>NC_136801.1:17663085-17730585 GCF_951216825.1 Electrona antarctica | reverse complement strand
GTTTATTTTTGGAACACAGTTCTTAACCCATTTTGGGCGGGAACCCCTTTTGGTGTTAGCATTATGTTATGCTTAATGGGTCTTGTGGGTCTGCTATTTTTGAAAAATCGAAGAACCACTGACATAGAAACATAGCTTTTTCAGAAAACTGTCAGGATGTAGAAAACATTTTTTAGAATCTGATCTCAGGTAAAAATGGGTTAAATTAAGCGATATTAAATACGTCTATATGGGAATTCAGAATGGGGGACAAAAAACTGACCCAGGTCGGATATGTAAATTACGTCAGACTTTGGTAAAAAAGTAACCAGTAAGATGCCCTGAGAGCTTCTTAATAAGGCACAGTTAAGAAGCAGGAGTTAAAATATTAATCTGGTGTTCATGAGGTCAGATGTAGAGTTGCTGGCCGGCTCCATATATTCAGATCTAGGTGATAATCCATGGTCTTCTCCATGACATGGACCATATATGGAGCGTGTGTTGAGTGTACAGGGTTTCATGAGGTCAGATCAACATATGGAATGTCAGAACAGGTAAGCTCCATATATGGAGATCTAAGGGTTTGATGAGGTCAGATCAACATATGGAATAAATTATGTACTGGCCATATATGGAGTGTGTATTGAGTGTACAGGGTTTGATGAGGTCAGATCAACATATGGAATGAATTCTAATTTGGCCATATATGGAGTGTGTCACAAGGCGTGACGGACGCGAGATGCAGGTTTTCATAGTAAAAAAAAAGAATCACACTCGTGTGAAGTGAGGAGCGCTCTTATCGTACATCATCATACATCACATTCCGTGCTCAGCCAATCAAATCATCACATTCCGTGCTACGGAGTACGGACACACTACAGACCAGGGCTCCAGCGTGCAACCTATTAGGTCGCATATGCGACTTAATTTATTAAGGGTGATACTTAAAATTGAATGAGGTCGCACAGGTGCGACTTGCTGGAAGGATGAGTGGAGGAAAAAAAAAACATCCCGCAGTGCTTGATTGAAAACATTGGACGTTCGCCTGACGCCCAGTGTTCAAAGAACGATCGTTCACGAAAACCCACAAATAAGCCCTTCAGACTTGGATGGTCAGAGCGGCGCGATTACATACAAAGTCAATTCAAAGACGAGAATTGCGCAAACGGGCGCGGCGCGACCTGCCACGGTACAAACTGGACGAACCGAGGCGAATATATATCAGGTCTGAACGCAGCTTATCCGACACAAATTAACTAATCTTTCTCAGCTGTACAATTTCACTGGAGCGCGCAGCGCGCATATCTAACTGCATGATGATCAGTCATGATCTACACAGACAGCCGACTCCTGACCCAAATACTGAGTGAAACTTAGTAAACGTGTTGTTTGATTAAACATGTGCCACGAAATGTGCCACGAAAAATAGCTTCCAAAGCTTGTTATGTTTGCATCGAGGAGGTAGCCTATGTGTCCATACCATACGTCCATACATGATGATCGGCCAACAAAATACATTAATCTCCCTCCCAGTGAGTGAAGAGCACTGATGCCTGATTTATTCTTCGTGTTCCGTGCTGAAAATAGCTGATCTACAAGCTCACAACGCATCGCGGACGCGACGCGTTGTGAGCTTGTACATCAGCTATTTTCAGCACGCGGAGATATGCAGGCTCTGAGAGCATTCAGAAACTTTTGCCTTCACAATAAAAGCATGCAGCTTTCACAAGTTGGCCCATAAAGACAAGGAAAAGGATTAAGAATTTGGTGGCATTTCACATTGCAAAAGATTTTTTCCAAATTGTAAAAATATTATAAGGAATTCATTTGGATAATGGTAATGGAGATATTGTACAAATTGTCACTCTATTAATCCAAAAGGTTTGGACTGCATTTAATTTTCAACACAAAACCTTAAACTGACTTTCTGTGTGTGGAATATAAATATTGCCTTTATTGACTGAGTGACTTTGTGGTGGGTTGAAACCATCTACAGTGTTTTGAAGTATAACCAGGTAGGTTGCTGTTTTTTACACAGTGACCTTTGTAGGGGATTTTATGATTCAAACCTTATGGTGGAAACCACTACATAAATAAATGGCGCCCGATGTGGGGGCATGATAAGATCATGTATTAATACCACGCTATACAAAGAAAAAAATGGTGCTACCTAATTTGTGGTGGCGCTACCAAATGAAAAGGTAGGTGGCACCAGTGCTACCTGTGAAAAAGTTAGTCTGGAGCCCTGCTACAGACACACACAAAGCTGTGCATAGGAGGGGCTAGCGCTCCTCAAAAATATGAGTGGGTTGGAATCTGCTGTACTGCGTGTTTGAATCACATCATGGTCAAAAACATTCACTGCTGCCCTCATCCATCCCCACCCCCGTGTCACAACCAGGGTCAGTCAGCAAAATGTCTTCACCAATGCCAGCAAGAGCTGCTGTGTGACTCTGTGGCGCAACGGTAGCGCGTCTGACTCCAGATCAGAAGGTTGCGTGTTCAAATCACGTCAGGGTCAAACTTTACTGACCCCCACAAAACAAAATTGCTGTGTACCTACAGATGTAAAATGTTATGCATATTCACACGTTGTCTACCTTGCCATTAAGTTAATGAAATGCCGCCCTGCTTTATCTATACAAAATGCCAACATTGCCGCTGTGTGAATAATGGGCACAGACCTACACAGGAATGATGCAAATTGGGAATTCATTCAATACCCAAGCTGTGTCATCTAACTGTCTGTGTCCCTTTTGTGCCCATAGTATGGAGATCTCTGTCTGTATGTCCCTTTTTTATGTCCTTATATGGAGATGCATGATGTTTTTAGTATATGGCCATATATTGGCATGCCATATATGGGCATTTCAGGGGGTTCTGGAGAGTCCTTGTGCAGTATCAGTATGGAGAGTGTTTGGAGAATAGAGTGGTAGACTAATCAAATGGCAGGTGTGGCAAAGCATGTGGCGAATTTGATACGAGATAGGTGGATTTACAGATGCGATTTCCGATTTACAGTGCATGTATGTATGTACGTACGTACATATGTACAGAGATTACTTGCATTTGTTGTAAGATATGGATGCGATCAATTCAGTCCTTTTATCACTCCCCTCACCCAGGGAAAATAATGGCTCAATATGTCATTCACACAGACATACTGTATGCAGACACACATTGCCTCTCCACTGCTTCCATGCAGATCCAACAGAGGTGTCACAGCCTGGGACAGCTGTTATTTTCATCTGTGGAAGGGAAATGTGATCTTCCTTTATTTACTGGACGATTTCTTCTACCATGTCAGTTCTTGTCCAACATCCACTTGCTATCAACGGCGAAACACTTAGGCCTGACTCACACGTGCACAACAGATTGATGTATAGCTGATGCATGAGACTTATTGACTGATGCAAGCTCACAATGCATTTCCAATGGGAGTCACATGGTTTGACACAACATTTGTGTTGTATGAGGGGGTGGGGGGCAGTCGAAACATAGCCGAAAGCCGTACAACACAAATGTTGTGTCAAACCATGTGACTTCCATTGGAAATGCATTGGGGCAAGATGTAAACAAACCCTTTCATACATCTAGCATGCATCAATGTTGTATGCTAGATGCGAATGTGTGAGTCAGGCCTTACTGTGTGAAGAAAGTGTGCCGTTGGTTGTTTGGTGATGAGGCATAAACATTTCAAAAGACCAGACCAAACACAGACATCACACATCTGGCTCCTTCCTTTCCTCTTTAAACTCAATTTATAGATGGCTTTTCTTTCCCCTCGTTTACGTCACCTTTGTTTTGATTAAGTCGATTCACCATAACTTGTCTGTCCCCCCTTTTCACACGGTCTCACATTTAGCGTGGTGCACTTAGAACAGCTGCCTCACTGCTCGACCACCTATCATCTCTTATGTGTCCATTTTACTGTCTCCATACGTGTCTCCCTCTCTTCCTTTCTCTCTCTTTCACACATTTTCTAAGTGGGGGAGCCGGGGGGGTTGGGGGTGAAAATGAAAGGGGAAAAAAAGCTCCCAAGGTTATTTTTTCGATTTCCTGGCCTGTTCGTTCATATGCCTGATTGTCTATGGGAAGTTATTAAAGTTAAAGTTATTTAGCAATCTGTTTACGTTACGCGTTTCCAAGCGTCGATTTGCAAGAGCTCAAAAGCCCATTTGGTACATTCAATGCCATCTCAATTTAAGCACTACAAAAAGAGCATGGACACGCCACACGCCAACTCCTAACACTCTGTTCATACTGAAAGCTCCATATCTGATATGGGCTGGGCTTCCGTGGCCAATCAATCAGCGTCACATAACTGGCGACGTAACTGTCAGACAGACAGCGTATGTGTGGGGGTGCTGTCGGTAAATTAAATGTATTATTATTATTATTTTGGCTGATCGCATCGTATGTCTGAATGCTAAGACACTTCTCTCTCAGCCTTTATTCTCCATAGGCTGGGCATGGTTTAGGACAGGTGAAGGACAGTAATGGGATCTACTATACTGTGATATAAATATATACTGTATATATATACATAGTATACATACAAATATCACTCATAACACTATATTTGGTGTCCTGCAAAGATATCACTACTTTTGTTTATCGCTGACATTACCAGGTCCAAAAACATTCAATGCCACTGAAACCACTGTATTGGATTGTGAAAAGGTTTTCTCCAGAGGTTTTTCCAGCCCACTGAACCTGGGGGAACTTAAAGCTGCAGCACATCTATCACAATGCCATTCTTATAAGTATATAGGCATATAACTTCAAAGGTCACCCAAGACGACCTTGGTTAAGTTTTGGAGAAAGAAATGGCTTACAGCTGTGTCGATTACTTCAGGGTTGTCACATATTCGCACTGCAGTGCTGTCTTTTGCAGTGGAGGAAAGTAACTACATACATTTACGAGGTATTTTTGAGGGGCGCTAGCCTATATTCAGCTATAGTGCAGATTTTTGTTTTCACAAACAAATTCCCATTGACAATGCATGGAGAATTTACATCATATGTGGACGAACAAATTGTTTTGTGTGTGTGTGTGTGTGTGTGTGTGTGTGTGTGTGTGTGTGTGTGTGTGTGTGTGTGTGTGTGTGTGTGTGTGTGTGTGTGTGTGTGTGTGTGTGTGTGTGTGTGTGTGTGTGTGTGTGTGTGTGTGTGTGTGTGTGTGTGTGTGTGTGTGCGCGCGCACTGATAGCTGCAACACGAGAACTGTCATTTCTCAACTGTTTCGTACGCGGGAACTTGCAGATCGGCTATTCTGTGCATATAGGGGTTGAAGTGGTTGATTTCTAATCAACAAGGTAACTAGTAAGTAACTAAACTAGTTACTTATTAGTTACTTACTAAAGTACAGTGGAGTAAAAAGAACAATATTTGCCTCTGAGATGTAGTGGAGTAGAAGCAAATTGGAAATACTCCAGTAAAGCAAATATACACAATTCATCTAAAGTGCAAACAAGACCAATACACATGACTCTGTGGCGCAACGGTAGCGCGTCTGACTCCAGATCAGAAGGTTGCGTGTTCAAATCACGTCAGGGTCAGTGTTTTTCAACAACTTTATTTCAGATTGTGTTCAGGCCAGCCACCAGGGTCAAATAGTCACAAATAAAACACAGTCATATTTATGGGCGAAAAGACTTCAAGGATGGGGGTCGGATTACAGGTGTGAATTTTTTTAATATATTTTAAGATTTGTGAAATGGGACCTTCTGCATTATGAGTCCTTTTACTTTTTGTACTTTTAGTACATTTTGATGGCAATACTTTTACACATTTACTTTTACTCAAGCCTTTTTCTGATCGGATATTGATACTTTTACTCAAGTAAAATGTTTTAGTACTTCTTCCATCACTGGCCTTTTGTTAATATCCTAATGGCTGCTGCTACTCGACTAGAACTCTTCTGACAGCTCTGATAGAGCAGGCTGAGATCTGCCTACTGTGTCAACAGCTGATGTCATGGGAGAGGCT
Source organism: Electrona antarctica (assembly GCF_951216825.1). Taxonomy (NCBI): domain Eukaryota; kingdom Metazoa; phylum Chordata; class Actinopteri; order Myctophiformes; family Myctophidae; genus Electrona; species Electrona antarctica. The sequence continues at coordinate 17,724,615 of NC_136801.1, read as the reverse complement.
GGAGGGTGAGGGCTTTATGGGGAAAACATGTGCTTTACACAATAATAAGGTGTTTTCTTCAGAGGGAAATATTTAGAATAGGTTTTGCCAGTGGTGGGGGAAAAGTACTCACATTTTCTTTTACTTAAGCCGATCTACAAGCTCACAATAACTTTGTGATGCGTTGTGAACTTGCAGATCAGCTATTCTGTGCATATAGGGGTTGAAGTGGTTAATGTATGTTTTGTAATCAACAAGGTAACTAGTAGGGGTATACTTGACTTTTCATTTAGATGGTAGAAGGAGAAAAACACTTTGGAGAATGAATACCAGCCTTTTAAATAATGCTGTATTTAGAGAAGAAATGGAATCAGACCTAACTGAATATTTACAGGATAATGACAGGGGAGACGTGGACCCAGGTATATTGTGGGATGCAGCTAAAGCGGTTCTCAGAGGGAAAATTATAGCCCGAACAGCTAGGATAAAAAAGGCAAAGGCTGAACATTTTTCGAAACTACAAGAACAACTGAGGGAGTTAGAACAAGCGCATGTTACAAACAAGGAACCTACAATAAAAAAACAAATAAAAAATATTAAACAAGAAATAGACAAAGTACTGAGTGAAGAAGTGGAAAAAAATCTAAGATTTATGAAGCAAAGATATTACGAGGCTGGCCCTAAGGCGTCGAGGCTTTTAGCCTGGAGGCTTAAAAAACAACAGGCCGAAAACACCATATATAAAATTAGAGACCCAGTTACAAATAAAATTACCAGTAATATGGATAGCATACAGAATGCATTTGAAACACATTTTAAATCACTATACTCCCAACCGGACAGGGCAGATAAACAAACAATTGTTGATTTTTTGGAATCACTAGACCTCCCCTCAATTGACACAATGATGAATAAAAAACTAATTTCACCAATAACACAAGAAGAAATAGATGAAGCCATTTCTAGCCTAAACTCCAATAAATCCCCTGGCACTGATGGATTTCCACCTGAGTGGTATAAGGCTATGAGGGAACACTTACTCCCCCTACTGCAGAAGTGTTTTAATTTCACGTTAAAGGAGAGTCATCTTCCACCATCATGGAATGAAGCCTTTATATCTGTTATCCCCAAGGAAGGAAAGGATAAAACGGAATGTGGGAATTATAGACCCATAAGTGTGTTAAACACAGATTATAAGCTATATACCTCAATTTTAACAAGGAGGATGGAGGAGGCAATGACATTTCTCATCGATGAGGACCAATCGGGTTTTTTGAAAACCAGGCAAACCCAAGATAATATAAGGAGGGCTTTACATGTTATTGAGCAGATTAATAATGAAAAATCCAGCGCTATCGTAATCAGTCTGGATGCTAGGGCTGCCTTCGACAGCGTGGATTGGGGCTTCCTCTACTTAGTAATGCACAGATTTGGTTTTTGTGAGGGTTTTATACAACGCATTCAAGCACTCTATTCTTCCCCTACAGCAAGGATAAAAATAAATGGTAGTCTTTCCGATCCCATAGCCCTGGAACGTGGATGCCGTCAGGGCTGCCCAAGCAGTCCGAGCCTCTTCAATCTTTTCATCGAGCCGCTGGCCCAAGCAATTAGAGAGGAAATAAGATTAAAGGGGATATCCATAGGTGGAGAAGAATATAAAATCGGGTTGTATGCTGATGATGTCCTTGTCACAATCATGGACCCAGGTTCGGGGCTACCTACACTGATGGAAATATTGGAAACATATGGTTCTTACTCAGGGTATGCCCTTAATGTAAATAAAACCCAGGTATTGACATTCAATTACAATCCTACACAAGAAAACATAACAAAATACAATTTTAATTGGTATTCATCTCATATTAAATATCTAGGTGTGAATTTGCCCAAGGACCTGTCGCAATTGTTTGACGTAAATTACAAAGGTGCAACGGAAAAAATGTATGATGATCTTGGCAGGTGGAGCGTGCTTCCTCTCGATTTAGGTGGCAGAATAAGAGCAGTCAAAATGGTAATTTTACCCAGATTACTATACCTTTTTTTGTCACTGCCAGTGGAAATACCTTTAAAACAATTCAGGGAATGGAATAAACATATCTCACGTTTTATTTGGGATAAAAAAAGGCCAAGGGTGAAATTTTCTACCTTACAACTGCCCCGAGAGAGAGGAGGCATGTCTCTCCCATCTTTAAGGGACTATTGTCTAGCAGCTCAGCTAAGACCCTTGGTATATTGGTGTAACCGACCCTACATTGCAAAATGGAAAAGCATAGAGTTATCCCTGATGGATATACCAATACAGTCACTATTGGGTTGCACTGACAGAGAGAAAGGACTGTTTCAGACGAGGAGTCAGTGGGTAAATTTATCGTTCAAAATATGGCTGGAAGTTGTTAAACGCTTCCATCTTCAGAGGGAGGCAAAACTTTTAAGATGGCCAGCATATGACCCTGACTTCATACCAGCAGTATTAGACAATAGGTACAAACAATGGCACCACAATGGCATCACCTCTATATGTACTATGATAAGAAATGGAGATATTGATAGTTTTGAAAACTTAAAGCAGAAATATGGGTTGGCTAACCAGGACTTTTTTAGATACTTGCAGGTAAGGGATTATTTTGGTAAAAAGGTAAAAGGGTCTACTCCAGGTATTACAACAAGTCTAATCACTATATTTACAAATGCTTATGGCTCAGGAAGTAATAGGGGTCTTGTGAGTAAACTATATAATGGACTTATGTCGTTGAAAAAGGATTCTACAATGTATGTGAAAGAGAGATGGGAAAAAGAGATGGGCATTGATATAAGTGATGAAGTATGGATGAATACATGGAAAACGCAATCAACGACCACTAATTCCTTGATTTGGAGAGACTTTTGTTGGAAAAACCAGATTCGCTTCTTTATTACTCCAAAACAGAAGTCCAAACAGACTGGCAACCATATGGACTGTTGGAGAGAATGTGGAGATACAGTGGTTGATCATGCACATGTCTTTTGGTCTTGTCCTGTAATTCAACCATTTTGGAAGGAAGTGACAACACTTATCTCAAACATTATGGGTTTTGGAATAGATGATACATTCACATCTTTGTACCTAGGACAACTCCCAGATGGGCTAAATCAGGATGACTCCTACTTACTTAAGATTTTACTTGTAGCAAGCAAAAAAGCTATTACAAGAAATTGGTTACAAAAGAATTGTCCTACTGCTGACCTATTTATCAACATTGTGAAACAACTACATCTCCTAGAACAGATGACCTATTCTCTGAGACTGCAAAAAGAGCTGGGTGAAAGAAGATGGGAGAAATGGATAGAGTATTTAGCTGGGGGGGCGGATATGGAGTGAATATGGGTCTTTTCGGTTGTCAATGAATCCAAGTCTGTAATATGTATTGTTGTTGCTTGTTGCTGTGCATCCCGTGACCTCATTTGTTTGTTTGTTTGTTTGTTTTGTTTTTTATAGAGCTGGGACTCGATTAAAAAAATTAATCTAATTAATCAGAGGCTTTGTAGTTAATTAATCTCGATTAATCGCATTTTAATCGCATACCATTATTCAACCCGCGAACAGTGAGAAACCTTTTTTTTCAAATGTTTTTTGGTATCCCAGTGAATAGTGACTACGGGATTCCACTCATTTTCAACATTTTACTGTCATTAATATACCTTAGAGTTGTTGTGTGGATATAATAAGAAAGTCCCCCCCATTCTGTGTTGCCTAGAACTGGAGGTCTGAAAAAAATCAGTAACATTATGAAGTACATCTCAGTGACATCACAAAAATGTACTTCATAATGTTACTGTTTTTTTCAGACCTCCAGTTCTATAGGCAACACATAATGGGGGGGTGCACACAACTCCATAGAAAAATGTTGAAAATGAGTGGTATTCCCCTTTAAGCAATACAACTTTTTTATCCCAACAGATAAACAAGAGCAGCAGTGTGTATATGAATACTCAAATGTGCTTTACATGGCGGGGCATGAGAACAAATAAAAACAACTTTATTATGGGGGAAACATTTCACATGAGGTTGGGGCTGACCCACGCTTGCTACTTCAGTATGTTTCGCATCGAGGACAGCTTGACAGCGGCGCCGCGCGTCTCCGGTGGTCTGTGAGACATGTTAAACTGAAGCAGCTAGCAAGCCTAGCATATAAGCTAACGTTGGTCATAAATTGATCATTTCCCTCTGACATTGCACACAGCCATGCCGCTATCCACGCGTACATCCGATAGCTTTTACATCTAAATGTCCCATCCATGGAGCAAAAGCGATATAAGCGGCTTCTTCATTCGATTCATTTGGGTTTGGGCTTTTTGACGGAGCTGTAGCCTGTAGTGTAGAGTAAACAACTGCAGCTGCTCGCGTGCCGCAGCCTATTCAGTACTACTAGAAACGCACCCAGTGAGAAACGTTCCGCGGTGGAAAAAAAAGGTGCGATTAAATGCGTTAATTTTTTTAACGCGTTAATTTTTCTGTAGTTAATTAATCTCAATTAACGCGTTAAAGTCCCGGCCCTAGTTTTTTATTATTATTCTGTTTCTTCTGTTGATGTTTTTGTTTTAATGTATGCCTTGTTTGTCTTTTGTGTCTCTTGCATATTCAAAAATTCAAAAATAAAGAGTTTAAAAAAAAAACAAGGTAACTAGTAAGTAACTAAAGTTTTCAAAGGACAGTGGAGTAAAAAGAACAATATTTGCCTCTGAGATATAGTGGAGTAGAAGCAAATGTATAGAAAATTGGAAATACTCAAATATACACAATTCATCTGAAGTGCAAACAAGTCCAATACACATGACTCTGTGGCGCAACGGTAGCGCGTCTGACTCCAGATCAGAAGGTTGCGTGTTCAAATCACGTCAGGGTCAGTGTTTTTCAACAACTTTCTTTCAGATTGTTTAGGCCAGCCACCAGGGTCAAATAGTCACAAATACAACAGTCATATTATGGGTGAAAAGACTTCAAGGACCATTTTTTCGTACCATTTTTTGTGTGAAGGGGGGGAGGGGCGAAGGGGGGAGAGGGGGGTTGACGGGGAAAGCTGGGAGAAACTATGACCTACTGAATGAAGCTAATTCAGTGCTCACCAGTTGCACTACAGATGTGGTGAATGCGGCACATGTGAGAGAATAAAAGCTCTGCCACTCCCTTCTGTTAGACTTTTATACCCTTGAGACGGTGGCGTCTGCTCTGCACATGGTGCTCTGGAACCTTGTGGGATTCAGCAGTAGTGGAAAGTAACTAAGTACATTTACTTATGCACTTAGTTTTACTAAGTACATTTACTCAGTACATGCACAGTTTTACTAAGTTGTATTGTATTGATACTTGAACTTATACGAAGTAAGTCTATGCGACTTGTTGTGAGCTTACAGTAGATCTGCTATTTTCAATAAATATTGTATACATTTTAGACATATGATAACTTGACATTCTGCATAATGACTACTTTTACTTTTGGTATATTTTGATGCCAATACTTTTACTCAAGTGCATTTTGATTAACAGAACGTTCACTTGTAACAGAGAGTGTTTGCTTCTACATTGCAGTATTGACACTTTTACTTAAGTAAATAAATGTAGTACTTTTCCCGCCAATGGGACTCACAAGGACAAGTGTACAGTACACCCGTCACAGTGGAACGAGTGCAGTTTGTCCAGTGCAAGGTGTGTGCTCTGGTGTGAAGCATGGTCTGTTTTCCACTCCACATGCACATGAACAAGCACTGCACTCTCCCCACGATGAGACTCTACCAGGCTGTTATTTATCCTGGGCATACCAAAGCTGAACATTACCAAGATCTTACCTAGGAAAGTCATACATTCCAATTTTGTTCAGATGCCCCAAAGCAGTTGCTGTGTGCAGTCACCGTGTGGGGACCTCCCATACACTTTGTTGTATGATGGTTGTGTGTAATATGAGCAAAAACAGCTCATGTTCAAGTTCACAACGTGAACATGCAATTCACTGTGAGCTTGGCTACTGTAGATCTGCTCTTTTCGCTCATTTCGAAAATTGTTGAAGGTTTTTGAAAATATTAGCAAATGGTCACATTTATATCAATCTGGGAACCCATTGGGCAGTTCTGGGGGGACTGCCCAAGTTGCCATCTAGAGACTGGGAGGTCGGCCCACTCACTCTCCTTCAGCCCTCCTCTTCCGGTAGTGCGTCTTTGTTTACATTCCTACGAAGGAAGAATTGACACGTTATAACGGGAGTTGCCAACAGATTCAGCTGCAGAGCTCTGATTCTGTCTTGAGAGATTACATTTATATAGACAGTCATGTTATATAGACAGCCACGTCTCACATCTGTGTTCTGTGTGACGCTGCGTATCGTGACATCTTTGCTCTGGCTGTGTGCTCTCAGATTCACCCTGCACACTTGTATTTCTCTTGGCACACTTAGATGTCCCATCTGGCAAGCAAAAAAACCTGTGCTTACGAAATAATAAACAAACATGAGTCGAAATATTGCTGACTGCTGATGCCTCCATTAGTAGACAAAGACCGGTTGCGGTGCCTGACCAGTTTTCTGACGGTACACAAATGAACCGCAACTTGTTCAAAGAAACACTTAACACGTTGACTGCAGAGAATTTAAATCGTGAAATAACCTTCACTGCTGAGTTTTCCACTAACCTTTGAAGAATCATCCCGGCGCTAATGTAGGTCCGTTTCACAAAAATCTGCCTGAATATATTCCAATCGTTTGTAATAGTGTACAAAAATATTCCACAGTCCCGACAATAACAACAGCTGGGAACTGGAGCACACGGCCATTGCCCCTCGTTGACTTTGCATTGCGCCTCAATTTCCCAGAAGCCTGAGAACCCTGTGTGACTGAACACGTGTCCTACTGTGTCCGCTGGAAACCATGTATCTCTTAAAAGTGATAAAAACAGCGAATTAAACAATGACAACAAAAGTCGGGAATGTCGTGATCCGCAGTCTATGTAAGCGACTGCGGCAACCACACTTTACATTTTTTCAAAGTTGCGACTTTTCTAGTTATTATTATTATTATTATTTTACATCATTGTATAATACAGCTTTATACACTTTTTTGTTGTTTTTTTAATGGTCACAGCAGAAATTAATCCATTGTAAATGCACTTTCTACCCGATTTACAATCATGAATAGAAATGATTATAGTTTGCTTTGGAGGCCGGTTCCTTTACAAATTGTGGAGCCTAATGTCTGTGTGTTTTTCTTTGTTTGTGTTGTAACCCTCCTATCCTGTTTGATTTGGATATGGAAATAATTGGGTAACAATGACCTCAAAACAGCACAGACTGCATTGGCTGCATTGTTCTCACAGTGTGAGCCTATTTCAGCCTTTTTCACCACTACACCTCACAGGCTGCAATTCCCTCTGTCTCTTCTTTGGTCAAAGGCTTACACCATGACCATGTGCACAAGGTTGCTTTGGTCAATGAGGGATGACATATTCATTAATGATTACTCCTCCTATTTAAAATGCTCATGCCTAGACATTACATCATTATAAACTATATATGTCTCTCCCGCACTATTCACACCTGCACATGTAACCAGACACTCACAAACTGTCTCCTGGCTAATACTGCTACTAATTATAGTAATAATAATAATAATAATAATAGCTTGCATTTATATAGTGCCTTTCAACTCAAGAGACCCAAGGATGCAATGCAAATTATGCAATAGAACAAAACAATTAACCTTTGCAGTTCTAGAGTATCTGGACAACCGCCTATCCAAACGACTCAATGCCGCATGGCACTCCCTTGGCTTGTTGACGACGGGCGCGCAGAGTTTGAAGTCGGTCGGTCGCTCAGACAGTTCTCGGCACCGATGCTATTGTACGGTACCTACGGTCAGAGAGTACACATTGTACCGGTGCATCGTTCCCAAGGTACTACTATACATTCTCAATTGCATGCACTCACCGTAAATAAAATGCTGTAGATCGGAGATAGGATGTGAACAAGCAGAACATTTTAAACTTGTTATGTTTCTTTTTTTCTTTTGGTTCGTGTGTGTCTGTGCCCTTAATGATCTGTGGATTCGTCTCAAGGTTAACAATTTAATTGGCCTGATGAGGTATCATTATGGATCTGCTCAGCCTCAGTGATGCTAATTGGTGTGGGAGACCTTCATCACAGCAGTATGCCCTTCTCATGCTGAGACATGAGACAGTAGGCTCTTGGGAAGACAAAAACACAACGCATGCACGCAGGCACATGTGCACATACACATACCCTGAGACCTACTTTTATCCAGAGCAGATGTTTAGCTTTCCATTTTATAAGGGAAGCGATGGAAGAAGTACTCCTATTTGTTGGTTGTTTAAGTAAAAGTATCAATAACACAATGTAGAAAAGAAGTAATCCCATTTGTTGGTTGTTTAAGTAAAAGTATCAATACCACTTTGTAGAAACACTAGTAAAAGTCCGTTATTCATAATATACAAAAGTGTTCTCATCACAATGTCCTTAAAATACCAAAAATATACTCATTATGCAGAATGTCACATTTCACAAGTTCAATTTGTATTAAAACAATCTTTTGAAATTAGCTGATCTACAAGCTGGGCTGAAGTGCTTAATTTATATTCTGCAATAATAATACAGGTAATAATAAAAATCTAGAAAGTAAAAAAGTATCTAGTACCTAATCAGCCAGGTCACACGGTGGTGGGGTGGGGGATGGTGGGCTGGCTGAGACTTAGGCCAATGGCTTACTGACCTGTATTAATGGAAGTCATTCATATCTCGCACCATCTCCCTGGACACAGCATGTAGCGGATGCATGACTATCCATTCCCCCAATTCCATGGACATAAACAGTGAGCTTTGACCCTGACGTGATTTGAACACGCAACCTTCTGATCTGGAGTCAGACGCGCTACCGTTGCGCCACAAGGCCTAGTAGCCACAGTGCTAGAGAGAGCTGCTGGTGAGGGCGGTACGGGTGCACGTACATTTTGGCGGTCATTAAACCACCAACAGACAGACACCCCTGCTGTGTCTCTGTCCACGGGTTCGAGTGGCTCTTTATTTCATCTCAGTTGTTATAGCCTCTTTTATGAATAGAGCAATAGAGAGTATGCACATGCACATCCACAAAGTGAGTTTAACATCGTTTAATGTTGTTTAATGCAATCAGATATGACTTTCCTGTGTGGATGAATGGGCTGTCAAGGCCAGAAAGTAGTTTTTTGCCACTCAGTAGGCGTTCCTGCATAACTTCCTGGTTTGATGATGATGTCACGCGCATACCCTCTATAGCTGCAATATAAATAGATGTGCCATTTATTTTGTTGTGCGTATACATAATGGCTATGTGTCCCAGTAATATTTTTCTGTGGACATACTGTGCTGTGGTTCTTGTACTTGTGCTTGTACTGTATGCGTGCAGCCAGGTGTCATATTTCTCTTCATGTTGTATTCTGCAGGCTAATACTGCCCAGGGCAGGCAGGGACATCAATAATGTAAGGACCCTGGAGGTGACTTTGTCTCTGAGGGCTTCTAGTCAAAGGACTGAACTGCAATAGGGTCTAAGAGGCACTTATTATGATCTGGTAATGCATGTGGGCCCACGCACAGTGCACACCAGAGGGTGAGGCTCATAATAATTTACTTTTAACGTAGAATACTAATGAATCTGAGCTACAGTAAGATGAGAAATAATTCATTGTTTTAATGAGCATTAAAAAACATTGTCTCCGGCAGAGATGAGACAATGCAGATTTGTTCATTGAATATGCCGGCCTACTTTTTTCCAACTCTGAGTCTGACTAGAGAAATCCCAGGAACTGGAGGGAAGAAAGAGGTCAGTTGAGCTTTGCCAGGCTTCTTGATAGCACGTCGGACCAATTTAGATATGCACCCGTGGAGTATTAACAGTCCGACACGCATTAGTCCGACACCCTACCCCAAACCCGTACCCTAAACGCACGTGGAAGCCACGGGTGAGTCTTATCCGGCCGCGTATGTGTCTTAACCGGCAACGCATGTCGGACTATTGGTATGTTGGACTAACGTATGCCCCCCACTATATCCACCATTCATTCACACGGACACACGCACACTGTTTTGGGCATGTGTCATGGCTGAAATGTTGAAATTAAATGAAATGTTTGACCACAAGTATAGTAAGAAATGAGTACTTAGTGATTAATAGTGAAATGGATTTGTGACTCATAATGTTGACTAAAGTCACCACCATTACCACGGTCGTCTGCACAACGACGACCTACAATAACATCACAGACATAATGTAACGGTAACGTTTTTAAACACATATTAATCAACGAATCATTGTTGTAAAGTTTGCTGGAAAAGGGAAGAATATTTGTAAGGAGAATATGAAACGGTGCTTGAAACAGTGAGTGGAAGAAACACACATTGCTGTTGAGGCCAGATTGTACTACACAAGACCTTCTGGTAGCCTGCTGCTACTGGCTGTAAAGTTTTATGCTATCAGTAGTAAGTATTTACATTGGGCTACTTTAGTCTGATAGTGGTTGTGAACCTCTTGGCTAAGATAAAGTGGGTCGTAGGAGGATGGGGTGTGTGTGTGGGTCGTAGGAGGATGGAGTGTGTGTGTGTGTGTGTGTGTGTGTGCGTGTGCGTGTGCGTGTGCACGCGCACCAGTGTTTAAGACCGGCTGGGGAGACATTACACACGCACGTGTGTGCATGCTATATATCACAGGCATTATGGTGCTGCTGAGATAGTGAACTCTAAACATAGGGGGTTAAAAAGTGAACCAGTGTTGTAGAGGTGATTCACAGCCAGGGGCAAGCCCCATACTCCCAAAGGTCAGAGGTCACGCTCTTAATGGGTGTCTGATCTCTGGTGTCAGACAGTGAAAGTCTAACAGTTTGGACATTGGTTCTGTTCTTACTTACTTACTTATCCCCATTATGCCAGCTGGCGCATAGGGCAGCAACAACGTTTCTCCACTTCTGTCTTTGACCATCTTCTCTGCTCTGATGTGGTTGAACATATTGTTATCTGTTCTACAGATTGGCAAATCAAACAATTTCTACAATTCTACAAATGCCTTCTAAATCAGTAGTTCTCACACGTTCAAGATATTTAAAAAATGTTAAAAAAAAATATGTCTAAAATAACACAGATGCTTTGCTTTCCCGGTTTTAATGGGTTAAACCCTTTAATGCTGGCATCCATTTAAAAAAACATGTGTGTGGGCAACAGCTCCACCAGAGTGCTCCAGACTTCCCTCTCCAGAGCAACATTAGTGACTTCCTCCTGGGAGATCCCGAGACGTTCCAAGGTCAGTGAGTCGATGTGTTTCCTCCAACTGCGCCTTGGTCTGCCCCGGGGTCTCCTCCCAGTGGGACGTGCGTCGAGGACCTCCCTAGGGAGACGCCCGAGAGGCATCCTAACCAGATGCCGAACCCCCTAAGCTGGCTCCTTTCCAGGCGAAGGAGCAGCGGTTCTACTCCTCGTGTGACTGAACTTCTCACCCTATCTCTAAGGGAGATGCCAGCCACCCGTCGAAGAAAACTCATTTCGGCCGCTTGTATTCGCGACCTTATTCTTTCGGTCATGACCCACACTTCATGACCATAGGTGAGAGTAGGAACGAAGATTGCTCGGTAGACAGAGAGCCTTCTGGCTCAACTCTCTTTTCGTCACAACAGTGCGGTACAGCGACTGCAATAACGCCCCTGCCGCTCCGATTCTCACATTATTGTTATCACATACTGGTATGATTCTCCACACTTTTCTGGGCTCATAAATGGAGTCTGTGGGACTACGGCAATCTTTTTGGATCCCGATGCAGCGCTTCAGTGAAAATATGGGAACGTTAAAATCGTGTGAGCTTGTAGATCGGCTATTTTCAGCGCCAAGATTCGGTGTAGAGGGGAACAAAGGAGCGGACCAATTATAGACCCCTGGGGGACGCCGGTCGACAGAGGTTTAAGAAGTGGTTAAGAAATGGGTTGGGTCGCTGAAATCCACAGATACGTCAACACAACCTAAAATAACATTTCCCCATGACTGGATGCAATGCAGTGAGCTATCTACCTGTACATCTGTATCAGTTTGATGTGTTAATATATATATTTGACTGACACAGAGACACAGCTTTTGACACCGAATTGTTTTCTTATGATTAGGAATGTTGTCTCAGTTTACAAAGATGCCTTTGTTTGATGGCTCCTCTAGATGAAATAACTTGCAATGATTCTGCTGTCAGTCAGCTTATATGTTTGGTTTCATCTAGTAATGAGTAATGACTTGTCGCGATCCTCTTGATGGTGACAAGATGATGGGAGGACAGGTTTTGTAGGAAATTCCCTAATGAAAAACATTGACCCCGACGTGATTTGAACACGCAACCTTCTGATCTGGAGTCAGACGCGCTACCGTTGCGCCACGAGGTCCTGTGCTGTGGCTGGCCATTTGAGATGCCTCTAATCTCTCCCCCTGGGAACGGCAGCACTTGCCAAAGCTAGCGCTATGCTCGTAACGCAACACACACTCTCCCTTTCACACACACGCACCCCTGACACTACATCCCTCACACACACACACACACACACACACACACACACACGCAAACCCTCTCTGCCCACTATTTGTCCTTTTATCCTTGTCTCAACCCTTCTTGGTCCAGCTACTTACAACTACCGGTTGTCTATGTGCGGTCTTGTCAGTAACAGGTTACCTGCTCAAGTACAAAGATGGAGACAATGGGCAGAGGACAGCTATTGTTGTGTGTGTGTGTGTGTGTGTGTGTGTGTGTGTGTGTGTGTGTGTGTGTGTGTGTGTGTGTGTGTGTGTGTGTGTGTGTGTGTGTGTGTGTGTGTGTGTGTGTGTGTGTGTGTGTGTGTGTGTGTGTGTGTGTGTGTGTGTGTGTGTGTGTGTGCGCGTGTGCGCGTGTGTGCAACTGTGCGTGTGCAACTGTGCGTGTGCAACTGTGCGTGCATGCGTGCGTGCCCGAACTTGTGTATACACATGTATTGTATGTGCACGTTTGTTTGAGAACACAGTCTCTCCTCTGTTCTCGCCCCTTCTCTTTCTCTGCAGGATCTGATAAGTCGACACCTGCCGAGTTGTTGGCGGTGTCCATGTCACTCGCTTTATGAATGCAGTCTTTAAGTGACTCAACAGGTTACTGGGACAAGACAAAAGGGAAAACAAGTGAACGATAGTTGTAACTCTTAAGCCCATTATACAGCGTGTAAGAGAATCAAGTACAACGCCACTTACACCCTATCTACATCCCCCTGGGGTCTGTACTTAAGTTGGCCCCTTCCTTTTTTCACTCTCTACACCAAAACATCTTTGCCAAAAATAGCTGATGTGTGTCTTGATGTGGTGTGAGCTTGTAGATTATTATGAATTATATCAATAATCATATTAAAATAGGTTACTTTTGCAAAAATGTCCCATATCAATATCTTTCTTGTTTGCAAATGTGACGGGTAGACTCGGTTCATCTCACACAGTCTGATGGGGTAGATGGATAGTACACTACCTTTTCACATCACACGTACAGTGTGACTTGTGGTGATGACTGACATTTGGACAAGCGTCTTCCTCAGAGTCGAGTGGTTACAACGGCTTAAAAAAAACTTGCATTAACATGAATGGCTGTAGGCCTATATGTCATTTCCATTTGTTATTTTCATGTAATGTTACTACGGTTTGCTTAGTATTTAGTACCACTTCACCACTTTTTTTTTTCATTATCGTGAGAACAATGGCTTCCATTTTTGCATTGCAACTTTTCAGGACTAGAAAGCCTGCAGTTTTTATTAGCTTGTATTCCCCATCGATGATGTCACTGGAAGACGGTTTCTGAACTGCCCACAGCCCTCCTATGAGACACAGACCGAGTAGAAAAAATGTGCGCCATTTTTTCATGATTATTAGTGAGGAACTATTATATGAAGTGTGGTGAAGTGGTCCTTTAATACTTAGTGTTAGGGTTAGTAAAATAAATGGTATTGTTATTGTATGAGGAACAATGATATATTATATAGCTTAATATTTAAATAATTATGAGTTATTTGAGTGATTGGGTACAGTGATAAAGTAGAGGTGTGATTTCTCTGCACTCTCCTCATTGATCCTTATTGACTGTGAGCCTGGTTCATGTTGGATGCTGTTTTGACACGCCAGTGATTTATTAGGATGAGTCACAGTGTAGTGAGTGTACATCATACTTGGTTGGTTGGGTAAAGCTTCATGGAACAGCTGGGAAGCGACTCCCCTGCGTTGCTGCTGTCCCTTGAAGTCCTCGTAACGACCTGAGGGCTGAGGGCTGTTGACTCTAAAAGGTACATGGGCAGTCCGTGTGACCAAAAGAAAAGAGCTATGTCTCTCAAGTCCTAACAAGCAGACCTTTTGTAAAGTTTGTACGTTTCCGTCTGACAGCAGCGATACAGTTCATACAGTACACCATTGACTGTGGCAGTGTCTCTTCATTGTCTGGGTGGTCTGTGGTTTGGTGTGTGTTATGACAGCAATATTTCTCTATGGAGGTGGCTGATGAAAACGTCCTCGAGCGCCGCTTGTTCCTCTCCAGGTTTTGCTCTGTGAAAGACAGACCCCTCCCTTTCTCATCCAAGACATGGAAGGAAAAAAAGACCCAAAACAAAACATTCTCCAAAAGGCCATCTCTTACGCAAAGCCTATACAGCACTTGTCAGATATGTTTAGGTTCTTGCGGTTTCAGTTCCTGTGTGATTATTGGATGACAGAGGCGGCCCATTGTCTCTGCTGTCATAAAGATTAATAATTGATGAAGATATATTGAGGACGTGAGGGATGAAAGCATACATATAACCGTTTTGTGGTCTGGGAAAGTGCCCTGCCATTTCAATTTAGTGGAAACTAAGCTTAGTGGTGGTTTAGCAATTGTGTTGGTTCAGTGAATAAACGTGTCTGGGGCGAGGGAATGGGGGATCCTCACGTCTTTGAACCTTCCACTTATAGTATGCAACAAACACTGGAGTTACGTCATGTACTGTTATGAAGTGTCCCCCACACAATAACACAAACTGCATGTTCTTATTAGCCGGTATGATAGAAGGAAACTAAAAAAAGTGAAATGCACTGGATTAAAAAATGTTTAGCAATCTTGCAAGACCAGCAATGTGTGTGTGTAAGAGTAAAGGCTGTGTAGAACTGTTGATTTAGTGGCTGACACAATTTTGACAGATTGAGCTACAGTTGAGTGTTGACTGAGCACCTTATATTAATGTTGTATCAACTCACTCCATCCTCTTGTCCCAGCTGTTAACTGTACGCTAATATGTCTGGCTTCCTTACAATGGGCTCCTTGTTTGGAGTGTGCTCTGTTTGCTTATAGAGTCCAGTGATTCCACGCATCATCCACAGTTGTTTCTTTCCCGCAGGTCATACAGTGAATTCCACAACGTGTGAGTCCTCACGGACAGGTTAGGTTCATATGTAAGGGGATGAGAAATGTGCATTCACTGACTATAGAGCGTCGCAGTCCCGCCCCCTACCATGGACCAGGAAATGAATCCCAATGCATTTTTCCCATAGACATTTCAAAAAGTATTTATTTAAAGACTGTTACGCCGCGGACAAAGCCAACTCGAGTCGTGACAACTCATGACAACACAAACAATATTTTGGACCAAACAAATAATTACAAAGAAGAAAAACAACAAAAAAAGTGTTGTAACCTGCCGTTTTTTTCTTCTTTCTAATTATTTGTTCGGCCCAAAAAATTGTGTTTGTTGTCATGATTTGTCACGACTCGAGTTGGCTTTGTCCACGGCGTAAACGTCTTTAAATAAATACTTTCTGAAATGTCTATGAGGAAAATGAACGGAGAATCATTTCCTGGTCCATGGTAGGGAGCGGGACTGCGACGCTCTATAGCGTGCTCTTTAACTTGTATTGGTTAATCTTACTCCACTTAAAATCATTTGTAGACCTTTTTTTTGTCCCTTGATTTGAGATGCCGTTTGCTGTGAAGTATCTCTCACTGTACGTTTGGTTGTGAAATTCGTTCTCTGCATCATCCCAACTATTAGGAGACCTTCCAATTTGTGGCCTCTCTACCCACTCAGCCACCAAAACTACAGATGCTGCTGGGTATTTAACCAATGACCTCATACATGGCAAAGTATGCACGCTACCACTCAGCTACAGCCCCTACATTGTTTTGTTTATTCACAATGTAATTTAGAAACTTTTAGTAACAAATCGACCTGCCCCTATAGTGCTTCTTCTCGCTGATAATTAGTTGGCAGCAGTGAAACAGTGGTGTCTCCCCAGGGAATCAGGGATGTTGTGGATGAAGAACATAACCCGCTGGCCCTCGCAAACCAGCATGGACTTGTCGTCTATGGCAGTTCAAGGCCTTGGTTTTAGCCCCAGGGACGACTCCAGAAAAGCTAAATCCACCCAATTCATATTGTAAGCTCAGCTGTCAAATCGCTGCTAATACATCTGTAAAAATCACACCCGTGTGAAGTGAGTGGTGCAACTCCGTGTGGGGGTCCCCGGAAGTTCCAGACCCCGCGTCCGAGTTATCGTGTGGGGGTCCCTGAGGGGTCTCTGGGGGGGGGGGGTCCCCAGGACATCCAGACCCACAGGAGTGTGTGTGTGTGTGTGTGTGTGTGTGTGTGTGTGTGTGTGTGTGTGTGTGTGTGTGTGTGTGTGTGTGTGTGTGTGTGTGTGTGTGTGTGTGTGTGTGTGTGTGTGTGTGTGTGTGTGTGTGTGTGTGTGTGTGTGTGTGTGTGTGTGTGTGTGTGCGCGCGCAACAGTGACACTTGGTTGTGAAAAACAAAACAAAAGCTATTTTCATGTTCGGACAGACCCAGTCACCCAGCCAGGGACAGACCCAGGGATAGCTTGCACCACTCCAAAATATAGTGCCTATACTGAGAAGTGAGAACGCATTATCTTTCTCCTAGCTTTAATCTTATTTCATATAATTTCATGTAATTCTTTACTCCAAGTTGAATCTGTGCTACAGTAAGTACACCAATCTTTGCCTGCAGCCAGACTGTGTAAGATGTTGGACAGTGTCACAGTGTGCCCACACAGTAGAGTCACCAAGATGCAGCTTAGAGAAGGCGTCTCTTCCTGGTTTTTAAACCGCTGGTGGATGGAAATGACGCTCGTGCACGGCTGCAACTTGCTGCAGCGTCGGCAATGCACCTCTGTTTTTACTGTGTGGGCGCAGTGTCTGGCTGGCTGATGTGTTACCCCCCAGTGTCTGGCTGGCTGATTCCCCATCTCCAATGTGTTACCCCCCCTTTTGTGAGCTCAAACCCACAATTAAACATTTTGGTTTTAAGATGTTGATATTCATTTTGTATTCATCCTTAGGACCCCAAATCACACCTTAGAAAGCATGAGTGTCTATTTCAAACAAAGTGTTAAGGGGGGGGACATAAGAAAAGGACAACTTTATTAGAAAAACGAATAAAACCAATAAAACAGTACATGTAACAAGTTAAAAACACATCAGCTACGGCATGGCAACACTGCCCAACTCCCCCCTAACACATGTATACCTCTTCCTGCTGAGGAAGTAGTCTGGTGTTGGACAGGGACCATGGCAAACACACTCCAAGTGTGTCAACATTTCAATAGTTGGGTCTTTTGCTGGTTCATGCTCAGGGTGGATTTGTGGTCTGAAACAGCAACATTTCAAGAGGGTTTTTTGCTGGTTTCTCAGGGTTCTGAAAAAGATTCCAGGTCTGCTGATGTTCAAGTTCAGGTTCAGCACCCTTGGCAGTTATAAGAACCTGACGTGTGTGTGTGTTAGTGTGTGTGTATGGTTTTCAGTGCTTAGAATTTTGTCATTCTTGATTTTTATCATCTTCTCCTACAATTGCTAAGTCTGTGGTGGGTTGCACGGCAGATACACAGTTACGCACTATGGCAGCGTAGCCCTGTCTTAAAGCTGCAATCCAGAATGTTTTGTGTGTGCTGTGGATAGAACATTACTTTGACCCATCTGTATGGTTGAGTATGCTGCTAATACAATATAATTGGCACATCTGCAGTGGTTTGGAGGTGGTCTCCCTCCCTATTCTTCTATTGGCAAACTTACACCCTGTGGTTCCGCCGTAGTCTGAAAACCCACCTCTTCAGACTCCACCATGGCCCGTAGCACTTGCCCTAGCCTAGCCCCTTAGATAGCACATTATGTAGACTTAGATAGTATTTTAAACAGACTTATAGCTTGTTATGTAGACAGCTCTAGAATTGCACTTTATGTAGTCATAGCACTTTATAGTACACATGTATAATACTAGAATTTCGCGGGCCTTCGGCCCGCTCATCCCAGAGTTGCGTTGCCCCGCGTTGCGAGACAGAAGTCCACAGATACAGAAGTCCACAGTGACACGCGTTTTATGCAGCTGTTTTGTGTTGCAGCGCGTGCGCGCGCGCGCGCGCGTGTAGTGTTGTTGTTGTTATCCATATATGCGCCTCGGTTCGTCCCGTTTGTTCCACGCCAGGTGTCGACGCAGTCGTTTGTGCGATTTGCGTGTTTGCATTATTTTAACTGTGTAGGCATACCATATTCTGAATTACCAAAAAGAGGACACATGCGCGCGTGCATGTGGATGTGGATGTGCACATGCGCGTGCACGTCGTGCATGTGCCGTGCGTGGGCGGTTCTGTGAAATTGAGATGTCAAAAGAATCTATAGCCTAACAATAAATGGATCAAATATGCTCTATATTAGTTATGTATTTATTTGAAGCAGTGGCTCTGAAAGGTGTGATCCAGGGACCCTCATGGTTCCTTGAGGGGGTTCCAAATGGACCCATTATAGGTCTGTAACTCTGAGAGTGTAACACATGGACCCAAATGGACCCTTACAGGTCTGTAACTGTGAGAGTGTACAAATGTAACCAAATGGAGTCTTTTATGACTTTTAACTGTGATACTGTAGAAATGGAATGAAATGGGACTCTTATGGGTCCATTTGGTTTGACTCTCAGAGTTATGGGGGTCCTTGAAATTAAAGAGTTTGAGAACCTGTATGCAATGGCTTATCTGTTGTAAAAAGAGAGACCAGCCTATTCTCCAAACCATCATATCTTATGCTTTGCTAGGTTGTACAAAATAATATTGGGTCATTATAATTTGCAGGACTCACCGCGCGCACAGCTGCCTTGTCTGTGTTGACATGACATGGGCTTGCAGGACAGAACTTGTATTTGGGACAGACACATAGTTCCTTTGCAGACAATACAATGTGCTTGTCATTGGTCAGTCACAAAGCTAAGAAAACAGCAGCCTACTGTTTCTGCATGTCAATGATGAGATAGTTCTCCGCTGTCTGTCTATCTGCAGACAGCGGAGCAGCCAGCGAGCCTTTCTCTGATCTGCGGTCGGGACCAGTGGTAGTGGTGTCAGCGTGCAGCGCATGCAGAGTTATGAAGAATACACATTCCGGGGTTCGGGCTGAAAGTCCACCTCTCACAGTGTTTTTCCACTACGAACCATTGAACGTGCATTGTAATACACATTGGTGTGAATGGTCTGTGAGCGTAGCGATACACTACAGGCGATACGTGTAAAACCCCGGACATTTGAAGGGATTTATAAAACCACCCAACCAGACCCAGGGATAGCTTGCACCACTCCAAAATATAGTGCCTATACTGAGAAGTGAGAACGCATTATCTTTCTCCTAGCTTTAATCTTATTTCATATAATTTCATGTAATTCTTTACTCCAAGTTGAATCTGTGCTACAGTAAGTACACCAATCTTTGCCTGCAGCCAGACTGTGTAAGATGTTGGACAGTGTCACAGTGTGCCCACACAGTAGAGTCACCAAGATGCAGCTTAGAGAAGGCGTCTCTTCCTGGTTTTTAAACCGCTGGTGGATGGAAATGACGCTCGTGCACGGCTGCAACTTGCTGCAGCGTCGGCAATGCACCTCTGTTTTTACTGTGTGGGCGCAGTGTCTGGCTGGCTGATGTGTTACCCCCCAGTGTCTGGCTGGCTGATTCCCCATCTCCAATGTGTTACCCCCCCTTTTGTGAGCTCAAACCCACAATTAAACATTTTGGTTTTAAGATGTTGATATTCATTTTGTATTCATCCTTAGGACCCCAAATCACACCTTAGAAAGCATGAGTGTCTATTTCAAACAAAGTGTTAAGGGGGGGGACATAAGAAAAGGACAACTTTATTAGAAAAACGAATAAAACCAATAAAACAGTACATGTAACAAGTTAAAAACACATCAGCTACGGCATGGCAACACTGCCCAACTCCCCCCTAACACATGTATACCTCTTCCTGCTGAGGAAGTAGTCTGGTGTTGGACAGGGACCATGGCAAACACACTCCAAGTGTGTCAACATTTCAATAGTTGGGTCTTTTGCTGGTTCATGCTCAGGGTGGATTTGTGGTCTGAAACAGCAACATTTCAAGAGGGTTTTTTGCTGGTTTCTCAGGGTTCTGAAAAAGATTCCAGGTCTGCTGATGTTCAAGTTCAGGTTCAGCACCCTTGGCAGTTATAAGAACCTGACGTGTGTGTGTGTTAGTGTGTGTGTATGGTTTTCAGTGCTTAGAATTTTGTCATTCTTGATTTTTATCATCTTCTCCTACAATTGCTAAGTCTGTGGTGGGTTGCACGGCAGATACACAGT
The DNA here is from genome assembly GCF_951216825.1 of Electrona antarctica. Lineage (NCBI taxonomy): Eukaryota > Metazoa > Chordata > Actinopteri > Myctophiformes > Myctophidae > Electrona > Electrona antarctica. The sequence goes on along the minus strand of NC_136801.1, from coordinate 17,703,987 downwards.
TACGCACTATGGCAGCGTAGCCCTGTCTTAAAGCTGCAATCCAGAATGTTTTGTGTGTGCTGTGGATAGAACATTACTTTGACCCATCTGTATGGTTGAGTATGCTGCTAATACAATATAATTGGCACATCTGCAGTGGTTTGGAGGTGGTCTCCCTCCCTATTCTTCTATTGGCAAACTTACACCCTGTGGTTCCGCCGTAGTCTGAAAACCCACCTCTTCAGACTCCACCATGGCCCGTAGCACTTGCCCTAGCCTAGCCCCTTAGATAGCACATTATGTAGACTTAGATAGTATTTTAAACAGACTTATAGCTTGTTATGTAGACAGCTCTAGAATTGCACTTTATGTAGTCATAGCACTTTATAGTACACATGTATAATACTAGAATTTCGCGGGCCTTCGGCCCGCTCATCCCAGAGTTGCGTTGCCCCGCGTTGCGAGACAGAAGTCCACAGATACAGAAGTCCACAGTGACACGCGTTTTATGCAGCTGTTTTGTGTTGCAGCGCGTGCGCGCGCGCGCGCGCGCGCGCGCGTGTAGTGTTGTTGTTGTTATCCATATATGCGCCTCGGTTCGTCCCGTTTGTTCCACGCCAGGTGTCGACGCAGTCGTTTGTGCGATTTGCGTGTTTGCATTATTTTAACTGTGTAGGCATACCATATTCTGAATTACCAAAAAGAGGACACATGCGCGCGTGCATGTGGATGTGGATGTGCACATGCGCGTGCACGTCGTGCATGTGCCGTGCGTGGGCGGTTCTGTGAAATTGAGATGTCAAAAGAATCTATAGCCTAACAATAAATGGATCAAATATGCTCTATATTAGTTATGTATTTATTTGAAGCAGTGGCTCTGAAAGGTGTGATCCAGGGACCCTCATGGTTCCTTGAGGGGGTTCCAAATGGACCCATTATAGGTCTGTAACTCTGAGAGTGTAACACATGGACCCAAATGGACCCTTACAGGTCTGTAACTGTGAGAGTGTACAAATGTAACCAAATGGAGTCTTTTATGACTTTTAACTGTGATACTGTAGAAATGGAATGAAATGGGACTCTTATGGGTCCATTTGGTTTGACTCTCAGAGTTATGGGGGTCCTTGAAATTAAAGAGTTTGAGAACCTGTATGCAATGGCTTATCTGTTGTAAAAAGAGAGACCAGCCTATTCTCCAAACCATCATATCTTATGCTTTGCTAGGTTGTACAAAATAATATTGGGTCATTATAATTTGCAGGACTCACCGCGCGCACAGCTGCCTTGTCTGTGTTGACATGACATGGGCTTGCAGGACAGAACTTGTATTTGGGACAGACACATAGTTCCTTTGCAGACAATACAATGTGCTTGTCATTGGTCAGTCACAAAGCTAAGAAAACAGCAGCCTACTGTTTCTGCATGTCAATGATGAGATAGTTCTCCGCTGTCTGTCTATCTGCAGACAGCGGAGCAGCCAGCAAGCCTTTCTCTGATCTGCGGTCGGGACCAGTGGTAGTGGTGTCAGCGTGCAGCGCATGCAGAGTTATGAAGAATACACATTCCGGGGTTCGGGCTGAAAGTCCACCTCTCACAGTGTTTTTCCACTACGAACCATTGAACGTGCATTGTAATACACATTGGTGTGAATGGTCTGTGAGCGTAGCGATACACTACAGGCGATACGTGTAAAACCCCGGACATTTGAAGGGATTTATAAAACCACCCGGAGTGGCCGGACAGGCCCCCAAAAGAGGACGTATGGTAAACTGTGTATGTAATCGCGGCGCTGTCCATCCAAGTTAGAATGAGTGTGTGTGTGTGTGTGTGTGTGTGTGTGTGTGTGTGTGTGTGTGTGTGTGTGTGGCTGGCTGCCCTGTGTTTTGCAGCGTGGGGATCGCCATGTGAGGGGGCTAGCCAATAAGGGCCCTGTGTTGCATGTGGAGAATTGTGTAGGTTAGTGTGTGTGGTGTAGCCGAACGGGGTGGTGAGAACATGAGGGGGATGTAGCACAGCAATCGGTGACCCCTACATTAAGCTGTGTTGCTCCCAGCATGCAGTGCAAATGCGTGTTGTAGCAACCGTAGCCAATGGGAAAACAGGATGCAGTGTTGCCAGGTCCGCGAATTGTAAGCGAGTTGTAAGTAGCGTGTTGAATGGCATTGTTTCTGGGCTTGTTTTCATAGACCTGGCAACAAATTAGGCGGGGGTGTCGGTGCTTGTGGCGTGTTTGTGTGTGTGTTTATTTACTCATTGTTTGTGAGTCTGGACGTGAGGCGGCTTTAGTGGCAGTGCAATGACAATTTTGACGCGCGTGATGTTGAGTGTGGCCGTGCTGCGCGACATGAGGAGATAGCCGTGGATCGACGCGGAGGGTAAGTCTGTGACGTGTTAGTGTGTTTAGTGGGTTGTTGCAGTGTGTCAGTGACGTAGTAGCTAGTGCCTTTTGTTCCTGTGCGTGCGCTTGGGCACACGTTTTCAATTGTATATAGGATATGATATAGTATAGTATGTATAGTTTACATAGATACTCCAATGTTACGTTCTTAGTTTACGCATGATTCATGATAACTACTTTTTATACATGTGATGTATGCCATGCTTTTTGTTATTGCTTAATGTAAATCGCTCTGGATTAAGAGCGTCTGCTAAATGCCTAAATTGTAAATTGTGGTTGAATAGGCCCCCGAGAACAAGGTTAAAATCCAGGAAACCGCACGCACGCACGCATGCAGTGCCACGCATGCATGTACGCAAGCAAGCACGCATGCACGCAGTGCCACACATGCATGTACGCATGCACGCACGGGTCGCACGCACGCACGGGTCACGCGCACACACACACACACACTGTTAAGGATGACGTGCCCATACTGTATGGAGATATCTGTAGTATGCAATACCTGTTGTCATAGCACCCATTTTTGTCTGTCTGTGTCCCACATGGAGATCTCTGTATCTGTCTGTCTGCCTGTGTGTGAAGAGTGCAAACTGACTGTGAAAAGTAGACTGATTAAGTAATCAATTGGCAGGTGTGTGGTTGCCATGGCAATCAATTGGCTGAGGCAGAGGCTGGAAATTGCACAGGTGAGGGGATTTAGGCTGATTAGGCCCACTGGCAGAGCCTGACCAGAGCCTTTTGTGGTGGTTCTGGAGAACCGTGGGTCCGACCGACTCGATACCGGGCACTGCACTCCCTGTGGGGGTGTGGAACGCGTGTGTCGAATGTGAAACGGTCAAACGGTTCTCGAGTTACGTGCATTACAACCGTACACGCACGCACGCACGCACGCAGACAGACGTGGCGCATTTATAGTAGGATTGGTAACACGGAAACACCATAATTCTCAGATTTTCTTCTTTTACTCCTTCTTTGTGCTTGGGAACATACCACATATACCAGCCATATTTTCCTTTCTAATAAGCCCAGAGGGGAGGAAAATACCACACAATCATTCCCCTCATGATTTGGGCCATTTTGGCTGGTGAACCGCAATGTAGAAAAGTTCACTACAACGGAGCTGCGCATGACAGCATTGGACCACAGACCTTCACACACCATGGTTTGGAAGGGGGTAAAAGAAGAGTTGAAAAGAAAGAAAGTGGAAGCAGAGACAGTAGGAGAGAGAGAGAGAGAGAGAGAGAGAGAGAGAGAGAGAGAGAGAGAGAGAGAGAGAGAGAGAGAGAGAGAGAGAGAGAGAGAGAGAATGAATTGCAAAGGATGAGGAAGATTCTTTCCTAACATGGTTATGAAGGAAGGAATATACGGTACTGTACGTGCTAAATGAGTGCAGTGGTTAGTCTCTGGCTTGGGTTTTTGACTGGGCCATGCTTCAGTGGCTGTGGCGTGGCTTATGAGCTGGGCAACAATCTTAACAAACTGTTAAGATTGAGTTAGTTACACTCCCAATGTGTTGCAGAGAGACACATTCTGATCTTGTAGATCTGCTAAGAGAGAGAATACAGCAGACGATAAAGTAATGATGGTGATGATGATGAGAGTCCAGCCGAATGACTAGCACAACCAGAGCCGGCCATGTCATGTCCTGCCACATTACATACAACCATTACACAACCATGCTAATGATGTCCTGCCACATAACATACCACAGGATGAGAAGGATTAAGTCAGATCAGCTCATTAAAGGGATTTAATTGGCACTGGCTGACAGTTCCATTGGACTGCTAATATGAAATAATTGTTGCTACAAGGGCTGCATGCAATATTGACATAATAATGTTTAAAGCCTATAGACCTTATTGGAGTCTTTTTATGTTTAGTTAACAGTTTGAATCGCAGAGTGATTGCAATTTGCGCTAAAAATGTATTTCACAGAGAAGATTGTGTGCAAGATTGTTGTACCTGTATTTAGGTCAGGTGACATCAAGGCAAATATCAAGGAGAAAACGTCAAAACGTTTTCATCAAAAAGTTAATTTCTTTAATGGCGCAACTTTTCGACCATATAGGAATAAATAAAGGTGGAAGAAAGAAAGAGGTCTTCATCATGCAAATGATTTTGCCTAATGAAAGACCTACTAAAGACCTAAAAAAAGAGCCCTTTTTCCACCACTGAACATGCTACAATAGAGAGACACCCCTCTCATCTAGACTGAGGTGGCTTTTAGACGAGGATGGTGTTCATAAGAAACGGCAAAATAAAGTATCATATGCTGGGGTCCTTTTAGACGAGAAGGGTGTTCTCAGGAGGTGAAAACGCATCAAAGTGAAACCACCTCCCAGAGTGGAAATCTTTGAGAACGCCGTTTTATCCCTTCTCCGTGTAAACAGGCAAAAGGTGAATCCGCAAAATGTATGACATCATGGCTCACGTTGGCTCGCAGCGCATATATTATTACATTGATGCATAATTATGATATAATGGAGTTCCTGAACAAGCCTCCCTCCTCGCCTACAAAGCGCTGCTCATCAGCGATGGTGAATGTAAAACCATGATGTAAATAAAATGCCTTAATTGTGATAGGTGGCAGCCGCGGCAGCAGCGTTTATGTAGCCTAATGTATTATAAAATATATAACCATCCCGTGGCGCTCTGCCTGCATGCTCTGGGCAGCTGTCTGTCACCACCATCACCCTCCCTGTGAATGAAAATAAAAATCCAGTCCCCTCCCCAGGTGATTAAACAAAAAGGAATCACCCTATTAACCTATTAATTAACATCACATTTACCTCAGTATTATTTATTCCTAACTTTAATCTGGTAGCGTTTTTAATATGTGAGAAATTAAAGTGACCGCAAAAATCGCGAAAAACTGACTGCTGTGAGCTTTGAACTCACGGCCAATGGGGGCAATGGTCTCGTAGTCCAACACCTAACACAGCAAACTATGTAAGTCATTCAAATGTGGGGGTTAAAGTGTGTACTTGTAGTGTGTGTTGTAGTGTGATGACGCCGGGAACTGCGTGAAGGGGGAGCTGGCTCTTCTTCTTGTACATAACGTGGGTGACTGGTCTATTTGGCAGCCCGTTACCGCCACCTAGCGATATTACAGTGATGTAAATAGGTTTTCAATGTAATGAGTCCCGGGATGCAGGGGTGGTCTTTTAGATGAGTCCCAGGGACATTTGATGAGTCCCACTTCAGCGACGTTTAAGAGTCATATTTTGCCATGTTTACAAATTGCAGCATTTAACTCCCATTTCATCTTATATGGTTATAATGTGGTTATATTCATGTAGAAAACGAAGAAGAAATTATTATTATAACTAAAGCTAGCAAAATAAATTATAATAAAAAAAAACCTCTACATTCATACTACATACATATTTCATATGATTTTGGCTATATGAAATCTATAATAATTCTGCCAGTTTTAACTGTTAAAAATCTTTATGTTGTTTTCATGACACATTACACAATACATACAAAATAAAAATGAATGCTACAAAACTAACCTGGAGATTAAGTAGAAGCAGTCATGGAGGAGGTAGGCTGTGCACAGCAGCACACATCATCATCATTAGCAGATGATGATGTTAGATTTAGAAAATAGGGTTGCTAATATTTTTTGTTGCCCTGCAGTTGGCTTTGGCACTTCTTTTTTTGGGGGGTGGGTGGGGGCATGTTAATGTGTGGTGGCACCGGTCCACAACGCACAACATACAACAGTGTCGGCGTTTGTTACAGTACACAATGTGTGTTTCCCATTCAATCGGGTCTACTCTGTTTGTCATGCTCAAACATTTTCGCCTGTCTTTCTGTCGGAGGCAGCGCCGTGTAGATGAGAGAGTTGCGACAACCGCGTTCACTGTTTATTCACGGAGCTTCATGAGTCACTGAACGGTATGTTGTCGTCACTCTCTCTCTCTAAACTGCTCTGGTCTCCAGGCTGCGCTCCGCTCAGCGCTCGACTCTGAGCAAGATGGCGGCGCCCGTCAGACTGTGTTGTTGTTAACTTACAAACTAGTGGTTCTACAACGAGTCCTACGTGGATTTTATCGTTTATAACGTAGGATGAGGTCGCATGCGGCCATGCAAAATGATCGTGTCCGTAGATTATTTGTTTTACCGCATTTCTTTCCGCGATTTTTATTTCTCACGTGGATTATTATTACTGTACACCGAGTACAGTAGTGCATCCCGTGGACGCACGCATGTTTTTGAAGTGCGGCCCAAAACTATAAAGTGCGTTTTGGGACGCAAAACGCACCCTATTTACATCACTGATATTATAGCGTTTTCATAAAGTGTGCGTTCTCGTGTAAAGGGTCAATAAAAACTGAGAACGCAACGGGACTTTGCCGTTTTATCTGGAGATGGTCGCCGTCTAAAAGAGGCCTGAGTCTAGATGACGGTCCTGCGTACCACCTGTTTCTACATTTCACATAATGCAAGAGGCAACAGAATGTTGCGTTATTGAAAACGAGCGCTTCCAAACTCTGACACTAATCACCTGGATGGAATTTGACAGAAAGTAGCTCATAACATGTGGTGGATTTTTATGAAACAAAAATATTGCAGATAGAAAGAGGATAATTCAAGCAATGTTGGTGAGTTTAACGTTTAATACAATCAGACTTTTCTGTTTGGATGTATGGGCTGTCAAGGCCAGAAATTAGTGTTTTGCCACTCAGTAGGCGTTCCCTCATAACGACCGGGTACGATGATGTCACGTGCATAGAGAATATAAATCCTTCGGGACAATATAGATTATTGCTGAACTAATGTGTTTATCTGTCTGTCTCTCCCAGGACCCGGGGTACTGGATCCAGGTCCACAGGTTGGAGCATGGAGATGGAGGCATTCTGGATGTGGATGACGTGCTTTGTGACGTCGCAGACGATAAAGACAGGGTGAGTCACAATGTGTATGTGTAAGAGAGAGAGCGAGAGTTTATTTCTGTTCTGACTGTGTGTGAGCTTTTTTCTCATGCTAGCGTTATTCTACTAGCAGCTGCCAGTGTTGTTTGTTTGATCATGACAGACTTGTATTCATTCATTGTCATCCTACATTACATTTGCAATCCAGAGTATAACTTGGAGTAGTCATAGGATTGCTCAGTGTCTTACAAAACACACACATACTGTTTTACATTGACGTAAACGTATGTTTTCCTATGCCAATGAAGCTCCATTGAATTTAATTGTTGAACAGCACATTAGCTGTTGTGGGTATCAAACTTAATTGAGATGTTGTGGTTGCAGGACAGTGGCCCACCTTTTCCTCTCTCACTTGACTGTGGTTGTATGTCGTCTGGTGTTCTTGTATTCTTGCAGCAAAGCATCGAATGCTTCTTTCACCTGGTTTGTTTTACTGATGCTGAGCTCTATGGACTCCCTTTAATCACTACAGGCTGTTGGCAACAGCACGACTATGTCTCTCCCAAAGGGGTCTCCTTTGATGTGTGTGTGTGTGTGTGTGTGTGTGTGTGTGTGTGTGTGTGTGTGTGTGTGTGTGTGTGCGTGTGCGTGTGCGTGGGCGTGTGCGTGCGTGTGACTGTTGCAGGGTCTATTTGGTATGCAGGGTCTATTTGGTATGCAACAGTGTGCATGTCATCGTGCCTGGAAGCATGCGTGTACGTGTCAGCGGCAGCTCAATATCCTGCCATATCAACGCCCCGGCCGCTTCACTAACTGTAAACCTCCCACAATCCCCCGGGGCTGAGTCTATCTATTACTTCCTGTGGGAGCAGTGCTCATGGAAGTGACTACACCTGAGTCACTTGTTGAACGTTGAACTGTGTGTGTGTGTGTGTGTGTGTGTGTGTGTGTGTGTGTGTGTGTGTGTGTGTGTGTGTGTGTGTGTGTGTGTGTGTGTGTGTGTGTGTGTGTGTGTGTGTGTGTGTGTGTGTGTGTGTGTGTGTGGCGTGCGTGCGACATGGTGTGAGCTGGCAAGACGCGTTGTGTTACCACAGAATACAGTCACAGTATTGACTGTCAAGAAAAGCGCCTCTTATGGAATGCTGCCTTTTGGGTTCAGAAATATGAAATGGCAGTAGCGACTGTCTGTAACCCATTTAAACTTGGAAAGCTCCATATTTTAACTTTTTGTGCTTTTTCGTAAATTAACACCCTGCATCAGGGGTTCTCAACCCGTGGGTCGCGACCCCTCAGGGGGTCGCCAAATTATTTTTGGGGGTCCCCAAAAAAAATTGTTGATTGTTTACCAAGACATATACAACTGGAAATGTGAGAGGGAGATTTTGTACTTCTAGTGGGACTTGGACCTATGCCAGTAAGGGCTCATGTCATGTGAATTGTGAACCCCATAAGTGAGTGTTTTGACCACTGCATATGGCTTCCCACCTTGTCTCTACTCTCCACCCTGCCAGGGTATTGGTTAAAGTCAGAATGACATGGTCAAATTCAAGATTTCCATGACACGGTGGTGTCTGATCAGCAGTGGTGGAAGAAGTACTTAAGTAACATTCCTGTATCTAACTTTTACTTGAGTAAAAGTACAAAAGTATCATCAGAATTCAGAATAAACCTAAAGTATAGCATCCGGTCGCTGCCAGAGTACAAAACTCTGATTCTGGCCTTCAAAGCAACCAAAGGTATGGCACCCCCATATCTTGCAAGTCTGATCGGAGCCTACAAATCCCCCTGCTCGCTCAGATCAGCCAACACAGGGAAGCTGGAAGTAAATTCACTAAAAACACTGTCCACACACGTCCCAGACTCTTCTCCCTTCTGGCTCCAAAACTATGGAATGCACTTCCCATTGCAATCAGAAATGCAGACTCACTCCCAATCTTCCGCCTTAGATTGAAAACTCACCTCTTCAGACTCCATCTTAGCCTGTATCATTTGCCCTCATAGACATATAAAGGTAGAAGCCTCTTTCGGCTCTGGGGCATGTGTTCTCGACAGGGGGCAGAGCTTTCCTGAGATTCCTTTTGAATCATAGTGGAAGCAAAGCAGAAGCTTGACAAGCTTCCGTCCACTCTGCGTCACAGAGTGGACCTTCGGGTCTGTCCCAGAAGTCCCAGAAAAGATACGCTATGATTGGCCAGTAGACACTTGAGTGGCAGCGTGGCGTAGCGTGCCTTCCACCCTTCCGGCACACTTCCGCCCCAGAGTGTAAATTGTTCCGCCCTCCCATCGACACACATGGCTCCAACAAACTGCAGCGGCCAATGAGGCATCTATTTTTTTAATATCTATGCTTGCCCTAGCCTTGACGACCTTACATGCGTATGCAGAGGCTCAACTAATGTAATTTAGATAGCATTTTTTGTAGACATAGCACTCTATAGTGTATACGCATAGTTAGACGGATGTTAGGTTCTTCTATGTATGATTCTTGATAACTATTTGTTATGTATCGGATGTATTAACTTGTGTTATACTTTATTGACGACGTTTCAACCTTTGGAGCAGATGAGTGTGCAGGTTCTTTTCTCTTTTTGAACCCAGCACCTCTACTAAGTATTCTATTAGTTTTTGCATGTAGAGGATGCCATTGGACTGGCCCCAACGGAATTGTCGTAACTCTGTCTTACTCTATGGCGCTGGCGTCATGTCCAGGGTGTATGTGTGCTTTTACATCAAGCTGCCTCACGCTACACAAACAGGAGGTAAACTCCTGCCCTATGGGCCACCTGGATCTGCAAGACTGACTTACTGACTTACTTACAGTATAGTGGTCTTTTGTTATGTCAAGTTTTGTTCTCCACTGCTGAGAAAATGAAGATGGATAGATGTTGGTTGTAATGTGTCAGTAGCTGAATCCACATGCATCCATGCACGCACAGGTGCCATGGTTACATAGCAAGTGGGATCAGAGAGAGCAGCTGTTTCGCACCTGCCTCTCCTCTCCTCTCCTCTCCTCTTTAGCTTCTCTTTTTCCATTATAAAATGAACTTATCACGAGTATCACTAGCCCCCTGGCTGCCGTATGGTATAACTACACCCATTCCTCAACGATCACTGAGCCAAGTGGCACTTCATTCACAGCTTCTAATGGACGACAAGAGGAGAAACACCTTTTTAATGAACACACATTGCCAGTCTTGTACAGTCGGCTCTGCTTTCCTAGAATTTGTTTTTCATTGTGCTTCACTGAATCATGGTGTTTTGAACCGTTGTAAATGAGCTGCTTAAAATGTCTGGAAATACAAACTGGGTGATTTACAAGGGCCGCTAACTTTACCTGGCAGAGCCTTTTGCTCTGTGAGTGTGCGTGCGATTGCGTGCGTGTGCGTGTGCATGTGTGCGTGTGCGTGTGTGTGTGTGTGTGTGTGTGTGTGTGTGTGTGTGTGTGTGTGCACACACTGCACCAGCAATTTTATGTTAGCATGTACATATACTGTAGGTGTTTTCTTCTGTGGGCATGTGCGTACTTGTGTGCGCACATTTGTTTACACAAATGTACTGATGTAGTGTGTGTGTGTGTGTGTAGTAGTAGTAAAACCAGTTTAGCCAGTTTATATCAGCTGTTGTGTTCCTATCTTTTTCCTCTGCTTGTCATCTAATAATTGTGTGTGTGTGTGTGTGTGTGTGTGTGTGTGTGTGTGTGTGTGTGTGTGTGTGTGTGTGTGTGTGTGTGTGTGTGTGTGTGTGTGCGTGTGCGTGTGACAGATCCCTGATAATGACGACACACTGCTCTGTGTTGAGGCAGAGGTGCTTAAAGTATGCCTTGTTCGTATCATAGATGGCGTCTGGTCATGTGGGGTCACCGTGTCACGCATTATACAGTAACCAATTACCATGTACATCGTCTTGATTGAGGTGGTGAGGGCTTGTGTTGTTTCAAGCACATTCTTTCTGTCCCTGTAGTTAATTAGAAGCTACATTGAGGGCGTGCTTTATCTTGGCGGTATGACATTCTTTTCCTTTGTGCGTTTCCTCCGGTGTTAATTGAACGCCTCCACAGCCTTTACAGTGACATGATGTTGTACTACTATTTTGCGCCAGAAAGTGTCCTTGTGGTTAGAGTGTCTACCCTGAAACTGGGAGGTCGGGGTTCGATCCCCGGCCGGGTCATACCAAAGACTGTAAAAATGGGACCCAATGCCTCCCTGCTTGGCACTCAGCATCAATGGGTTGGATCCAACTGATCAAATGATTCCCGAGCGCGGCACAGCTGTGGCTCACCGCTCCAAGAGATGGGTCAAATGCAGAGAATAAAACGTGTGTGACAGATCGTACGACTTTGACATTTTTATTTTATTTGCCATGATTGTCTCCTGTGTTTGTCCACATCACATTTGAATATATATGTCATATGAACAGGCTTCTGAGATGTACGATTTGACTATGCAGGGTGCTCCTGTCTGTCTGTCGAATGAGGCCAGAGGCTGAGGTCTGTCCGTTCGTCTGTCCGTCCGTCCGTCTGCCTGTCAGCCTCTGGCCTCATTTGTTACATGCAGTTCTGTGTCAGGCCAGGTCAAGTAAATTGTTTAGCACATTTTATATAATGTAAATTTGACATGCTTCATATCAAAGTACAACAAATATATTTACAATGTAATCCCACCCACACACAAAACATCCATAAACCACATCCATGACATCTCAAACGCACATGGTTCCCTTTTCCTCATAAAATATGGCAGTTACTAAACAAACACCCATAATCATCAACTTTTCTTTACGATATTCACTTTTTATATGGAGTCTAATTGATACTGTAGTGTACTGTACTATCGACTCTATACTGCAGTCCTTATAGAAGTAATTCTGCTGTTGACTCCTCAGACAATCACAGCTCTAGCGTTTAGTTGCCTCGTCTGCTTAGCCCCATCACATCACAAAGCTAGTGGCGTGTATAATCTCTGGACATTCTCAATGAAATAATCCATGTTCTGGAGACATAATATGAAGGGAGTACAACTGAAGCCGTCTGTTAGTTCAAAGCCAACCTCTGAAGGATTGTGTGGAGGAGCTGTCGGGTCTGTAAAGGATGCATCTCTTTGGACTTCGCCCTTGTGTAGTCTGTGTTAACGGGTCATTTAAAGTCACGTCATGTCATGTCTAGTAGTTCAAACTTCAAAGCCATCTGTACAGAACTGAAGGATTATGTAAGAGTAGATTAACCCAGGAGTAAATGTTAATGCTAGGGGACTGCATAGAGACAACACAGATTTGTTAATATAGAACTACAGAAAAGTAGAGCCTGCACACTGACTGGTTCATGCATGCTGCCATAGTGAATTTATTTGATTACCACCGAAGTGACAAGACTTTCAAGCATCTTGGCTTTTCCTCAGATGAGGATTGTAAATGTATATGCATGTAGAATTTTGTGTATTCTTATGGGCAAATACTGTGTGTGTGTGTGTGTGTGTGTGTGTGTGTGTGTGTGTGCGTGTGCGCATGTTTTTAAGTGTAGTATTTCTCAGGTTCATGTGCGGACATATAATCATATGTTCCATTAACCGCAAAGTGAAATTAAAGCACTTCTGTTTGTGTGAGAGGCTTTGGAGGCACACACCGTGAGAACCAGAGAGATGGATAGAAGGGGGGGAGGATATTGGGAGAATCGATCTCACTTTAGGATATGAAGGTGAAACAATGGCTCCCTGAGAGCGGATCGCGGTTACCATGCGGTGACAGGCACTGTAGTAAACGGGATGGGGCCGTTGGGGCGAGGCCTCTCAGAAGCTCACCGTTGTGTCTGCGTGAGACTGCTGATGGCAAGGGAGGGGCAAGGGGAACATAAGGGGAAAACGAAGGAGCTGTGTGTGTGTGCCAGACTGAGATGTACACCATTCCCAGCACCTTAAAAGCTCTCGCCTCTCAGAGAGTACACAGTAAAACCTTCTCTGTTAATTCATGCTATACGGGTCGGGTCCATCCGCTTACATTCCCTCTTGGGGTTAAATGAACACTGATGATTTTAATGTGTACCTCCACTCCTCCAGTCTCAGACTGGAGGACAGACGGCAGCAGAACAGTGCTCCAACGCCTTCCAGCACACATGCCCTGCCAAGAGGTTGGAATGGGAGGTGTGTGTGTGTGTGTGCGTGTGCACGTGTGTGCGCGGGGGCGGGGTTCAGCCGAGTGTCAGAGTATCTCTGGGCGAGTCATGTTGCCTCACAAAGCGACGTGCTGGAGCGTGTCATTCTTAGAAAGGATCCTGCCTGCTAGCACTTCACATGCATCGCTCGATTCAGTGTCTGGGTGTCCAGTGTCCACACATTGCCTCACCTGTGCTGGTCTTGCAGTGTATCATCATCACTTTTTTTTCTCCACAAGGCAAAACGCAAGGAGACGATGTGCGACATGTGAGCTGAGTCGGAACCCATGACATTCACGATTAGGTCTATTCCTATGTGGCACACATGTTGGCCAACCGGTTTCCCCTCACCTCACTTACCGTTAGTTTTTTTTATTCATTTAATTGCTGTGGTTTGTCTTGTCTGATGTTGGAAGATGATTGGAGCCAAAACCTTCCTAATATGAAAGACTGGCCACAAATGTCTATGGATTGTTTCTGCAATGCATTTTTTTTAATCTACCGGTAATTGTTTCCATGCACAGTTTAAGCAATGACGATCACCAGTCTCTAGTTGAACAAAGTGTTTAGAGACTGACTTGTTACAAGTCTATGGTTTGTCCACCACCTACTCCCATAGGTGATCGGTCTACCTTATAGAGGGTATGCGTGTTACATCATCATCAAACCCTTGAAAACCCATGCATCCAAACAGAAAAGTCATATCTGATTGCATTAAACAACGTTAAACAATGTTAAACTCACTTTGCATGTTGCTTTGCCACTCGATTTGCCACTCGATGTGCCATTCACTTTAAGCATGTGCATACCCTCTATTGCTGGGTTCCCATCACTAGCATCTGTTAGCTGTTCACTGGGAGTTGTAGGTTTTGCAGCCCCATCCCCCTATCTTCCTTCCATGCTTTCATCCACCTCCTCCGATCTGGTGGAGATTGTTTTTCACACAATCAGCATCTCAAGGGCTCCTCACGCCTCACAGCAGGCTGTGAGTGTGCTCCGCTCCGGCTCAAGTGCCTAGATAAATGCTGAGGTGACACAGAAGATTGGCGACGGGCAGCTTCGGTCTTGATTGTAATTCACATCACAAGGCGCCACCAACCCAACAGCCCGGAGTTGCCATTGAGTGTCTGGCAGGTGGCATGATCTCTAAAAGAAAAAAAAAAGAAGATTGTATATCTGAGTTGTGCACGCTACTGTAATTAATACAATTTAGAGAGAACTGGAGACACAAGTAGAAGTAGAGACACATGCATTCCAAATATCAGCCTTTGCTCCGTGTCTATTGTGATATCATATAGTTTGCCTGACATAATGTCTCAGAGAAATTAACTGACCTCCAGCCCGTCACGTTTCAGCATCACAGCGTGTTACGGTCCAGAATAATGACCCTCAGATGAGCACTCACTCTGTTCCATTCTCTCGCTTTGATGCTGATCGGTAAATGTGAAAAATATAGAAATGGCCTCATGGATCATATAAAACATGTGCCAGACAGACACATGAATATCGCTCCCATCTGAGATGGGGGGTGGGCTTTTCTGATACACTCTAGAGAGACGGGGGAGTGACAGCAAAGGTTGTCTGGCTCTGTAATCAAACCCGTCAGACTGTATTAGAGCCTATGTGATATGCTCCTTAACACATTTAGACCTGAGTTAAAAACATTCACTTTGAAAGAATATATATTCAAAGATTTGCGCCACATTTTTACGATTTTTCAAAAATAGCAGATCTACAAGCTCGTAGCACGCCACTCGGTGGCGCGCTATGAGCTTGTAGATCTGCTATTTTTCAATAGCTAAATTATAACGTAATGTTTAAAACACCAAAAGGGGTTTCCGCCCAAAATGGGTTAAACGCCAGGCCAGCAGCGCCCAACATAAAAATATGCCATTCTACAAGATCCCAATGCGTAGCAGATTCACAACACATTGTGAGCTTGTAAATCCTTGAACGTTTTTGGAAAACGTCTGTCTATAATGATTATGCCCAAAACCGGGGATGCCAGGTTTAAAGCGGTTAATAGCAGACACGGTCTTGCAGTCTTGCAGGGTTACCAGCAGGCACCGTTTCAAACATAAGGCTTTTTTATTACTATCATGCATCAGGTGGTTGTTTGGCAGGGAGTGGATTTATTGTATGTCTGCCCTTCATTATGAGGTCCAGACAGTCCAGTCCCTCTCCACGCGCCATAGAGGGAGAAGGCTGCTGTCTGTCTGCCCTTCATTATGACTGGGTCCAGGCAGTCCAGTCCCTCTCCACGCGCCATAGAGGGAGAAGGCTGCTGTCTGCCTGCCCTTCATTATGACTGGGTCCAGGCAGTCCAGTCCCTCTCCACGCGCCATAGAGGGAGAAGGCTGCTGTCTGCCTGCCCTTCATTATGACTGGGTCCAGGCAGTCCAGTCCCTCTCCACGCGCCATAGAGGGAGAAGGCTGCTGTCTGCCTGCCCTTCATTATGACTGGGTCCAGGCAGTCCAGTCCCTCTCCACGCGCCATAGAGGGAGAAGGCTGCTGTCTGCCTGCCCTTCATTATGACTGGGTCCAGGCAGTCCAGTCCCTCTCCACGCGCCATAGAGGGAGAAGGCTGCTGTCTGCCTGCCCTTCATTATGACTGGGTCCAGGCAGTCCAGTCCCTCTCCACGCGCCATAGAGGGAGAAGGCTGCTGTCTGTCTGCCCTTCATTATGACTGGGTCCAGGCAGTCCAGTCCCTCTCCACGCGCCATAGAGGGAGAAGGCTGCTGTCTGTCTGCCCTTCATTATGACTGGGTCCAGACAGTCCAGTCCCTCTCCACGCGCCATAGAGGGAGAAGGCTGCTGTCTGTCTGCCCTTCATTATGACTGGGTCCAGACAGTCCAGTCCCTCTCCACGCGCCATAGAGGGAGAAGGCTGCTGTCTGTCTGCCCTTCATTATGACTGGGTCCAGACAGTCCAGTCCCTCTCCACGCGCCATAGAGGGAGAAGGCTGCTTCATTATGACTGGGTCCAGACAGTCCAGTCCCTCTCCACGCACCATAGAGGGAGAAGGCTGCTTTCCTCAACTTTTAACCCTCTTTTTATTTGTATCCACACGGTTGGGAGTACACGCAGATATGATGATGTGCATATGTAGATATCTTTGTTTTTTTTTGGTCTGTCCACCACCTACTGCCATAGGTGATCGGTCTACCGGTCTACTGTCTTTTCTTTACAGCTTTTCCCTTTGCTTCTTCTCTTCTTCTTTGCTGGTCTAAACAAAAGAAACGATGGAGCTTACACAAAAAAAAAAAAAAAATAGTCAGACACTTTTTTTTACACTGGTAAACCTGTGATGTCATTCTGATTGCTGATGATTATTTGGCCATGGTGGCTACTGTTGGCAAAGAACCTTACCGCCCTCTAGTGGCAAATAGTTACAAGTACACATTGTCCACTTAGATTCCTGTACTCCACAGTGCAACTGCTTGTAAACAACAATGATTATAATCTTAATTCTGTTTTATTCCGTTCCACCATGTGTATTAGAAATTACATAACTAACAAAAGAAAGAAAGAACGAAATGGACCGCTAGGGACCCCCAGAATAGAAGATGTGTGTGAAATAAATGTAAAACATGCAGATCTACATGCATCTGCCATCTGTTTTTAAATAACCAGAGTATGAATGGATAAAGTGGTTAAAATTAGTGTGATGCTGTATTAAAAAACACCTGGGAATCCCCTGAACCACACTTAGACAACCACTGGCTTTACCTAAAGGCACATTTAGCCTTTTTTCTCAACATAATTTCCATCTATGGCTCTATTATGCTCACTATGGGACGCCTCCAAGTCTATCTCCTTAGCAGAGATCGTTTCATTGACCAAACAGCTGTAGCACACACACTTCCAAGCCCTCCAGCCATTATGTGTATCACATTCCAAAGAAATGACCCTGACGTGATTTGAACACGCAACCTTCTGATCTGGAGTCAGACGCGCTACCGTTGCGCCACAGAGTCATGTGTATTGGTCTTGTTTGCACTTTAGATGAATTGTGTATATTTGCTTTACTGGAGTAAAGCAGTACCGTTGCGCCACAAGGTCAATGCTAGAGTATGGAAAGCAAATATGTATGAGCATACTCACTGGACATACTGTTCTCAGCCTGTGGGTCAGGACCCCAGGGGGGTCCCCATATGATTGAGAGACAGACAGACAGACAGACAGTGTGTTAAACAGTGGTGGAAAGTAACCAAGTACGATTGTATTCTTTGTTAGTTAAATTTAAATATTTGCTATTTTTTAAGACAATAACAGCATCGATTGTCCATCTGGTCAGTGAGCAGTTTTGGAAAGTGTGAAACAGTACAGTACATTTACTGTATAAGGGCAATTTTTATGTAATTATTTACTTCTCTGGAGTACTTCCATTCCATTTCATCTCAGAGGCAAATATTGCACTTTTTGCTCCACTAGAATTATTTCAACGTTATGTTACTTAATTGTTACCACCTGAATTCAGCCCTATACTTTCGCTTTTTAAATCGCCGATCTACAAACTCACATGTGACTCGGTTTTCATACATTTTAAAACTTAAAACTAAGTACATTTTGATGCCAATAATTTTATACTTTTACTAAATTACATTTTGAATACCAGACTTTTGAGTATTTCTACTTTGCAGTATTGATACTTGCAACTTGTTGAGTAACAAATGTGAGTACTTTTTCCGTGTGCTCATGGATATTTGCTTGACAAAGGTTTTCATTGACCTCGTGGCGCAACGGTAGCGCGTCTGACTCCAGATCAGAAGGTTGCGTGTTCAAATCACGTCGAGGTCATTTCTGTGACCCTTTTTGGACGCTGGAAGTGTGTACTTTACAGCTGTTCGGTCACTGGAAAGTTCTCTGCTTAGAACAAACAGATCAGTGAAGAATGAAACATATTGTTCACCTCAATCTCCTGTAAACCAAATATGAAAGTATGTTTAGAGATTGATATTTTAATTAAAACATCATTATTACTGGGAAGATAAAATAAAATCTAGTATGCAATCGTTTGGAGAAAGCCAGGATTAACTTTCAACATTCACACTCACACACACACACATACACACACACACACACACACACACACACACACACACACACACACACACACACACACACACACACACACACACACACACACACACACAAAAGTCGCAGTCCTTTACGTTGAATGAAGGGAATACGTGATGAATTGAAGGATAGAAATAGTTGGCCAAGACTCGAGCGTTATTCATAGTCTGGATTTTCGGTGGTGAGGTGACCACCGAACTACAACATGACGTCACGAGCCGCGGTGAAGAGCAAACCACCACCACCGCCCCAGCCCTTCTCTCTGTTTTTACTCACCACCGCTCAACGTTATTTCAGCTCCGGTGGTCACCTCACCACCAAAAAAAATGCCATTAACAATTTAATTGTTTCCATCATTAAACATTGTAGACAATGTTTGGCTTTTAGGCTTCCTAAACAAAAGGTGCTAAATCTTCAACGATTCGATAATTATGCAAAAAAAGAATTGTGATTATCTCAAATAATGCAGATTAGGCAATGATGTAATAATTGTGTGACAGGCCTACTATCCAGTTGTATCATCACTACTCGCAAAACAATGTATTTCACTCAAATAAAGCATTTCACTCAGTGCTGACAATATGACTGGACACTGTGGACAGTTATAGTTTTGCCGTTGTTAATCTTGGCTTCCTGTTTTCTTCACTTCATTAAAGCTGTGATAACTTTCCTCTTCTGCTCAAACAAAAATTCAGCATTATACAGCACACTGTATCAACAAACCACAACCAATCATATTAAGCAAGAGAACACATCAATGACAGAGACCTGTTGTTTTGGCAAGCAACATAGTGTAGTATAGAAAACTCATCTTTTATCAAGGTCTCTGCATGGAGTTTGAGTGGAAGGTGAGCCATGTAAAGGACATTCTTGCTAATGTACTGCTGGCAGCGCTGCCCTCGAGTATTGATAAATCCTGCTTTCAGGCAACCAATTAGCTAAGAGGGAGGACACAGAAACTGCCCTGTGACAAGACGGCAACACGTTGCACTTAGATGATTATGGCTGTTAGAAATGCAAAGAACTGCCCACATGTACACCCTGAATTGATAATGTATTAACGTAGTGGGTAGTCGATGACTATGTGGGAAAGGGACAGTGGAGTTTCAATGAGCAAAGCGATGACCCTGACGTGATTCGAACATGCAGTCTCTTCTGATCTGGAGTCAGATAAGCTACCATTGCGCCACAAGGTCTCCATGGCTGCATGCTTGGGCCTCACCTGAACGACCCGATCCCATGTGAATCAGTTGTGAGAGGACCACAATGGAAACAAGTCCCTAGGACTGTTTTGTGTTATCCTTAATGTCTTAATGTGTTAGCCTTAATGTGACTGTACCATGTGCTGTTTACATTTCCAACTAATTCAGTATTGAATCAATCACAACATATAGACACACAGGCTGTAGCTGGCTCTTCTCTGTGGGTCGCGAGTAAATCCCCTTATATTTCAAAATGAAAAAGGAATCACAGCTTTTCATCAATTAAATTCATTCCAATTATTTCAAAAGTATTAAAAAAATAAATTAAATTAAAAAAATATATATATATATATTTCTTTTTAATTCTTTTTTTAGTTTGGGTCCCAGGCAAACGTCTAATTTCTCTTTTGAGTCCTGAGATAAAAGGTGTTGGGAACCACTGGGCTACGTTGTGTGCACTGCACGCCACCGCTGCATTGTTTTCCACCTGTGCTGCTAACAATAACATCAACGCTTTTGAGCTCCTCCGAGCCTGATCGAATGCGTCAGACTGCTGGGTATGCAAGCTGCCACATAGAGCCCCTTATCACTCCTTTTCATAGGGAGCTTAATGGCAGATGAGTGAAGATGATTCCACTAGCCCTGTCCCTCAGCAATTCTCGCCACTTTGAACATCTCTCTCTCTCTCTCTCTCTCTCTGGGGTGAGCTGAGGCGATCCGCCTCACAGAGCTTAATCATGGCACGGGGCAAAGAGCGAATTCTCCACGGCTATTAGCAGAAAAAAGCTCATTACAGCAAAAAACGTCTGAGTCAGCCATTCAGGGGTGGCTTATTTTTATACAGTAGTTGCACATGGGGAAATAGGGCCTGAAGCCGCAGTGAACCTCTGGCACCACAAGGGGGCACTCAGGTTCTATAGTTGTGATTGACCAACCTACACTGTTGTCTGTTTGCCCTCTGGCACAAACAAGTGGAGTGGACGCTTCCTTTCGTCCTTCCATTCCCTTTGGAATCCTTTCTTGGACTGGGTGAGCTTGACATGAGCGGTTAGTGATTGTATTCTCCCGCTGTGCTCTGTCTGCCACCTGAGCCTCAGCCATGACCGGACAGCTAGCCACCAGGGTTTGCCTGTTTGTCACGCCACTGTTGTCACGGAACCACTGGTTCTCAACCTGTGGGCCACATGATTTTGGGGCGGGTCCACAGATGACAGTAAAGTGACAATTTAATGACCTTTTAAGGCCTAAAATAATGAATAGAAGAAAAAAAAGGACAATTACTCCATCAAAAGTATACTAGTGAGTGACTACTATAAAAATAAATAGCCAAACATTGGCCGAATTGTCAAATCATAAGAAAGAGGCAAACATTTTGTAAATAGCCAATCTACAAGCTTGTACATCTGCTCCTATACAATTCCAAGTGTTTATCAGGGCAGGGGGGGGGGGGGGGGGGGGGGGGGGGTTCAGTTCAAATATGATTATTTTGGAGGTCACGGCTGTACTAAACAAACGCAGTGTCCGAAGCGCTTCCAGTTGGACACTAGCGCTCTTCGGGCGATTGACACCTTCTTGGCCTCGGGGTGATGGCATCACCATGGCAACAGCCGTCCCTGTGCCAAGCGGGCACCTGTGCCAGGGTCAGATCAAGCTGGGAGTGAAATTAGCCGGGGCTAACACAGGGCCCCCAACAGCTGGCCCCTGGTACCAAGCTACTGGCAGGGGAAATCAAAGACTAATCACTGTGTGTGTGTGTGTGTGTGTGTGTGTGTGTGTGTGTGTGTGTGTGTGTGTGTGTGTGTGTGTGTGTGTGTGTGTGTGTGTGTGTGTGTGTGTTATTTATGTGGTTGTGTGCACAGAGTCATTGTGTGTGTGTGTGTACTGTATGTCTGTACAAGGTGTGCTTCAGTACATAATGATTATTTGCTTCAGTATGTGCACACAAATTTGTGCATTGTGCATGAATGTGCGTCTGCTGCGTTGGCTTATTATGTGTGTAGTATTTGTTATATGGACCGTGTCAGCGTGTGCACATTACGCATGCACGTGTGCATATTTGATGCATGTGTTTGTAAAAAAAACAACAACAAAACACCAACATGCCAGAACACGCACGCACGCACGCACGCACGCACGCACGCACGCACGCACGCACGCACGCACGCACGCACGCACGCACGCACGCACGTGATGTGTGCAGTGAGGCAGGTTGGACAGCTGCTAGCTGGCTGAGGCGAGGCCAGAAGTCTTTTAGCTACCTGGCCCTCATTTGATGTGTCATCTAATCAATGACACGCTGACTTCAATCAATAGCCAGGCTGACGCTCCACCTCAGGAGTCGATACCTGACTCCCTCCCTTCCCCCCCCCCCCCCCCCCCCCTTCTCCTTCTTGCTCTCTCACTTGTGTTCTTCCTCTCTCACTAGTCTAGCCTAGCTCTCAGTCAGTCAGTCAGTCACTCAAGTCCCTGTTCACCACGGTGTGGTTTAAATCCTCTGTAAAGTTATTTCTATTCAGTAATGCAGACTACAAAACAGCCCCCGAAGGAGTCCAGACCACCAATAAGACTGTGTAATCCAACAATACAAAGGACATTAGTGCACTCGCCATCATTCGTAGATTTCAGCAAAGAGAGGGAGTGCAAGGAGAAAACATAGGGAGGAAACAGGTCAGCAGAACAATCTGAGATATGTACATATACATACAGTGTAAGAAAGTAGCAGCTGTCTAACATAAGGTTAAACATGAGGTGCAAAACGCGTATCGTATGTACATGAGGTTAGACATAACAGGCACGTTATGTCTAAAGGCCAGTCTACACCAATGCGACTGTTTGCAACTGCCATTGGGGATAATGGTTGCATACTGTAAGTAGTTGCATGTTGCAAGGAGTGGCAAGGAGTTGTGGTGTTGGTGTCGACTGGACCTTAACATAAAGTTAAAAAGGGTACAACCCACATGGCAAATCCACATAGTAAAGTATGGAACAAATTGTTACGTTTCTTTTCCGCCACTTAGTAATATGCTTAAATTCAGCAGGTCATCTGATCTGAGGTCGTAGTAGTCGGATTGGGTTGTGGCTCTCCAGCTCAGGGGACATAAAAAACAGTCCATCAAAGGAAAGTGTTCTAATGTGACAGGCACTGTTCAGGGCCCCTAGGGGTCCCAGACCCCCTGCTGAAGACCTCTGCACTAGTTAGTATAACCCAGAGCAGTCTTCCTCCTCTCCTGATATCTCTGTCTGTTGACGGCGGTGTTTCATTCCCCACATAATGGCCGTAGAGGAAGACGAGGCCTTTGTGTTATCTTAGTTCTTCCTGGATCCCTCTGAGGTACTTTCAGAGAGGGTGGTGGAGGGGGATGGTTGGGTGGGGGTTCCCCAACAGTCTGGGGAATCGGCTTCAGTCTGTCACCTCGGTTTAAGGGGCCTGTCCCCGTGGTGGCTGACCCACATCGGGGACCCTTGTGGTGGCGCCGGGGTCCTCCCCGGGACTCGACGCGGCAGATAATAGGCCTCGTCTGGCAAAGTGCTCGAATTCTGGAGACAAAGCAGCTCTGACAGCTGTCAGCGGCGAGCAGCGTCCCCCCCGGTTGAAACAAACACACAGACACACACACATGCACGCACGCACGGACACATACACTGTACAGTATGATGTGTGTTGTGATTAGAGTGGTATATGGGGGATGAGAAATTGTGTGAATGTGTGTGCATGTGCACATTGGAGTAGATGCATCCGTCTGCATGCGTGCATTCACATACAGCACATGTCTTTGCTACGTCTGACCCGGTCCCGAAGGCAACAGTACAGTAGGTGGTCAGAATGCTGACCTCAAAACGACATTTGCTGACCAATGAATGACCCACTGCTTCCAGGATAGGACCTCCCTCATGTACTTCCATTGCATCGTCTCCCTCTCGACTTTCCTTCCATCTCTTGGAGGAGAAAAACGAAGTTAAGAGTTAATGGACTGAATGAATGAACAAATAGATAATAATAAAACTCCCCAGCAATCTCGGCAGTGTTTGTTGTGCAGATGTCACTTCAGCAGTGATTCTGGTGGAGTGACTAGTTGCTCCAGTCCTCCTGGAGGGGACTAGTCATCAGAGACACCTCTAAACGTGACGAGGACTTGGACATGACCTAATTTTACCCACTCCCCAGAGAAAGCCCACCAGAGGATAGCTTTCTGGATTTGCTGCGAATTATTAGATTCCACCACCCCTCCTCCCCAGCACCGGGAATGCACATTGCATCTCTTGGCCCTGGTAAGTGAGCCAAATGTGACAGCCTTTCTGTGTCAGTGTCAGTCTCTGGCTCGTCTCTGCTGTCATAAAACATAACTGATAACATCTGTGACGGAGAGACCCAAAATCAGCGAGGGAAGTACGGGTGACAAGATCATGATAGGATGTTGTCAAACTGATCCAAAGGTCCAGCAGTCCTTTGGAGATCAGGTTTTGTCATTTTGAAAACCTGGGTCTGGTAACAATGAAATATTCTCTCCCTCCCTCTCCCTCATATACAGAGGACATGCCCTTGAGCAACAAAAGCAGCCTCTGGAGCCATTACCACACAGTAAATCAGTAAAAAGGAGGATTTTTACTGTGTAGGCATCTGCTTTTTTGCACTGGACTAGCTCCCAGTTAAGAGCCTTTGTCCCTGTGTTGTATTGAAGTGGTGCTGGCCATTGCTGTGAAAGACCGTCTGGCAAAACCCTCCCCCCAGGGTAAATACAGGCTAGAAAAAAATCCTTTTTATGCAGAGCACCTGAGAAACGTGTGCTGACAGAGTTGCTTTTGGCGGCTGTGACAGTAAGCTGTGAGCACTGAGCAGAGCACTGGAAGATTGAGTCATCGCTGGGTCATTGTCCCTCTTTTAGGAGGCTGAACGGGCTCTGGCTATTGTCCACTCTCACTGCTTTGTGTGTGTGTGTGTGTGCGTGTGCGTGTGCGTGTGCGTGTGCGTGTGCGTGTGCGTGCGCGTCCCAGGTGACAGTCTCCTCTTTATTGTCACCTGGCTTAGGTGAAGACATTAACCCTTTTCCTCCCACTTATTTCTGGAGCCTGAGGTACTGTACTGTACCTCAGCTCAGACAGTGCCAGTGGGTGTGTGTGTGCGTGTCTGTGCGTATGTGTGTGTGTGCGCGCATCGCTGTGTTTGACTCTGTATACAGTACATGCATATTTATGTCTCTATACATAGTGCCAGCAGGTGTGTGTGTGTGTGTGTGTGTGTGTGTGTGTGTGTGTGTGTGTGTGTGTGTGTGTGCGCGCGCGCGCATCGCTGTGTTTGACTCTGTATACAGTACATGCATATTTATGTCTCTATACATAAGCATATCGTCTCTGTCGGGGGGAGACCTCATATGCCCAAAACTGTTACTTTTCAGGATTCAAATTCAAAGGTAGCAAGACTTCTACAAAGCTCAACATGCGTCGCTTTGCACCACATTTCTAGCTTGTGGATCTGCTACTGTTGATGATTTTGTGTAGTATGATCAAATAGGGTGTTAATTTATGAAAAAGACACAAATCTTTAAAACATGCAGATAGGAGGTTTCCCGCCCCGACAGACAGCTCTCTCTCTCTCTCTCTCTCTCTCTCTATCTCTCTCTCTCTCTCTCTCTCTCGCTGTCTCTCTGCTGAGGTTTGCAGACACCTCTCATTTATCACTGTCTGAGGTTGAGTGTCAGTGCCCGGGGGAATCTACCTCTGTGAAGGAACAGGTGCTCAGAGCTGATAGAGAAGAAACGCTCCCCCACCCCGCCCGTCCCCCACTTCCCCCCCGCTTTCTAACCTCCTCTCTTCATCTTCCCCTTTCTCCTCTTTCTTCGCTCCGTCTCTTTTGTCTCGTTTGTTTCTCTCTCCCTCTCTTTCTCCCCCGTGTCACACTTCTATTGTCTCCATCGCCCGCCGCATCTCCTCCTCCCACCCTCCCCTCTTTCCCTGCAATTTGGGTGTCTCACTCTTCCTTTTGTCTCTCAAGGTGTGCGAAGGAAGTGCCGGTTTCAGATTGTATAGGGAGAGGAGGACGGTGTGCAGTGTTGCTTTACAACGGAGGCGCCGGTGCGTGACTGGAAAAGTCACACCGGTGACTTTTAAACGCACGCCGCGGTGAGAGTGATTGAGAGTGCATTGAGTTCCCGTCAAAATCCCGACGACGGCGCCGCCTCTCAAATGACAAAAAGTCTATTTGAACCACACTGGTGCGCACACCCATCACTTGGATTGTCAGCAGAACACAAACAAACAGGTCGCCGCCTTTCCTGCACGGTGCCACATGCTTGACGTGTATCGGAAGTATAATTGCTGCGCCCTTTGTTCTTCCGCCTCGACATTTTCACCTGCGACGCCCGTCTCCCATTCCTGCTGATAGTTAAAATATGGAGATGAACTGGTAGAGAAAGAAGTAGCTGTTGAACCAGGCCTGCCCTGAACACTCGCAATACGACAATAATAGCCAGCACTCCAAAGCCTTTCTGCTCCATCTCTCTCTCTCTCTCTCTCTCTCTCTCTCTCTCTCTCTCTCTCTCTCTCTCTCAACCTTGTCCTTGACCTGAACAACATTGAAGACCTCTGAACCACCATGGGGAGCACATGTATGCATGTATTCATGCATACAGGTACATGCATATGTATATATCTATGTATGCATGCATGCATTCATACATACATGTAATGGTAATCACAGCTTGTTCAACTGAGACCTCTGCTGCAAAACAGGGGGCTCAATCTCCGTCATCTCAGTCACTTTCTCCTTTGAATATTAAACCTAGTCTGCTCTCTGATCCCTCCCACGTCTGTCTGTCTCACATTTTAAGCAAGTGAGCGTCTCTTCTGCATGACAAGGAACCCCTCGCTGGCTTTTGTCTCGGGAGTCGGTGGCCCATAAGCACTGTCTCAACACTTGACTGCTTCTGTCAGCCCCCTCTGCTGGTAATTACCCTCGTGGGCCCAAAGTCACTCCAAGGTGGCTGCTGAAATTGGCTCTCAAATTGGCTTTGGTAGCAGCTTCGGTCTTTGGTCTTGAGAGTCTAATTTGTTTGATGATACAATATGATGTACTGGCCGGTATGCATGCCGCCATGCAGTTAGGTGTCATTTTGTTTGGCTGCAGACTAGGTGAACACAATGCACATTGCATTAGCTGTCATAATGATATGCATTCAAAGCCCATAATGATATGCATTCAAAGCCCATAATGATATGCATTCAAAGCCCATAATGATATGCATTCAAAGCCCATAATAGTAGAAGTGCACAGAAGGGAACGGATCCTGAATGAACAAAAATAAATCACACCTGTGTGAACTGAGTGGTGCAAATCCCCCCCCCCCCCCCCCCCCCCCTCTCTCTCTCTCTCATTAGCAGGCAACAGTGCAGCACTATCTCTCTCTCTCTGTTTCTGGCACAACAGCGCCACTTTTGGTACTCATTGGTACTGGTGCTCATAGTCACACAAACATGAACACACGGTTGACATAGACATTGCTGTTCCTTGGAGTGGTTGCACCACTCAAAAAGAAAAGAAAAACTAACAGGTCATGAGTATGACATTAGGAAAGATAGAGCAATACAGGAAAGAAGGAGAAAACATGAACGATAGAAATAGAAAGTAAGAGAAGGAAATACAAGTAAAGATTCAAGATTTAACATGGGTTATCTGTCATACATGCATTAAAAGTGTATTACAAAATAATATATATATAATACAAGATAATATTATTGGATAGTCAAATATGTATACTACAGGATCAAGAAAAGACATTTTAGCAATGGGGAGTGTATACACAATATGAAGGGTGAATAATTTAGCAACTAGATAGACATAGAATATGAAGTAAAATAAACTATATACAATAGTGCAAGACTGCAAGTACTGTTGCCATGGCTCCCGTCACAACACGAGCAACGTGGGGCATTGTGTGGACTGGTGCCAGGCTGTAGTGTTGTACACTGGCACATGCAGGGCTGGATGCCAGCTCTGAGCGGGCACAGAGAAAGGGTTTGCTTGCTGAGCCTGGCTTTGGAGGGGACCACACTGCAGCTCAGTCCAGCTTTAACCCACTGGGGCCGATTCGAAAATGATTCTTCTAAATCCTAACAGTTTTCTTAAAAACCTGTGTTTATATATATATATATATATATATATATATATATCATAGTATATCAGTGGTGCTGAAACTTTTTTCATGCCAAGGACCCCACATATTATGTGTATTTGGCCAGACCCCCATCTGAAAATATGTTGTTCCAGGGACCCCCCCAGAAGCAAAGATTTGAGTTAAAACGTTCACTGTGAAAGAATATATATTCAAAGATTTGATCTTCAAGTTAAAAGCGGTTCAAAGCGGGGCTCCCGCTTGCCTTGTGGTCCAGGCGCATGCCACATACATTACAGTATAGGCCCGTTCATGACCACCTTCGCTGCATGTCTCTCTCCCTCTTTCCTCTCCTTAATTCTTCACTGTAACTATCAATAAATGCACAAAAAGACAAAAACAAATCTTAACCCATTTTGACCTGAGATCAGATTCTAAAAATGTCTTCTACATCCTGACAGTTTTCTGAAAAAGCTATGTTTCTGTCAGTCGTTCTTCGATTTTTCAAAAATAGCAGACCTACAAGCTCGTAGCGCGCCACTCGGTGGCGCGCTATGAGCTTGTAGATCTGCTATTTTTCAATAGCTAAAGCATAACATAATGCTAACACCAAAAGGGGTTCCCGCCCAAAATGGGTTAATTCTTCACTTCTATCACTAAATGCACAAAAAAACAAAAACAAATCTTAAAAAAAAATACAATAAAAAAGTGGTTAAAAGCTAAAGTGACATAGATGCGTTCCAGGTCTTAATGGCTTAAAACAGTACATTGTTGCAGACAGCCGGAGCCCCTCTCGTCCTCTCTCCTATTAACGGGGAAAGGTTGAAAACTTTCTTGGATTAACTTGCTTAGCTCAACCTGGGAGCTGACAAAGTAAAACAACATGGTAGACGTTGAGATTTGCCAAAGCATTTGCGATCAAATGCACATAGTAACTCACTGGGGTCAGATTTGTGTATTTATTAATATTCTGAGATTATAGTTATGTCTTACCTCGCTGTTATTGTGGGAACAGACCAACCCACCAAGCCAAAGTTTCTGATTCTGACTTTGGTAATGATGCATGTAAATTGACAATTTAAATAGGAACAACAAAACAAACAATGCTCAAGAGTTTTACTGCTTAATTGTTTTCCTGGCACTCTATTTAGGTCAACTATAGTTCATGTTTAATTTAATCATATCTCAAGTCTCTCTGGATGAAAACATCTGCTAAATGCCTAAACTAAACTGTAATTATTGTACACTCTGTGAGCCGAAAATACCTGTCCCTATAGGCTGTACTACTTTACTCAACTGTAAATGTTGGATCTAAGTCAGTAGGATTCATTATATTGCAATCTACCAATTACATTATGAGATATGTTGCCATGTTGGCCTGAGAAGGGCATCATAAGGGTCAAATCAAATCAAATAGTTAGGAGTGAGCATGGAGGCAGAATTGTTCATGGTAATCTGCCAATGCTGCCTCTCTGGCTGCAACTTCATTGTAAAACATGGCTAAATAAGCCATTTCAACGCTTGTTTGAACCCGTGACTTGGATTTTCTTGTCCGGGACCTTTAATTTTTGGATACGATGTGCAGAAAAGGGTAATAAACGATCCTAGTGGAAACCATGCGTCGGTTCTGAAACGCGGTGGAAGGCTAACACTGTGGGACCTCATCTCGTATAGGGACTGAGGTCATAGGGCCATCCTTGCTGAATTAAAAGCGTATCTGCTGGTTATCATGTCACAGCAAATGCCATGGCAATCCAGCCAGCAGTTTTGGAGATATGTTGTTTGGGACAAACAAGGCTTGTTGCTTGGCTGACTAAGCAGCAACAAGCCTTTTAAACAATACAAAGTGTAATAACGATATGGCCTCCAGTCTTTAGCTGTCGATTGCAAGTTACTCTGTCTGCAGGTTGGGAACAGACTGTTAGCTTCAGTGCTTGTGTCATGGTGTTATACAGTATAGTACGTCCATTCTCTGTTCCAGCTGCTGAGGTCAAACAGGGCAGTGCAGGGCACTGTTGTTAACTACAGGTACGTAGAGCAGCTGTGTGAGGCTGAGCTGTGAGTGGTCTACACTAGACGGGACAGTCCCTTTCAATTTGAAGTGATCGTCAGAAACAACAAAATGCTATACTATGTTAGCATTACAGGCATCTGAAGGTCATTGGTCCAATTTGAGTGTGCCTGCTGCCTTTTTGTCCAAGAGGGCCTTTGGGTAAACCTGCAGGGACAGCCCCCCCCCCCCCCCCCCGTGTGTGTGTGTGTGTGTGTGTGTGTGTGTGTGTGTGTGTGTGTGTGTGTGTGTGTGTGTGTGTGTGTGGTATTAGACAAAGATTCTTGGGAGTCCCTGCATGAATGCCTCAACAGATGTGCCACAGCCTAGGGCCCTTGTTGTGTGTGTGTGTGTGTGTGTGTGTGTGTGTGTGTGTGTGTGTGTGGGTGTGGGTGGGTGTGGGTGTGTGTGTGCACGTTGTTCCCGTTCCACAGTCAGCAGGGACTTTGCCTAAGAGACCAGGAAAATAATAGGCATCCATTTATCTTTAAGACGCTCATTCATTCAACACAGTAACATACGCACGCACGCACGCACGCACGCACGCACGCACGCACGCACGCACGCACGCACGCACGCACGCACGCACGCACGCACGCACGCACGCACGCACACACACACACACACACACACACACACACACACACACACACACAGGCAGATGGATCCTGGTGATGATATGCTGTGATTATTCTTCTTCCTAACGGTATCATGCTTTTGATGTAGAATAATGTTGTGTGCAGTGGAGGAAATATCTCGTACTGTATGACATTCATTATGGACCTCTGGCCACGCACGCACGCACGCGCATACACACACACACACACACACACAGACACAGACACACACAGACAATGCTGCATGCTTGACAGGCCGTCAGAAAGGTGTGTCTGTGCCACGTGTGTGTGTGTGTGTGTGTGGGTGTGGGTGTGGGTGTGTGCGTGGGTGTGTGTGTGTGTGTGTGTGTGTGTGTGTGTGTGTGTGTGTGTGTGTGGTGAGGCCCAAATGTCCCACCAAGTACAGTATGCCTATAGTAGAAAAATGTGTTTAAAAAGATTTTTGTTAAACGTTTAGTTTGGAGTAAGACATTCAGGTTTAGGGGTTGGAGTTATATGATTTACACTAAAAATGTTAATTGTTTTTTAACACAAATCTTCTCTTCTGGGAGTCACAGGCACAAAGCATCACGGAAATGTTTGAGGACTACTTACTGATTTAGAAGGCATTTGTTGAATCGGCCTCAGGTCTTAATGGGTTAAAGCATGGTTAAAATGTGTGTGTGTGTGTGTGCTTGCGTGTGCATGTGCGTGTGCATGTGCGTGTGTGTGTGTGTGTGTGTGCGTGCGTGCGTGCGTGCGACTTGCGTGTGTTTTCATCATGCAGTGAAAGTTTCCCTCACGAGAATAGAAAATGAGAAAAGTGTTGTCAGGAGCTGTTCTGCTACGGCTCTGTTTAGAAGCTCAATCTGAATAGCGTTGGAAAGCAGAGGCATGGTAATAAGGCTGTTTTATTCTTAGTGAGATGGTGTCGCGGCTGACTAAACAAATCCCATTCTCGAACAAATCTGTTATTTCAGCTTTGTTGTTGTTCTCGTCCGTTAACTGTCAGTATACAGAAACAGCCTTTCTGGTATATGGAAGCCAATCACAATGTTCAGGATCGTGACATACATCATGGTTACAATAACGTTACAGTGGTTTTCAATCCATGAAACAATCAGGCTCACAAGCCCACAATGCGTAGAGATGCAACACACTGTGCGCTTGTAGATCTGCTATTTCCAAAAGATACTTTTACATTTGAATTGGGGACCGCATGTAAATCCGACGGAGCATTAGTCCGACCTGCGGACGCATCTCGGACATGCGCTGCTCCCGTGCTTGCGGTTATGGTTATGTTAGGGTTTGAGGTGGGTTGTCGTTTTTCGGACCAATGACTAGTCGAACTAAAGTACTGCACCCAATGGGACATTCTGCATAATGAGTACTTTCTACTTTACGTACATTTTTACATCAATACTTTTGTACTGTTCTTCAAGTACATACATAGCAATCCATACTTTTACTTTTAACAGAGTATTTCTACATTGCAGTGTTGATACTTTTTTTTTGTTCAACTTATTGTTTTTATTGTCATTGCCGGGGTAGACAATACATTTTATATACAAGCATCATATATAAATAGCATCATTCAGTTCTCAGTACAAAATTGTCTCCCCAAGGAGACAGCAGCAACATTGAAAGTAAGTGTTGATACTTTTACTTAAGTAAAACACGCGAGTACTTTTTACACCACTGCACCACAGTGAAAATTATAATCACATCACTGGTTGTGTGGATGTGTTTTTCTTATCTTCCACTGCTTTATACAAAACCACAGCAGCTCTCCACAGACAGCGCCAAACAGTCCATCATCCAACTATCTGTCCGTCTCTCTTTTCCTTCCCCTCATTTACTATTCACTCTCCACTTCTCAGCTTGTTTCTTTTCCAGGACCCTTCCACACTTTTCTAAGAGGAGAGCGAGAGAGAGAGAGAGAGAGAGAGGCCTTCTCTAATCTCTTATTGATTAGCAGACAGTGAATGAACTGTGCGAGGGGGCTTTTCCCTCATAAACCCCACCAGCCGATTATTGATCCCCACTGTCTCATACGCACGCACGCACGCACGCACGCACGCACGCACGCACGCACGCACACACGCACGCCTGATTGTTTCATGGATTGTTTTATAGATAGATTCAGCCTCCTCCTCCTCCACCCAGCGTTCTGTGGAAATTATGCCCAGTAATGTCCGGACAGTGTGTGGAAAATGGCTAGTCAGACCAGGATGTCTAGAGAGGATTTCAACACTTATGTGTGAGTTCCTGCATTAGCAAAAAAGGGGTTTGAATGAACTATGCATTAAACCAGACCTTTAACGTGTCATGGCTTTCTTTCCTACCCGGGGCCACTGATTGTGGTTACAGTACCTCGATATTGATACCCATTAGGCTAGTACAGGGGTCTTCAATGTTTCTCAGGCCAAGGACCCCTTAAGTGCCTTGCAGAGTCGAACGTAATCGATGCAAGAATACATATGCAACGGAGGGTGAGAGAAATTTCTCCCTTGCGTTGCGTCAGTTACGTGATCTGTCTCGTTCCGTCGGGTTGAGATCTGATCCCGAGCCTACGCAACCATATTGCTTGCGTTGCGTACCTTGCATCGAGGACACCCTGCCCACCTGGAGGCAGCAGAGAGCAAGGTTTTGTTTCCTGCTCTGCTCCTACCCCCGAAGCAAGAGGGAAGCCTGTGTTTATTGTACAAATAAACACGAACAGGCATGGCTATCTCACATTATTTCACTGGACGCCAAAATTTAAGTTAAACAGGACAACGTTGTACAAGCTATGATAGTTGTGTATAATTTATAGTCTCCTACATACTTCCATTTGGTGACAATGTGATGTTTACAGACGCGACCAACATGTACTATTACAAATGCTGTTTGGTTTGTTGACAAGCTAGCTTGCCAGATTCTGTGAGTGAAACAAGTGACCAGGTCTATGAAAACAAACCCAAAAGAAGTAGCCAGTTTCACCACTTGAGCCCGATTACATCAGCTATATTCAAAAAGAATCATGAAAGCAAGTCCAAATAAGCAACTACATTTCAGAAATAATCCCAAATTAAAGCAACGGGCAACTATGGATATATGGATATATATGCTATATGTACAGGAAAACTAGCCCAAAGTTGCTGATATTAAGCAGACCTGGCAACACTGCAAACAAGCGCTGTCAATATATCATTTATACGTTTCATCCTAATCACGGCAATAAAAAGCATGTAATATTGCACCATTAATGACCTACCACCTGTTGAATCAGAATTCAGGACGCCATGGCTGAGGGAAGTAGGGGTGCTGGGGGGGCTGTAGCACCCCCTCCCCCCAGGCACAGCCCCCCCTCGAACAGGAGAGAAAGAAAAAAAAAATAGATTTAAATATGCTGTATTGGCACCTTATCCTGGTTAATTGCCTGTGTCAGTTCGTTCATATATAACTTGCGTGTGGAGAGGGAAAGTAAAGGCCACGTTTGCGCGTGAAAATGCGCGAAAATGCGCGTGCATGATGCGCGTGCACGCGCATTTTTGCGGCGCGCGCTGTGCGCGCGCGCGCACCCCCAGGTACACGTTCAGCCCCTGCTAGTGTAAAGTACTTCCCGCGGGCCTGCAGGACGCTGTCAGAAGATGTCATGATTGTCATATCCAGTCATAAGACATGATGAAGAGCACTGGCTTTTGTTAAATACATAACGTTTACACTACATTATTATTATTATAACACAGTACACATACAGTACATGCAACGTTTGAAACCACCAACAGTTAAAAAAGGCATGGACAAGTCAATGACAATTGTTTATTGAAATAAAGATTACGATGACGATAACTGCAAAGCTTTGCTTGGTACATCATGGTCTGCATGGGACCGTTGGGACGTCCTGGAAGAGAATAAAGGCACAACATATTACACAGATGTACAGACAGTGAGGAGTTTGAATTTTAAGTGAAAAGAACGATTACTTGTAACAGAGTATTTCTCCATAATAAAGATGCTTGATCTTCTTCCTCGGGAGTTCTCCATCACAGTTTATGATGGCATAAATACTGGTGTAGTTTTGACAACCAACCATGCCATCAGATTCATCCCTTGTAAGTTGCAACAACAACGGGGGAAAAAAAGACCAGATCTATTCACTTCCTGAAAATGCAGCGTTGCTTTCTGGGACAGCTTCATAGTGTCACAGCTGCCATCTAGTGGACGAGTAGACACATTACAGTGATTAAATCCGACGCAAGAAAAACGCAAGCAACGCAAGGACTATGCATGTATAAAATAACCTTGCGTTTATTGTGTCCGTTTGACTCCCCCACGCAAGGAACAAAACGGACTATGTAGAGGCCTTTATAGGCTGACAGAGAGATTTAACAGGAACTACATAAGTGTTGCAGAACAAATTTCATAGATTTCATAGATAGTTTCATAGACTTGTTGGCTTTCCACACAGTTTATGAAATGTTTGATTATGTTTGAAATGTCTACATTGTGCACTTTGCTCAACATTGTTTTTTTTTGTTTATTTTGGCTTTCGCCTTTATTTTATATGGAGGGACAGACAGTAGGTTGACAGGAAATGGGGAGAGAGATGGGGGGGGGGGTGACATGCAGTGGAGGCCGTCGGGATCGGGAGTCGAACCCACGGCACACTGCTAGACAGGATTACCAGCCAAGGTGCCTGGACCGCTGAGCCACGGCCCAGGCCTGGTTGTTTTTAAATGTGTTCATAAATAAGTTGACCGACCTGCCTATCTTTATTAGCCACAGCCATACTTCTTGCCTTAGGCAAGATACTGTGTTGAAAGTTGCTGCAAGTGTGAAATTGGGGTTGAAAGATTATGAAATTGAGTTAATTTGCAAGGTGGGCCTGCTTTGGGAGTTTACTGTACATGGCATTTTGTACAGTGGACGTTTTCTTTTTTCTTTTTCTTTTTTTTACAAAGTAATACTTTAGGAAGTATTGCTCTAACAGTTACTTCCTACTACTACTTCCTTAACCCATTTTGACCTGAGATCAGATTCTAAAAAATGTCTTCTACATCCTGACAGTTTTCTGAAAAAGCTATGTTTCTATGTCAGTCGTTCTTCGATTTTTCAAAAATAGCAGACCTACAAGCTCGTAGCGCGCCACTCGGTGGCGCGCTATGAGCTTGTAGATCTGATATTTTTCAATAGCTAAAGCATAACATAATAACCAAAAGGGGTTCCCGCCCAAAATGGGTTAAAGTATTACTTTTTAAAGTGGAACTGAATGTACACTTTGCTTCCCCCTCTGAAACATTACATGTCTGTTTTTGCATCCTGAACAAACTATGCGCTTAGCATTTAGCATTGTGCCAAACGGCACAGTAAGGTAATAAGTAACGTTTCTTTTCCTCATACCTACAGTATAGCTTTTTTTTTTTTTACGTAATAGCTGAGGCAGATTCTACATGTCTTCTAACAGTTTTCTTAAAAACGTATATGTTGCTCTACAGCCTATACTTGTGGTGCTCAAACCTTTTCATGTCAAGGACCCCCCAAATTAATGTATTTGCTGCACACCCCCATCTGAAAATATTTAGTTCCAGAAGCATAATATAGGAGTTAATGTTTAGGTTTTAAATATATATATATATATTTAATATATATACATTTCGCGATTTGCATTCCTGGTTTTAATATGTTAATACCTTCTCTACCAAATTGCACACTGCACAGCAAGCTTTGCTGTGTCCTACAATTATGAAACGAGCACACGCAGAAGAAACACTAAAACACCCAAGAAACTGTTGGGCGCCAAACGCATGGAGGCGCTATAGATAACTAATATCTATTTGGAACAGAAAGAATTGTGACCATACAGCTGCCAAGCATGGCGACAGACTGTTAATAATGCATGTAGAGGAAGAAAACCAAACAAAAAAACAACAACAAACAGTCAACAGATGTGCCACTCATTTGTATTCTAGGTAGGCTGTGAGAGTGAACAACATCCATGGAATGCATTCCAGTTGCCAACACTGCACGCACGCACGCACGCACGCACGCACGCACGCACGCACACACACACACATACACACACACATGTGCGGACGGGACGGGTTACATGTTGTTAGCAGTGACTGTCACGACTCGCGGCTGCATACCCCACTAATGTCAAATGGAATGACAAGGGAGGGGAGGGGCCTGACGTGTGTGTGTGTGTGTGTGTGTGTGTGTGTGTGTGTGTGTGTGTGTGTGTGTGTGTGTGTGTGTGTGTGTGTGTGTGTGTGTGTGTGTGTGTGTGTGTGTGTGTGTGTGTGTGTGTGTGTGTGTGTGTGTGTGTGTGTGTGTGTGTGTGTGTGTGTGTGTGTGTGTGGTGCGTGTGTGTTGTTTACATGCATGCTCCATGACAACCTGTTTAACATGGTGATATATAAGATGCCAATTTTAGGATTCACCACAACATGCAGGCACAAGCGCTGTGCGAAACATAGTGATATTTTATTCAACATATTGCCTCCACACTTATTATGAAAGGAGTGAAGAGGAGAGAGAGAGAGAGAGAGAGAGAGAGAGAGAGAGGACTGAAGGACAGACAGAGAAAGACCCATTGTTTACACTTGTCAGAGCAAGTAGATAGGGAGACCTGTCCCTGTCTCATCTCTGTTTTTCTCCATCTGTATTTATAGTGCATTGCCATTATGTGAGCATGTCACTGTCTTTCTTCCTCCCTATTCCTGACAGTCTGCTCTTCAAGTTTATAAAATTCTAATATTAGAAATAGAAGCTTCTCTTGAAAAGCCAACTACCGCACACACATGTTACGGTATGTTCTTCTGCCCCGTGTCTGTCTGTGGTAGGCTACATCACTCACTGTCTGTCTGTCTGTCTGTCTGTCTGTCTGTCTGTCTGTCTGTCTGTCTACCAAACCTCTCCCACATTTCTTTATGTGCTTGGTCCCCACCGGTGTGTAAAATAAGTAAGTACTTAAGTACTGTATGTACATACTTAAGTAAGTTAAGTAAGTTTGAGCTATTGTTTTTTACTTTATTTAGTATTTACAAATTTCAAAACCTTTACTTCTACTCCACTACCTCTCAGTAGAAAATACAATTATTTGACAACTTTAGTTACTTTGTAGATTTTGATTATTATTACAAAACATACCAACCATTTGCATATAAACAATCTACAAGCTCACAATTAGGGTTGGGATTCGGAACCGCGTCCATTTCAGACCCGGTTCCGACATTGCGGATCCGGAGCCGGTTACATCGTTTTCTTATTAACGGTTCCCCAAACGGTTCTCATCAGTCGTCATTTAGCTCCGCTGTGTCTGTGCATGCATGCGAGCAGAGCCTGGGGTGACGTCACCCCACCTACATGAGGGAGTGGGGTCGGGGAGGATACGCCCACTGTTCTGTGCATTCAGCGAGGGGTGCTTGCTGCTGGTGTTGTTCACTAGTTTCACACCACCCAACCATGCACTATACATAGCGATTCTCATAATTTAGGCTTACATATTAAATCCTAAACATACTATTTCACATGAACAATGTTAGTGAAACTAAGATATGGGGATAATAGTATACATTGCAATTTAAATCGCATCGCGTTTTCATTATAATAATGCTGGGTTGAACACACCGTCACAGCCTCGCGCTGCAATTGGCTAAAAGTTTAAATCCCCTCCGACGTCCCGTCTAGTAAACTGTAGTGGATATAAACAGTGCATTCAGCCACAGGGGGACAAAGGGGGAGTGTGCTGTTGCAGGAGAACACCTCAGCATCATAATATAGGGAAAGATAGATGGGGAAAAGGCCAACAAAATACATTTATATATATTTAAAATTTTGGCTGAAAACTTGTCTATATCACCTTTAACAGAGAGGGAAATGACTGAGGCTGAGCACGCAAAGTGCAATAAATGCGATGCTATAGTTCCCTGCAAAGGTTGTTTGCCACGTCCACATTGAGGAAACATCTCAAAATCAATATGCCTACACGAGTCCACAACTCACGAGAATAATCTAGGCACATTGCGCTTGAGAGCCGTGCGTGTCTGCGCCTGTGCGCGTGTGTGTGTGCGTGTGTGCGTGCGTGCGTCCAGGGACAGGCAGGTGTGAGCTCTCTCCCAGGCCCGCGCTCCAATTAGCATGGCCTGTTAGCACAGGTGTGGCACCTGAGACCAGACCAGACTAGCCGAGCTCAGAGTCCGTGACGTCCTCCACCACGCCTGAGTGTCCCTCATGACCTCATTAGGGGGGAGTATGAAAACATAAAATAAAACGTCCTGATGGCACTAATAACTCACACGGATAACTAATGTCACAACATCTAAGGAATCTCAGGAACCGTTTTGACGGAGCATGGAGTTGTTTCAGTCTGGAGTGAGTCTCGTGACATCCTGCTGTAGTGTCCCACGCTACATCTGGGTACCAACGCGGAATTCATTCAGTTTTCTCCACACAAACACGCTATCAAATCATTCAAATGTAACTATATATCTGACATATCTGACACTGACGGCATCGCCGGGCTCGTTTTTATTTTTGGAACATAGTTCTTATATGACGTGACGTTGAAAAAGACAAGTGAATGGGTTTCAGAATCTCCTTGACCCGGGGGGTAAAAGTCAAAGGGTTGCTTATAATAAGCAGACATGGCAACACGGCCTGAAGGAAGCAAAGCACACACACACAAGTAGCCCCAGTGCCTTGGCGGGGGAAAACG
Source organism: Electrona antarctica (assembly GCF_951216825.1). NCBI lineage: Eukaryota > Metazoa > Chordata > Actinopteri > Myctophiformes > Myctophidae > Electrona > Electrona antarctica. The sequence goes on along the minus strand of NC_136801.1, from coordinate 17,664,849 downwards.
TGGATAGGTTCCACACAGGAAAATAAGGAACTAACTAATGCAACAGAGATGTTGTGAACTTGTGATGTGGAGTGCAGTGAGACATCTAGTGGCTGGACATCATGATATTGCACCTTTAATCTCAGCTCTGCTGTGTTTCCCCGTATGATGCAACCCAAACCCAACAACTGGCAGCAGAGTTGAGCACAGCACACTGGCAACCCTGGCAGCCTGGGCAGGAATCCTGCTGCCCCCTGCATCTGCTCTGCTTGTGGAACTGGGATTGCTAAGGGCCGATTCATACTCCTATTTTAGAGCCGAATAAAAGTCGGTTCGGCTCTGTAGAGCCTACAATGTGACGTCATTTGAGGTTCGGGGGGGGCGGGTACCGTCCTAAAGTCGGCTCTTCGGTGCTGCTGAAAATTTCTGATGAGCCGAAATCATTTCGGCACTACAGCGCCGAAACAGCGGTAAAATAGGAGTATGAATCGGCCCTTAATCTGTACGGAACAAGGGGGACTGGGGCAAAGCAACCATGGTGGACCTGGTGGTGGTAGCATGCCAAGAAACCCACAGCCCATCCTGTCTTCATGTTGGCGCCCCTTTTCTGTCTCTCTCTCTCTCTCTGTCTACTTCTCTCGTGCTCCACATACTCCCTTCTTTCCCCTCTCTCCGCCCGCTTTGTCCTTTTGTTTAACAAAAAAAAGCATTCATAAATACTTTGGCTATTCAAAAATAGAAGACCGACAAGCTCGTAGCGCGTCACCTTGTGCCACGATACAAGCCTGTAGTTCTGCTATTTTTGAAGAATCTTGACAATTTTGTGCAAATCTTTGAATATCTATATTATTTTAAAGCGAACATTTTTAACTCAAATCTTTGCTTCTGGGGGTCCGCGGATGGGGGTTGGCGGCCAAATACTTATCATTTCAGGGTTCCTTGACATGAAAAAGTTTGATCTCCACTGATATAGCAACAAACATACTGTATGTTTTTTTTAGAAAACGGTTAACATTATTTTGTAGAATGGGCCTCAGTTCTTAATGGGTTGTGCTTCTCCCTTTCCTCCATCATTCCTCTCACCACTCTCTCTCCCTCCCTTCTCTTCAAGTCCACCAGCTGGGTCTTGCTTCCCGCTGGTCCTTGTGGATGCCACCCCAGGCAGGCCACTCCGGGGGGTCCCCCAGCTAATGACTAATAGTGAGGAGTGGGAACCAAGGTGACCCTTACGGATATGTAACTCTTGAGTGTACATGGTTACAAATTGTACAAACACCCACACCACGCACGCACGCACGTACGTGCACACAGCCACACACTCATGTGGATCTGGGAATTTTGTTCTGCTGCTTTCAAGCGGTGTCACGGTGTGATTATTTTGTCGGAGAGAGAGGGAGTGATCAATAGAAAGAGAGAAAGCCAGACAGAGTGGAGGGGCGAGAGTTAATGAGAGTGAGAGAGGATGAGAAGGAGAGAGAAAGTTGAACACGTAACGAGAGAGAGAGAGGGATCGAAAGAGAGAGAGAGAGACAGGGAGAAAGTGAAAGAGAACTGTGTGTGCGTGCACATGTGTTCATGTGTGCGCGCGTTCATGTGTGTGTTTGAAGCAGGCTCATAATGAATATCAAAGAGTCAATCCCCTCTGAGCAGGTGACACCACCGGCAGGGCGCAAACACCCACTGACAGGTGGTGTGTGTGTGTGTGTGTGTGTGTGTGTGTGTGTGTGTGTGTGTGTGTGTGTGTGTGTGTGTGTGTGTGTGTGTGTGTGTGTGTGCGTGTGCGTG
>NC_136801.1:17630438-17662885 GCF_951216825.1 Electrona antarctica | reverse complement strand
CGAGACCTGGAAAGGGGCATCAGGCACTGTTTTATAAGCGAGAAGCGATGTGAGAATGAATAGTTATTTCTCATACGTACTGTCAATTGTTTTCCTTTTAATAATCTGTGTGTGGGTTCCATGCACAATCGCTCCGTACCATGAGCGATTGGGGCCTAATGTATAAGAACACTGAGTTATGGTCAGTTTAAAATCCAGAAGGGAGAGTTAAGGACGCACTCTAGACACTCTTCCAGAGCCCGCCGTGTCACCGATGCCTCGTCCTGAAGCTACTGTAGGTCAATAAGGGTCTAAAGTGTAAAGACCCAGTAATGGTGTTTCAAATTTGGAAGAGACAAGACAATCCAGACTTTAAGAGTGGTACGCAATTTATCAAAAGTCAACACACGTTCTGGGAAAATAACATTGGGTGAACAGATGAAAAACATAAAAGCAGTAAAATAAATAAATAAAATAAAAGAGGGGACAAACCTCTCCAAAACACAGAGACATAACAAAACAAAGAGTTGTCATATAAACATACAATATGTTAGGTCTTGTTGTGGCCGTTGTGTCTGTTTCGTCTTACTTAGCCCCTCCTGTTCTATTTGGGCTCACTGTGATTACACATTGTATTGTACGCTTCACTGCAAACCAAAATTCTCCCATTAGGGGATGACAAAGTCTTGAACGCCCAACTTTTTAAATTGAACTTTGTGAAGCAACCTTCGGCGGGAGGTGGGGGGGGGGGGGGGGGTATTATTTGTGGCAGAGTGCAAAGTCTATACAAAGAGCTTCTGTCTCAGAGTGCAGAAGAAAAAAGGTACAAAAGCGTGACAGTTTCTCCTGGAAGCCCCGGAGCAACACCCGAGGTGCCGCAGCGCTAACCGACGCTCACGATCCCACATCCCCCCCCCCCCCCCCCCCCCACTCCTCCCCGGCTGTAATTGCCATGCTTTCCTGTGGATGTGTCGTGTGGAGTGAAACACGCTTTCTGAAAAACAAAAACAAATTAACACGTACAATTGGAAATTATGCTAATTCCATAATGGCGGTGGCGGGAGGGAGGGGGATGGGGGGGATGGGGGCGGGGGGGGGGACCGATATGTCTTGAGGCGGTCGACGGGACATTTGCATGAGAGGGAAGGCTGCACAATAGATAAGGGCTTCCAGAAGAGGGCCTGCTTTCAAAGGGATTACCTCGGCTCTGCCAGCACCCTCCAGACATGGAGGATGAGAGAGAGAGAGAGAGAGGAAAGGAAAAACAAATATAGACAAGAGCAAAACTACAATTTGGTTTTACTTTCATTCCGGCTCTTCTGCTAATGCCGTTGTTTGGGTTTTATCAGTGTTCTGGTATACGGACTAGACGCTAACGTTCCCTGTTGATTACCGTGTCCAGCGGAAAATAGTGTCTTCATGACAGAGAGACTGACAGGCACGGCTGTCAAAGTCACACCGAAAGACCCCATCGACCGCCCGCTGATGTACAGCCCGCTTGGGATAATAAGGCTGTGAAGACACTGGGTCACATAGGGCCAACAGCCAACACTCAGGCATCCCTTATACTTTGGGACCTTTTTGGTATTCAGACAGCCAGCAATGGGTAGAACGCTCCCCAAAAATGTGTCTCTGTGACACATTCAAAGATGTTCCTAGAAGCTTTGTCATTGGTAGAAAACAACCTGGTCGCAATGACTAACCAATCAGGAAGCAGACAGGCAAATCGACCAATGACAAAGCTTCTAGGAAAATCTTTGAATGCAGATTGCGGCCCCTAGATGTGTCACAGAGACTACATTTTTTTGGGGGCGTTCTACCCATTGCTGGCTGTCTGAATACCAAAAAAGAAAGTGTTGACATATTATTGCTTATAGCAGCTTTAAGCATGCGCGGCTATGTTGTTTATTCGATATTTTACCAATTCAGGATGAAGGTACGTGTGAAAAACAAAACAAAAGGAGAGATCCAATCTCCAATCACGGCGTGCAACCACTGCACAGCCGACAGCTCTGTGGGGAACGATCTGGGCCCTTTCCCACAGAGCCTCCCGTGCAGCCACCGCTCCACACAGGAGCTGAGCTCATTTTGAGGCGGTAATTGCCATCCTTATTAAGGCGAAACACAATTACGGCATCGTAAAACAAAGTGTTCAGGAGGATGGAAGTGGGCTACGACGCCGCAGGTCTGTTTTCAGAGTGTCGTAACAAGCCTCTCTCTCTCTCTCTCTCTCTCTCTCGCTCTCTCTCTCCCTCCCCCCACACAGATTGTAAACGTTGAGTCTGACTTGCACAGCTGTGAGGTCTGTCATTCCTTTGACCTATAGGCTGTTTAGCAGAGGTTTTGTCTCTAGGGAGGAAGGGGTGTGTGTGTGTGTGGGGGGGCGGGGGGGGTTGGGGGGAGGGGGGTACGACACTATACAAATACATTTTGCATTCATTCCAGGTAAAATTGCATGTCAGAACTGATTGGATCTCGCCTGCGTAAAAAACCCCACACAAACATATTATTCCCGTCTCGGGAGTGTCAAAGTTGGGAGTTGTAGCCAGAGCGGGGGAGGCCGGCGTAAAGCCCACACCTGCCTGAGTGAAGTGGCCTGTTTGTGACAGTGTGTAGAATGAGACTGTAGCGGCTCAGTTAACACGGCCCAGATAGGGAGAGGGGGGGGGGGCACCTGCTCCCAATGAGCCCGTTCCATTGGCCTCTATTACGGGGTCAGGCGGCGTGTGGTGGCCGCTGTGTGTGTTTGAGTAGGCAATAAGTCCAGTGTCACTGTCACTTTCGTCATCCACCCAAACCCCCCCCCCCCCCCCCCTCCCCTCTTCTCTGATATTCTCTTTCTGGGGCTGTCTGGGGGGAAAATATCCCACACCTCACAGTGCATTCTTTTTTATACATTTTTTTGCTCAGTGATCATAACCACTGGCCACATACAACTTTAACCCATTTTGACCTATTTTCTATTTTCTATTTCAGTCGTTCTTCGATTTTTCAAAAATAGCAGACCTATAAGCTACGAGCTTATAGATCTGCTATTTTTCAATAGCTAAGGCATAACATAATGCAAACACCAAAAGGGGTTCCCGCCCAAAATGGGTTAAAATGCAAACAAAAATTATTGATTTAACTAAAATCAATTATGTACAATGGAGGTGTGAAGAATAGTGTGTGTGCGTACGTGCGTGCGGGTACGTGTACTTTCCACTCATCCACGCACTATACACACTCACACGTGTGTGTGTGTGTGTGTGTGTGTGTGTGTGTGTGTGTGTGTGTGTGTGTGTGTGTGTGTAGTGCGTGGATGAGTGGAAAGTGTGCTGTGGCAATGTTGCATGCAGACCAAGCCTGCTCAGGTGTACCACGTTTGCTGACTACCCTTTTGACTGCACCCACCTGAACCAGCAACCACACTGGAGAGCACAGTATGAGAGGGACCCCCACCCACCTGAACCAGCAACCACACTGGAGAGCACAGTATGAGAGGGACCCCCACCCACCTGAACCAGCAACCACACTGGAGAGCACAGTATGAGAGGGACCCCCACCCACCTGAACCAGCAACCACACTGGAGAGCACAGTATGAGAGGGACCCCCACCCACCTGAACCAGCAACCACACTGGAGAGCACAGTATGAGAGGGACCGCACCCGTCAAACCCCCACCCACCTCCCCCACTTAAGAACAGGGTCCACCACAACTCTGAAAAGCAAAACAGAACGCAAAACCACTGTTTAAAACACAAATGTTATATTTACATTAACAGATGTCCCCTGGAACAACAATACTACCTGGTTTTGTTTAAATGCAACCACTTATTTATGAAAATGGACACCGTCCCATTACCCCACAGATCCAACAGCTCTGCCCCCCCCATCTCCCACCTCAGAAACCAAACCACGGATCCTAGGAGCACTTTAGCGAGGGGGAGACTGGAGAGAACAGGGGATATCCAACTCAATTACTATGGGAAAGTGCACAATGCACATGCATGACAACACATTGGCCAATACATCAAGGATTATTCGATCTATTCTCAAATATAAATAATATTAGGGCATATGTCCAATGCACATTTACAAGGGTATTTTAATTGCTGTTTACACTTTTTTTAAACCTTCGGCTACATTTTACAGGTGTTGGATGAGTGACTAAGTACATTTTCAAGACAGAAGTTTGGGTGTATAACGCCCCTATATTATATCCACAGGCGACTAAGTGTACATTTGTCTCAACAGCACAGTGTTCGGGGACCTATGGTGTAGAGATTACAAGGAACACGCAATCAGGCAACACGGTTAAGTATGCAACAATGAAAACTCTTAACACTTAGACCGCTATCATTTATTGAAAAATTAGGATCTAATTCACGCCAGCATTTTTTTAATTTGAGCTCTTATTTTGAAAAGCCGCCATTTCCGGTCCACAACCGGTAGTCCTAAGTTAGGAGTTTTCACACAGCTGGATGGGCCTTGTTTACATGTGAATCCAGGCCGGAGCTCCGGAGAGCTCTAGATTGTCAGCTCTGTGCCGTCAAAGAAACGCTGTTTTGACCCAAAATGCCATCTGGGACAAGGAATAGGAGTTACAGGCGATTGAAAGAAATGGATAGAATGGATGCTTATGGCGACGATGATCTAAGATGGGCGATCCAGTGCTGCGCTAACAACACAGCTAGCTAACCGGCTAACGTGAGTAGCATTTTGGCTCGAGCAATCGAACGCGCTATAAAAGCTCAATTGCCGAAGGCCGTCGGCAATGGCATTAAGCGTCACTATCAAAATTAAGCTTCAATTGACTTTAATCGTCGGCAATGGCGCGGAGGGTGTTAAGCACGCGAGCCCCGATCCACATATATGCACGTGATGAATAACGTGAACTGGATTACATGCTGCAACAATGTAACCGTGACTATCTGGGATTGTCAGATTACTATCCGTCTTCCTGGGCCTCATGATAAACCAGGTGTGTTAATCCCATGCGCGTAAAGCTGACAGGCACGGCTGCCACTGGAAATTAACTTTGCCTCTCCCCAAAGAATTCCTCTGAAGATGAGTGCTCTGTGAATTTAGACTTGAGGGATAGAAATCAAGCCAGTGAAATCAGGACAGCAGTGCTGTGTGTGTGTGTGTGTGTGTGTGTGTGTGTGTGTGTGTGTGTGTGTGTGTGTGTGTGTGTGTGTGTGTGTGTGTGTGTGTGTGTGTGTGTGTGTGTGTGTGTCTCTGTGTCTCTGTGCGTGCATGCGCATGACAAATCATCGGCACGTTAGTTGGGCTCTGGTCTGAGGGTCCTGAGCAGAATCGATCCACTGGACCGGACTTGAGATGTCGACACTTGACTGGATCTGACAATCAATTTGGTGTAGCTCTTGCTGCTACATGAACACATACAAACAATCTATCGTCAACCCTATACCCGTACCCGCTTAGCACGTTAAACCGCCCAACGTAATCTGCTCAGACAGATACTTACTTAGTAAAGTAAGTAAGTAGGTTGGAGAGGTTTATTGTCCGTATCAGCCAGATCGTGGGAGTCTATCCAGATTTCGCAGTGCACTAGACCGCTGGGAGATGGATCGCTGAGGTGGAGCGCAACACCTACCCCGTCAGCTCCCAGTACTTACCGCACGACTTGCCGCACCCAAGCCGTGCTACTCACACGCTGAGTTGGCTGATAGAACCTTTGACCTTGTGGTCGAAAGGTGGGTGCTCTACCGACTGAGCCACCCCGACACTCGTATTAGAGCCATTTCATATTTCAGAGTAATAAGTCCCCAGTGTCTGCCATGACGGTGATCAGTCCCCAACTCTGACACCACCACGCCCCCACCCTCCCCCAAATCAGACATCGCAGTCAATCACACACAATCACGCGCACACACACACACACACACACACACACACACACACACACACACTCGGGGAGAGGGATGACAATGGAGGCTGACGGATGCTGATCACGAGCTTGCCAACAAAGCCAGCCATCAACGAGCTGACAGAAAGACAATCAAGCAGGTTTAATTGGTGTGTATTATGAGCTCCTCTCCAGAGTCACTGTCTGAGAGAGTTTAGCCCTGAGTGGACTGGACAGGCCCTGGGCTGAAATGCGTGCGTGCGTGCGCGCGTGTGCGCGCATGCGCCAGTGAATGAGATGACATCACAGTTTTTACCACAGTGAAGGCGAGTCGTGAAGACACATGGAGTGACTCAGATGTTTATATTGTTTTAGGCTTTATTGTCAGCAATCTCTGATATTACTGCTACAAGCTTTAATGCTAGCAACCAGTGGTACATGCTGTAGGTAACAGATGGTGTGTGTGTGTGTGTGTGTGTGTGTGTGTGTGTGTGTGTGTGTGTGTGTGTGTGTGTGTGTGTGTGTGTGTGTGTGTGTGTGTGTGTGTGTGTGTGTGTGTGTGTGTGTGTGTGTGTGTGTGTGTGTGTGTGTGTGTGTGTGTGTGTGTGTGTGTGTGTGTGTGTGTGTATGTGTGTGCGTGCGTGCGTGCGAGTGCGTGCTCTTGCAAGAGCCTGCCAAATGGTGCCTGACATAAAGTGTGCACAGGCTATGCATGGATCCTGTCCCACGGGATGAGGCAAACCCAGGAACAACACCAGAGAAGAGAGAGAGAGAGAGAGAGAGGGAGAGATATGAGAAAGTGAGAGTGTGGGTGGGTGGGGACTGCGAATAACAGATGAGGAAGATAAAAGTCAGATCGTAGAGAGTGGGTGAAATGCCAAAATATAATTCCAATGAGGAAGGGGGGGGGAGAGGGAGAGAGAGAGAGAGAGAGAGAGAGAGAGAGAGAGAGAGTTGATCCAGGAGGCCTTGGGCAGAAGGAACAGTACATTGGCCGGCGGGTTGGTTGTGAGACAAGCTCTAAGAACAACATTATCTCTTAGTGGAGATAATGTTCCTCTGTAGAAGACAGTCAGCGACTTTTGAGAGACGAAACAGGCGATGCAGCACGTCAGCCAAGTTCAGGCAGTTTTGGACACAAAGCCATTGTAACCACGGCCCATGCATTAGCAATTTGCCCGGGTTGTGGAACACAAGTGCAGCTACACAGTGCTTCACACTATGGTTACACAATGGGCGTTTTGCCACAATTTGTACAGATCACCAGATAAGAGGGGCGAACGTAGCCGCAAGTACTGTAGCCTCTGCTAAACGAAACGGATGGAAAACACAAATGTTAAAAACCTTGTCAGACGGGGGAAAACCGTCCAGCGAAAACACCATCTGCCACCGAAGAATTTGCTGCGGCTTTCCGTTTTCAGACTCGAGGTCCGCGCCCACCCGGTCCCGATCTACACGCTTCCAAATGTCTGGTGGGTAAAGCAATACGACGGTGGTCAGGCATCGCTGAAATTATTTCCTATGAAAGAAAAAGACACCTCCCGCACCATTCCTGGTCGTCCGTCCAGCTGGGGCGTCCTGTCCCGAGCGAGCAGAGCAAACAAAGCTCTTTTGTATCCTCCTCTTTTTTTTCTTTCTACCCGGACACTAATCGTTTTCACAGTCGAGTCTCTACCTGCCGCAGAGGTGTCCGCTGTCCCATAATCCTAACGGCAGTGGACTGGAAGGAAGAAAACACTGGCGAGAGCCTGGGGCCCGGGTCCGACAGCGTCGGTTCTGGCGCTTTGGGCAGCCGTTGGCCTAGCGTAGCTGGTTATTGGGTTACAGAGGCCTAACCTCTAAGAGCCTATTAGTATGCACGGGGCTTCCGCTGCACTGTTTTGTGACGGGCAGATTTCAAAGCCTGGCCGTTGGGCTCATGTTCCCGTGGCTAATTGAGCCTGACGAGTTGTACGTGCCTTCGTGCCTGCATGCATGCATGTCTCCTCCTGCCTTGTTCGGCTCCTACTCGGTGGTGGAACAAAGTACTTTAAAAGTACCAATACTGCAATGTAGAGATACAACTACAAGTCCAGAATAAAAAATGTACTTGAGTAAAAGTACAAAAGTATTGGTATGAAAATCTATGAATTATTATGCAGAATGTCCCATTTCACAAGTTTTCAAATACAAATCTTTAGAAAATGACCGTGTTCTATAGGGCTGAAGTGGTTATATAATGTGTGTTTTGTAATCAATCTACAAAGCAACTATAGTAACTAAAGGTTTCAAACAATTCTAGAGGAGTAAAAGTACAATATTTGCCTCTGAGGTTTAGTGAAGTAGAACTAAAAGTACTGAAAATTGCAAATACTGCGATAAAGTAAAAAATACCTCAAAATTGTCCTTAACCCATTTCTGGCGGGAACCCCTTTTGGTGTTCTAAGCATTATGTTATACTTTAGCTATTGAAAAATAGCAGATCTACAAGCTCATAGCGAGCTTGTAGGTCTGCTATTTTTGAAAAATCGTGAAAATGTGGCACAAATTTTGGAATATATATTTTTTCAGAGCGAACGTTTTTAACTCAAATCTTTGCTTCTGGGAGGTCCCTGGAACAACACATTTTCAAATGGGGGTCGGCGGCCAATTTCATATCATTTCTGGGATCCTTGACATGAAATAGTTTGAGAACCACTGATAACGAAACATGAGGTTTTGCAGAAAACTGTCAGGATTTAGAAGGCATTTGTAGAATCGTCTCAGGTCTAAATGGGTTAACCCATTTTGGGCGGGAACCCCTTTTGGTGTTAGCATTATGTTATACTTTAGCTATTGAAAAATAGCAGATCTACAAGCTCATAGCGCGCCACCGAGTGGCGCGCTACGAGCTTGTAGGTCTGCTATTTTTGAAAAATCAAAGAACGACTGACATAGAAACAGCTTTTTCAGAAAACTGTCAGGATGTAGAAGACATTTTAAGAATCTGATCTCAAGTCAAAATGGGTTAAGTACAGTAAATGTACTTTCCACCACTGCCTCACCTGCTCATCGTCATCTTCCTTCCTGTGAAACACCTACAGTAGTACTGTACGTGGCACAGTGGTGAGCGCTGCCCAATGAAAACACTTATGTGCGAGCGGCGTTCCCACCGCGTATGCTATTCTCTCCTTCCTCCCTGCCTTCTCCCCCTTGATCCCTACTCCCTTGCACCCTCCACCCCACCACCCCCCATATGCCTTCTGCTCGTCCAACAAGCACTTTGCAGACTTCCTGGCCGGCCTGACCCCCCGGCCCCGCTGTATTTAGATGTACCGTGTTGACCCCAAAAATCACTTCCTGTGGTTCCCTGTGAGGAAATGTGCGTTGAGTGTGTAAGGCAATACAGGGCCTTTTGTTGGCAGTTTGGCTTTAATACAAGACTATCTGGGAGCATGGTTGGGGCTAGTTCACGCACCCATGCCTCCCACACGGTTTCCCTGTCACAAGGAACTCACTCATTTAACCCATTAAGACCCATTCTAAATTACGTCTTATACTGTTTTCCAGTTGTTGACTTACATGGTAAACACATGCATCAAATGCTTAGAGACAGTGGGCTGTATTATGCGTGTCTTAAGTACCAGGTCTTATTACTTAACTTAAGACCTGGAGGCGTGATCAATGCCATTTGGCTATTCTGAGTGGCCAAAGAGCATTGACCACGCCTCCAGGTCTTAAGTTAAGTAATAAGACCTGGTACTTAAGACACGCAAAATACAGCCCAGTGTAGTGACTCAGTAATCTAGGATAATAGGTAAATGAAGATCTGGAGTGGAGTTTGCATGTTCTCCCCGTGTCCCCTAGGGTACCCTCACAAAAAAATCGCCATTGCCATACTGTACATGGGAGGCAAACTGGAACCGGAAGTTCAATGCGATGCATTGCAGTCAATAGGAGCCAGCTGGACCAGCCAGCTACGAACAAACAGTCTCTGAACGATTGCGACCGTTGTCATATAATGGGTTCAGGAACATAAAGGGAGACATATTACAGGTGTGCACAATTGATCACTTGTTGTGCACACTTTTATATTTTTTATTGAGGGATCTAAACTAGAGCCAGATGTCGTTTCTGGCTCCGCAGTATCACAAGTTCTGGTTGTCAGGATGGCAATGATGGACAGTCACGATAACAGCCCATACTTTGAGACTATATATGCTCTTTATAGACCTTAAAGGTGTAGTGAAATGAAAAATACGTTTTTCACACTTTTAGACCATCTCCGTGGTCATCATATGAGCATACCTAACAATGGATGCCAAAAAAATGGGAAAATTCTCATTTTTGTGTTTTTATATCAAAAGTCCATAAAAATATTTTTTGTATTACTTCCTGAAAACGAAAACGTGCTGCGTGATGACGTGTCGAGGCCAACATCGATAAAAGCCAATAAAAATGAAGCTCACCCGTATCCTCTCCATATGTGCGCATCCATGCAGCACAGCTGCTATTGATTACAGAAATCCTCCGTTTTTATTCCCATTCCAGATAACATCCAGACAGTGTATTACTCGGTTTCAACTTAATCATCACGCTAAAATATGTATCTGAAAACATTATAGGGTAGAAATAAGCCACATAACAGTAAACGGGTACAGTTGTCCGTCTATTTCATTTGTAAACAAACACACACCACGCTGCTGCGTATAGCATAGCAACACTCCCTAGCTACCGTCCCATCACCTGAAGGGATGCGACGCTCTGATTGGTTCAGAAACTTCAGACCGGTGTTTCAACTTGAAACCGTTTGAAACTTCATAATAAAATGTCCACCATTTCCGTTTCATTACACCTTTAACCCATTTTGACCTGAGACCTGAAAAAGCCATGTTTCTATGTCAGTCGTTCTTCGATTTTTCAAAAATAGCAGACCTACAAGCTCGTAGCGCGCCACTCGGTGGCGCGCTATGAGCTTGTAGATCTGCTATTTTTCAATAGCTAAAGCATAACATAATGCTAACACCAAAAGGGGTTCCCGCCCAGAATGGGTTAATACAATGATGCAGTGTACACAACATCGAAAAGCAATACTGTATGTCTTCTTTCATTTTCCTGGACAGAGGATTTTACAAAGGTCGCAGTCGTTCAGAAATAGTGTTTGTTTTACTAAAGCTGGTCCATCTGGCTCTCATGGACTACAATGTATTCCATTGAACCTCCAGCTGCAGTGTGCGTCCCAGTGTGACAAATCTTACAGCTGGAATTGCTGGATAGAGAGAATGACATATACTGTAGAATAGATAATCTCTTTCTTGATCTATATTCCTTCGTCAGGCACCGTGATGTGTCTGACACATGGCAAGTCTAAAAGAGGCAGCATTGGGAGGGGTCAAGGTCATTTAGATATTATTATTATTAGATATTATAGCATATTATTTAGACAGATGGCAGGTTCATTTGTTGACCTGGCATCCTATACTTTCTATAGTTTTAATGTACATATTATGGATGTATTTATGTCATATTATACTGTTTAGACTGATTCTAGGTTATTGGTTTACCTATGATCCTAGATTAATGTCTGAGGCACTACACTGTCTCTATGCATTTGATGTGTTTACCTTGCTTTCTGTAAGTCGCTAAATGCCACAATTGTAAATTGTAAGGTAGACATCAAGATATGTATGTATGTATTTAGAAGGCATGAGAAAGACAGATGACAGGAACAAACACAAACTTATGAAGCACGTTCATGTTTTCAATTATACTGCCTCTGATATCATTATGTGTGCTATACGCAAACATAATGTAGCCTATATGCCGCGCAGGCATGATGAATAGCACGGCACCGAGAAGTGAATAATTAGACTTGGTGTAACGCTAGCTCGACTGCACTGCGGCTCGGTTCCTTTGTGCCATTAACACAATTACTGGTGCCACTCTATACATCACAGAGAGCAGAGAGGGAGGTCATTTGAAAGTCATATTAGCCCTGGGACGACGAACATGCCGGTGTGTAACTATACTACCGCAAGGTCTGTCATATAGACTATAGGACAGGTCTGCCCCATGTGTTATTGTTCCTCCATATCATGTTCCGCATTTAACCCATTTAGGCCTGACGTCGAAATAAAAAAAAATGTAATAATATATATTCAAAGATTTGAGGCACATTTTCACGATTTTTCAAAAAATAGCAGATCTACAAGTTCATAGCGCGCCACTCGGTGGCGCGCTATGAGCTTGTAGATCTGCTATTTTTCACAATGTTTAAAACACCAAATGGGGTTCCCGCCCAAAATGGGTTAATTCAATAAGTCACAGTTAACTAGCGAGAGGGAGAGAAAAGGTAGATTTCATGTCACGTCAGAACGGTTATTAGTCATTGCCATACTGTACATGGGAGGCAAACTGGAACCGGAAGTTCAATGCGATGCATTGCAGTCAATAGGAGCCAGCTGGACCAGCCAGCTACGAACAAACAGTCTCTGAACGATTGCGACCGTTGTCATATAATGGGTTCAGGAACATAAAGGGAGACATATTACAGGTGTGCACAATTGATCACTTGTTGTGCACACTTTTATATTTTTTATTGAGGGATCTAAACTAGAGCCAGATGTCGTTTCTGGCTCCGCAGTATCACAAGTTCTGGTTGTCAGGATGGCAATGATGGACAGTCACGATAACAGCCCATACTTTGAGACTATATATGCTCTTTATAGACCTTAAAGGTGTAGTGAAATGAAAAATACGTTTTTCACACTTTTAGACCATCTCCGTGGTCATCATATGAGCATACCTAACAATGGATGCCAAAAAAATGGGAAAATTCTCATTTTTGTGTTTTTATATCAAAAGTCCATAAAAATATTTTTTGTATTACTTCCTGAAAACGAAAACGTGCTGCGTGATGACGTGTCGAGGCCAACATCGATAAAAGCCAATAAAAATGAAGCTCACCCGTATCCTCTCCATATGTGCGCATCCATGCAGCACAGCTGCTATTGATTACAGAAATCCTCCGTTTTTATTCCCATTCCAGATAACATCCAGACAGTGTATTACTCGGTTTCAACTTAATCATCACGCTAAAATATGTATCTGAAAACATTATAGGGTAGAAATAAGCCACATAACAGTAAACGGGTACAGTTGTCCGTCTATTTCATTTGTAAACAAACACACACCACGCTGCTGCGTATAGCATAGCAACACTCCCTAGCTACCGTCCCATCACCTGAAGGGATGCGACGCTCTGATTGGTTCAGAAACTTCAGACCGGTGTTTCAACTTGAAACCGTTTGAAACTTCATAATAAAATGTCCACCATTTCCGTTTCATTACACCTTTAACCCATTTTGACCTGAGACCTGAAAAAGCCATGTTTCTATGTCAGTCGTTCTTCGATTTTTCAAAAATAGCAGACCTACAAGCTCGTAGCGCGCCACTCGGTGGCGCGCTATGAGCTTGTAGATCTGCTATTTTTCAATAGCTAAAGCATAACATAATGCTAACACCAAAAGGGGTTCCCGCCCAGAATGGGTTAATACAATGATGCAGTGTACACAACATCGAAAAGCAATACTGTATGTCTTCTTTCATTTTCCTGGACAGAGGATTTTACAAAGGTCGCAGTCGTTCAGAAATAGTGTTTGTTTTACTAAAGCTGGTCCATCTGGCTCTCATGGACTACAATGTATTCCATTGAACCTCCAGCTGCAGTGTGCGTCCCAGTGTGACAAATCTTACAGCTGGAATTGCTGGATAGAGAGAATGACATATACTGTAGAATAGATCATCTCTTCCTTGATCTATATTCCTTGGTCAGGCACCGTGATGTGTCTGACGGAAGTGTGGTATCATGGCAAGTCTAAAAGAGGCAGCGTTGGGAGGGGTCAAGGTCATTTAGATAGCATATTATTTAGACAGATGACAGGTTCATTTGTTGACCTGGCATCCTATACTTTCTATAGTTTTAATGTACATATTATGTATGTATTTATTTCATATTATACTGTTTAGACGGATTCTAGGTTATTGGTTTACCTATGATCCTAGATTACTGTCAGAGGCACTACACTGTGGCTCAGGAGGTAGAGCAGGTCGTCCAATGATCCATGGGTCGGCGGTTCGAATCCCAGCTCCTCCTGTCTACATGTCGAAGTGTCCTTGGGCAAGACACTGAACCCCAAATTGCTCCCGATGTGCTGGTTGGTACCTTGCACGGCTTCCGCCGCAATCGGTGTATGAATGGGTGAATGTAAAGCGCCTTGGATAAAGGCGCTATATAAATGCACCATTTACCATTTACACTGTCTCTATGCATTTGATGTGTGTACCTTGCTTTCTGTAAGTCGCTAAATGCCAAATTTGTAAATTGTAAGGTAGACATCAAGATATGTATGTATGTATTTAGAAGGCATGAGAAAGACAGATGACAGGAACAAACACAAACTTATAAAGCAGAAAGCACGTTCATGTTTTCAATTATACTGCCTCTGATATCATTACGTGTGCTATACGCAAACATAATGTAGCCTATATGCCACGCAGGCATGATGAATAGCACGGCACCGAGAAGTGAATAATTAGACTTTGTGTAACGCTAGCTCGACTGCACTGCGGCTCGGTTCCTTTGTGCCATTAACACAATTACTGGTGCCACTCTATACATCACAGAGAGCAGAGGGAGGTCATTTGAAAGTCATATTAGCCCTGGGACGACGAACATGCCGGTGTGTAACTATACTACCGCAAGGTCTGTCATATAGACTAGGACAGGTCTGCCCCATGTGTTATTGTTCCTCCATATCATGTTCCGCATTTAATTCAATAAGTCACAGTTAACTAGCGAGAGGGAGAGAAAAGGTAGATTTCATGTCACGTCAGAACGGTTATTAGTCATTGGAATAACAGAAGGAGAGGGGGGGGGGGGGGGGGGGGTTAATCCATTCCCAGAACTGAAAAACTCCCTGAATCTATTGCTGGGGGAGGTGGCGCTGATGTTTTCTTAAGTGGGCCTCGGGGAGAGCTCGGTACAACCAACCTGATGTATGACTTTATTTGGCTTGGAATATAAAGCCCGCTGCCCCCACTCCCCCTGGGGGGGTGGCCCCTTCTCCTCCTAGAGGCCGGTGAGCCCCCCCTGACACACAGTCAGTCACACACGCACACACACACACACACACACACACACACACACACACACACACACACATGCACGCATTCACACACCATAACGCTAAGTATGTTATGATTAATTTTCGTTTGCCATCGTCCGGCCATAAAGCAAAGTTGATTGGAGTGAATGGGGTTTTGCCTAGACTCCATTCAGTCCCTGCATTAAATCCTTCATGGGTGTTGGGTATTACACAATGCAAGTGTGTGTTTAACACATAGTCGGGCATGCTCTCTCTCGCGCAAGCACTCACACACACGCACGCATGTGCGTGCGCACAGAGGAGAGCACAGACAGCTTTTCTCACACACACAAAAACACAGACACACATGATACAGTACACTTGTGTGAGCACCACGCGCGTGTCCATACACACACACACACACGCACACTTGCTGTCTTTTCTTATAATGTCATTGGCCGTAATGTGACATTTCCTCTCCATTGTTAGCCTCCTAAATGGACCTGTAAATAACTGGGCTCCACAATGGGCCGACGGCGGCTGGGCTGTTAATGAATTCAATTAGTCAATGGCAGGCGATTAAGAGCAAAGAAAAGAAGCATTGTCACATAGCAGATAGGAGGGGAGTGTGTGAGGGAGCCACAATCAATGGCTCTATCAGTCAGCAGGGCCAGGCGCTCGCTGTCTGGGAGTCTGAACCATTCATCACCGTGGACCAACTTCAAACCTGACTACACCATCAAGGACAAATGGTCTGTGTGCACGGGCGCGTTTGTGTGTGTGTGTTTGAATGTGTGCGACGTGTAATGCAGAGGTTTCCGCCTTTTTGTGCGTGCGTGCGTGCGTGCGTGCGTGCGTGCGTGTGTGTGTGTTCACATGTGTTCTCACTTTCCAGACAAAAGCCAAAAAGCTCATTAACACTCCAATCCATTGGACAAGTCATCTTAAACCCTCGGCCATTATCTGTTATCTCAACAACACAGCACCATTTCTCAATTAAGAGTAACCTTTGTGGTGATACGTCTTCATGTGAGATTCTAAATACCACAGAGTACCGTACTCTTACATTTACTGTATGTACGGCGATATAAATTGGGCAGCTCTTGTAGCTGTCAGCCCATCTGCCACAGCGTTCAAACGATGAATGTTTTCATAGCAGCAGGCCCCGATGGGGAAGCGACCTTTTCAGTGAGACGTCTAGGTAAACAAAAAGCGAGAGGAGAGAGAGAGACAGAGAGAGAGAGAGAGAGAGAGAGAGAATGAAAAAAAAACCCACAGTTTATTTCGCTGGGTAAATGTCTGGAGATGGTGCCAAAAAACATGGTAAACAATAGATCTCTTCTTCATGCAGCCGGTACAAGGCTGCCAGAAGCTCCCTCGCACGTGCATGTTTTGGGAAATTGTAGCATGACTTGGAAAAAAGCATTACTGCAGTTAGTTAGCGTCTTAGGTAGAACGTTTCATCACACACAGGAGAGGAAATTACAAGAACATTATTATTGAAAGGAAGATTGACCTAAACTTCAGACCCAGAAATTAGTAGAATTGTGCGCATGCCTTTGGATGAGCAACGCTCCCTTTACATGCTATTATCAGGGGTGTGAACCTGTGACTGTGACACGCCTGCCACCTGTGCTCAAACACTGACTAAAATTAGACATTATGCAGTGCTGTGCATTAAGTACTTGAGGTAAACCATAATGGTGCATGAGTAAAGAAATAGTACAGCACTGTATAGCATTCCAGAACAAAATGCTTCAATGTGTCCGCAGCCACAGATACACAGAAGAAGAACCCAGCTTTTATGATGTCTGAGAATTCCATTAATCTGGACGTTGCTTCTGTTCCGTCCCTTAGACAGACAGACAGACAGACAGACAGACAGACAGACAGACAGTATGGATTGAGCTGTTGATGGACCAGGAAACGATAGTCAGACGATTGTACTGATAGAAGGCTCTTCAGCCTTGCTGTAGCCGCTGCCGAAGAGAGATGCACGCACGCACGCACGCACGCACGCACGCGCGCGCACGCACGCACGCACGCACACAAAGACAGGAAGTGCACACACTTGGGCTGGAGTGGAGTGAGGGCCCCACTTGTCCTTGGCTATCTCTCCAGGCCTCTCCTATCGTGCCACTCCCTCTCCGCCTTTCCAACACACACACACACACGCGCACACACACGCACACGCTGATTGTATCTGTCCTGTCAACATCAGTGCCCAGCCCCCCCCTAAGCCCCGTCTGCTCTGATGGAACAAACAGGCCCATCATTCCGTCTTCCCTGCCCCTTTCTCGGGACAAATTTAATTTGGAGGTGCAGAGGACTGATAAAATGAGGAGAGAGCCACAGTGTATATATGGGGGGGAGGTTCGGGTGGGGGTGGGGGGGGGGGGTAATTTGATATCACCTCCTGTCCAGAAAGACACACCCCGTGCCGTGCTGTCCTTCACCCTTCTCCTCTCCTCTCCAACCCCACCCCACTCCTCCATGCCCAGACAAAGACATTCATTTTCCAGTCCTGTATCCTGTTCCGGACCTCTTTCTCTGTGTATCCCATTCACCACGTGAACTCTAGCATCCATATTCTGGCAATGTCATAATTACAAGCGAGCATCCGGCAGAACATTTATTTTCCGAAGATTGAACGCTTGGTTCATGATTTGTAGAATTTTGGGCAAAACACCACTCTTGCATCCTTTGGAAGCCAAATATAGGCAACAGATGATCACATGACCTCATAATAATGTGTACCGATTGGCTTGAGATTGGGACAAAATCTGTGGGAGTGGTAACAAAATATTACTTTTGGTCTCAAGGTGTCACTATAACAGGCACATTGGAAAAATTGGACAGACGGACTCACCAGGAGTGAAAACATAATCCCTTGTCTTTTGGCTATTCTGGCCTCCTGGCGGGGACAACAAAACTGACCACAAGCAAACATGGGACGTGATGGAAGAAATGTCTGCCTTAAAGATCCAGGTTAAGCAAATGTATAAGCAGCACATTCGATAGACTTCAAACTAGGGGACCATGGTGATGCGTGAGCGCCGACAGATGGTTGTGCTGATAGTCTGACTGAGTCAACCGGAGGATTTCTTCTCCCATTGGTCAGACCCCACATCACCTGAGGGACTGGGAGCTCTAGTCCCTATGGAACCCGCGTGTGTGCACGTGCTTGTGTGTGTGTGGCGCGCACGTGCGAGAGAGGGAGAGAGAATGACTGAAGATTCACATATTATGGAGACTCAGTACAGGAGACGGATATATATTTTTTAAACAGAACACACGCGCGAACAGCCACAGCATCCGCGTCGTACACATACCGACAGAAGCAGATCTACAAGCTCAGCGAGCTGGTAGAACACCTGCGCTGCTAAATATAAAATCCAGGCTATACTTTTCAGCCGAGCCGAACAAACACACACAAACAGCTCATGGCCTTCAAGGCTGTCTGCTGTCTCCAGGCTTCATGGAGCTGAACGGAGGCGTGACAGACAGATAGACAGCCTAACGACCCCCCCCCACGCACGCACGCACGCAGGCACGCACGCAGGCACGCACGCACGCGCACACACACACACACACACACACACACACACACACACACACTCACACTCACACACAGACCCCTGTCTCTCTCTCTCTCTCTCTGAAACCGTAGCCTTGAAGTGTATCGCACCCTGTTATTTTCTTCTTTTCTCTCTCTGTCTATCTCCATCAGTCAGATCACATTACCGTGCCATCTCTCCTCACCAGTACAGGCTGACTGGCTGGTGGAGTGGGCACCGTCCGCCTCCCCCCCCCCCCCCCCCTTGCTCCCAGAGCCCCAGTCATCCATTATTGAAGTTGACATAATTGCAGGGGGCATCGGGAAGTGTGGGCGAGAGGAGGGGGGTGGAGGAAGAGGCATTGCTTGCCCACCCCCACCCCCTCTGTGTTTCGAGGGTTCTCTCCGATATAAAAACGGGCCGTGAATAATTCAGGCGGCAGAGATGCCCACTGGGGGGGCTGGCCTGCAGGGCGCGGCCCGTTGATGAGATCATGGTCAGTGTGTGTGTGTGTGTGTGTGTGTGTGTGTGTGTGTGTGTGTGTGTGTGTGTGTGTGTGTGTGTGTGTGTGTGTGTGTGGTGTGTGTGTGTGTGTGTGTGTGTGTGTGTGTGTGTGTGTGTGTGTGTGTGTGTGTGTGTGTGTGTGTGTGTGTGTGTGTGTGTGTGTGTGTGTGTGTGTGTGTGTGTGTGTGTGTGTGTGTGTGTGTGTGTGGTATTGCACACTGCACGTGTTGTCGTGTCGGGTGCCAAGCGTTCCGGTTCGTTCTTGGTAAAACCCTGAGTCTTCAATGAAATTGAGTCAGCAGGCCTGCCCTAGCGACCCCCCCCCATGTTATTATGGGATGTTTGGTGGTGGAGGTAGCCTATGTAAACCTCTCCACCACCACCACCAGTCTCCCCCTTTACCAATACCTTCAACACCTCCAAGGACCTCTCTCATTAATCAGGCAGTGGACATTGGAAGAGTGTGTGTGTGTGTGTGTGTGTGTGTGTGTGTGTGTGTGTGTGTGTGTGTGTGTGTGTGTGTGTGTGTGTGTGTGTGTGTGTGTGTGTGTGTGTGTGTGTGTGTGTGTGTGTGTGTGTGTGTGTGTGTGTGTGTGTGTGTGTGTGTGTGTGTGTGTGTGTGTGTGTGTGTGTGTGCGTGCGAGTGTATGTACACGTGCGTGGCGGGGGAGGGGCCAGGATCATTTGTATTCATGTAAACTTGAGGCGTCAGCATATACTGTAGCATGATTACGGGTTAAGCAAATTGCTAAGCATGATTGATCGTGTCTCCAGTTGTTCCGGATAATGTGCGCGATCTGTGACCGATTGATTACGTCTGGCCAGACACAATGGCTCATTTGAATGTTCACTTGCCCTGCTTGCTTGCGTTTTCGGAATCAGAACAATCAGAATCATCATAAAAAGTGTACATAATGTTTTAAATTTGTATGTGGCCACACCTACCAGTTCATTAAGTATACCTGGTTTTCACCGTAGCACCACCCACCTGAACTGAAGGCGTGGACCACAGCTGCTGGTGTATGATAATGGGGGAGGGGGTTAAGGGAGGGGATGATTTTAGTATTTCGATTTGGCCTTCAGGAAGAAACCAAAAATTATTTGTATGCTCCAGTGCCTGTCTGTGCTGCTGCACTGGAGCATACAACTTTCCCCTTGAGAAAAAAACCCTAAATAAAACATTACGATAAAAACGAATGGTAAATTAATGAACCATACGAATACATTTTTTTTTTAGACAATAAACAATACAAAAATTACAAGTGACGAGAAAATACTATAATTGTCCGTAGAAAATGACTGACTTACATGCACTCCCGATGGACCGGAAGAAAACACTTGGGTGATATCCCAACAGGAAGTCCCCCTTAGTCCCGCCTCCTTCATTGTGCAAGTGAAGAATATATGGGGACTAGGTTGGCGGAGGGTGTGTAGAGCCCAGGATCACATTAGATAATTGACACAGGGGTGAAAAATGGGCAGATACTCTACCGCCCGCTCCATCGAGGCACACGCAAACAAACAACAGACAAGCCCTTATACCAACTCTTTTATTAAACAACATTCCTCCATGTTCTGATAATTACCGTAATGATCCTTTTTTGTGCCACAGCCCATAGGTGCATTATTTAAATGTATTTATTGCAATTCATAGATGGCATTAGGGAAAGCGGAAATGCATGTGGAATACCTTGTACTAAAGGAGCTTTCTATCAAATGTCAGCCGATCTCTCCTTGTTTTGCGCTAATGCACAGGGAGGCAAATTACCGCCATATTGGCAGCATGTAATTACAGCACAGCTGCGTGCCGGAAATGACTGATAGAGTTGAACCGTTGACACCGGACTACAATCTAAATATATTACGGCCCAGGTGTAATTTGTTTTGTCTGTGCATCGATGACCTAAATAGACATGTGATAAGGGGCCATATCTCAGTTCTCTCAGCGAGAAGAATGTTCCGTCTCAAGCCTATAATTTATGCTCCGTCGTGCGCCGAGAAGACCCGAGAATAGCAGCCCTACAAGCTCACAGCGCGCCGCTGTCTGTGGGCGACACCATCGCCCCCAAAAAGGGTGAATTGGCCCTTTACAATGGCGATGGGAAAGACATCTTCGCTTCCCTTCACCATTAAAAAAGCCATTAACCCATTTTGGGCGGGAACCCCTTTTGGTGTTTTAAACATTATGTTATAATTTAGCTATTGAAAAATAGCAGATCTACAAGCTCAGAACTTGTAGGTCTGCTATTTTTGAAAAATCGTTAAAATGTGCCTCAAATCTTTCAGAAAATTGTCATGATTTAGAAAACTTTTTATTTTATTTCGACGTCAGGCCTGAATGGGTTAAAAAAGGGAAGGTAAAAATGATAAAGGGAGGACATGTTTTGTACACTGATGGAAATGTGTCTGGTGAAAATGGGATTCCAAGTTTCACGATAGCGTTCCATAAAAGCTGTTCAAATTCAGGAATTTGAAGAATGCTTTTTCGTAATGAAATTGAAAACGGCAAATGATGCCATTTGTATTTTACAATACAAATGTATTGTAAAATGTTGCATAGCAAACACCTTGTTACACACCATCCTTTGGTTACTCAGATAGTATTCTAAGAATCGAGATGTGACTATGATTTTCATGTTACTATTTACAATATTGGAAGGAGGTAGGGCCCGCACAGCATTCTTTTGGTAAAGAATTACTTTATTGAATAAATAAACAACGTTTCGATCTTGACAGATCTTCGTCAGGTCAGTATGACCAAGATCGAAACGTTGTTTATTTATTCAATAAAGTAATTCTTTACCAAAAGAATGGTGTGCGGGCCCTATACCTCCTTCCATAATTGCCTTATTGGCCCTGCAGCCACTGTCGAGGTGCGTGTAAATAAAATAGGTATGCTCTGAAACTATTTACAATATTGTCAATACTTACTTAAGTAGACCTAAGACTGTTGTTCTCCCAGGCTTCTCATGGTTAGAGAGTGTGTGTGTGTGTGTGTGTGTGTGTGTGTGTGTGTGTGTGTGTGTGTGTGTGTGTGTGTGTGTGTGTGTGTGTGTGTGTGTGTGTGTGTGCGTGTGCGTGTGCGTTTTAGGTTAGTTGTTTGTGTGCATGTGGGGGGGATCATTAATGTACCATGTGAAGGAGGATGACAGTTATTTTTGTTTTAGTTCATGCTTTGTGTACTTACTTTATGTGGGTCAGAGGTTCAACGGTCAGTGTATATTTGTGTTACTTAAGTATATGTTGGTACTGAAGTAGATTTACGTTTATTGATCCCGCGAGGGAGATTCCGCTGTCAAAGCATGAACCCCAGTATGAACCACGGGGCAGAGACGACAGATACAGTAGGGACGGCGGTGGCTCAGGGGGTAGAGTGCCTGGATGGGAACCGCAAGGTTGCCAGTTCGAACCCGGGCTCCCCCAGAGTTACTGTCGAAGTGTCCTTGAGCAAGACACTGAACCCCTAATTGCTCCCGATGTGCTAGTTGGTGCCTTGCATGGTTTCCGCTGCCATCGGTGTGTGAATGGGTGAATGTAATGCACAAGCGCCTTGGATAAAGGTGCTATATAAATGCACCATTTACAGGTGGGGGTCCATTTGGGTACTTATGTGGGTCATTGTAGCTGAACATTCTGAAAACTTTCAATATTAACTTGCCCCTTCTCTCTCTCTCTGTCTCTCTCTCTCTCTCTGTCTCTCTCTCTCTCTCTCTCTCTCTGTGTCTGTCTGTGTGTCTGTCTGTCTGTTGCCTGGGCCTGGCTGATGCTGTGCTGCTCTGTCTCTCTCTCTCTCTCTCTCTGTGTGTCTGTCTGTTGCCTGGGCCTGGCTGATGCTGTGCTGCTCTGTCTCTCTCTCTCTCTCTCTCTGTGTGTCTGTCTGTTGCCTGGGCCTGGCTGATGCTGTGCTGCTCTGTCTCTCTCCTGGGGATGTGATCACACAAACACACACACAGGTATGTTGTTATTTCATGTTCTTTAGTCCAGAAGAGTCTTTCATCAGTGTGCTCCAAGTTAAACACAACGCTGTACCGAACACACACACACACAGACACACACACACACACACAGACACACGCGTGCGCGAGTGCCCACGCGCGCCAACATGCACACAATCTCTGTTCTTCCAATCTGATCAAACACAACACACTCCTGCCTTTGTTCCTGGTCTTCTTCATCAGTGGCAGCCGCTGTTCCTGCTTGACACGGCGATGCCACTCCATCCTCTTCCATCCCTACGGGGGTTCTGTTTTATTATGATGGGATGTTTGCTCATCCCGCGCTTCACAATGAAGGCTGTGTGTGTGTGTGCAGGGCAGGCGCACATGTGTCTGTGTGAGTATTGTGTAATAGTATGAGTGTGTGTGTGTGTGTGTGTGTGTGTGTGTGTGTGTGTGTGTGTGTGTGTGTGTGTGTGTGTGTGTGTGTGTGTGTGTGTGCAGCGGTGGAAAGTAACTTGAGTACATTTACTCAAGTACCATTTTGATGTGGTATTTTCAAAGGCTTAACGGACTTGGCTATTTCTACAATAGGGTAGTGATACGTTAAGTTAAGTTAAAAAAATGTGAGTACTTCTTCCACCACTGTGCATGTGTGTGTGTGTGTGTGTGTGTGTGTGTGTGTGTGTGTGCGTGTGTGTGCGTGTGTGTCTGTGACTGTGCGTGTGTGCACACGCATGTGTGCGTTTGTGTGTGTGTGTGTGTGTTGATGAATGGGCTGTCAGCGTAGCGACCAGATGGAGTCAGGCCTCTCTAATAGGATGCCATGAAGACGCAGATCCCAGCAGAGGAGAGGGGGGAGTGGCCACGTGTCACATGCTAGAAGGAAACTCAATGGACAGGAGGATAAATGAGCCCGATGGACTCGCGACAATAGACAGCCAGTGACAGACGCAGCACACGCGAGCACGCGCACACACACACACACACACACACACACACACACACACACACACACACACACACACACACACACACACACACACACACACACACACACACACACACACACACAGCCTCTTGTCCCCGTAGCTCTTTAAGTCCGGGGGGCTGCAAAGCAGCGGGCGACGCCACACACAAGCGTCCATTGAGCTGCAGGAGACTGTTTCATGGATCAGGAGGGCTTCATGCATGCACCATATGTAGCCTTGTCCTCCTTCCTGGGATCCTCTGAAGAGCACGGCTGTCTGAGTGATGGAAGACAGGCCAGGGACGCAAGTCAAGCTCGCTGTAGATACGCTGCATGCAGCTGCACACAAAATGGATGCGGGCGTTGGAGCTCATAGTGCTTTGGGCGAGAACGGGCCTACAGTCGGCATGGTCGCTCATCTATTATTACATGTGAGAGAATTCCATGATGCCCAGATTGTATCGCAGCTTGCCAAGCGACCAAGTCATAGGCTGTGGCGTATGCGCAAGTGCCGGTCACGCCTATGCTTTGTGGCCCTGATACAGATGTGAACATCTGCGTTTTCATCTCGGCTTGGTGGGTCGTCCACTACACTGGCCAATCACAGCGGGGCTTTGCGAGAACTGCGGTGAGCTGAGCACGGTACTCCTGCTCTCCCTGTAGTTTACCTACCTCTCTCTATCCCTGCTCGATTACAGAGCGACCACACAACCTGCCCAGCATGTACAAAACATGGCTGGTGGCCAAAGACACGTCGCTGTCTGCCTTCATTCAAAATGTACGCTTTGTGTGTGTGTGTGTGTCTCACTCGGACACACGATTTTCATGGACAAACACCAACAACGTGGATGCTTGGCGTTAGACGTGAGCTCGCCACAGGCACACATACTTCTAGTTTCTCAAATCTGTGGATGCATACTGTACGTGACCTCGGGGACACGTGCATCCCAGAATGAAACATACAGGTACATATGTGTATGTATGGATTCTTGGTATCAGCGGGCTTCACATATACTGTATACTGTATGAGTATTTTATATCTCATACCAGTATCAGATCAAAAAAGCATTCATGTCCTCCCACAGTAAGTGTGGATTCCTGAGTGGGACTTTGTCATTCGGCATCTGTTTTCCACAACAAATTGGCTGCTCACTGTGCTGTCGTCAGCATTCATACTAACTGACCTCTCACAAGCAGTTGGCTGAAAGCTAACAACCTTAGCAGCTCTACAGCGCTTTGTCACGGGTTGTGACAGCTCCTGGCCGCCCTTCTTGACGAAACCCAACAACCCAAGACCAAGATCCCTTCATGCTGATGCGTGCGTGTGTTCTCGTGTGATTGTTACAAGCTGGCCAGTTCCAGACAAGCCAAGCTAATTTGGTCAAGTGTCATGGCTGATAGAAGAAAAGTTCTTCCACATTCTGTTGTAGCACCCATCTGGAGACTTCTGCAAGGTTGGTTTCAGGGTCCAGCATTCACTGCATGCCTTATAGAACAAACTCTACTGTTGCATAGAAAATGCTGAGCTTGATTTGTCGGTTGGGGTTCCATACCCTGGCTATGCTGTTCAGGGCCCTCCATGCGAGTGCCTCAGTTGAATTAACCCGTGAGCCCAGGTACATATAAGTCCTTGACTTCCTTCAGCCCAGTTCCTCCTGTTGTTGTCAGAGGTGGATGTTCCGATAGGCTGCTATAGGTGATAACCTCGGTTTTCTTGGCATTCAGCTGAAGGCCAACCTTGGCACACTCTCATCGCTCTGAATCATAATGAACATAAGCTCTTTTTTTGTCTTTGCTCTGCAATAACGGCACGTGGAAAACAGCATGCAAGGTGTAAGGTTGTAAGCGAAATAAGTGTGAGAAATATTTACACAGTCAGTAATGTATTCAAAGTATTTCAGTGTCAGTGACACCCTTAATTGAGCCTCGGTATGAGCAGTGACACGTGGAACAGCACGGGAATAAACATAGCTCAGTTTCAGACAACAGTGTAAGAAAGAAACCTGAAGACCGACAAAATATTAATAATAATAATAAAACACTCGTTTCTCAATACCCAAACTTGTCTGTACTTACGTCCTTGTGAACTTGTGATACTGTACGTCATCAGTCGCCGACCAAGTACCATTCCAATTCTCAAGTTCAAGCTTATACAGTCAGTGCGTTATAGGGCTATCTTTTTTTAAAAAATATATTTATTGTTTTTTTCACAGAAGCATTATTTAAATACTGGAGTTGAGAAATAATAAATGGTGGCGTTATAGGGCTATCTTAATAGGCTATTCATATGCATATTTCTATACTTTTTTTAACAGTAGCCTAAATGAAATGTTAACATTTTATTAAAACAAAAAATCGAAACGAGGCAGTGGTTTTATTTTTTTTATAGAATGTTTAGATGTAGACTGCACAAAACCTACAGTATTTTATACTCTGAAAAAGATCAGATCTACAACAGATCTACACGCTATCAACTGGTCGTGATGTGACGTGTTGATAGCTTGTAGATCTGCGCTGAACATGTTCACATTAGCAATGCGGTGATTGGTCAATTTGGGTGAAGCAAGCTGAGATGGTGACGTCACTAAGTACGCTGCTATTCCAATCCTCAGAATCACCATACTCGCGTCCTCGGAAGTATTGACTCTCGAGGCCAACTTGCTAGTCTGAACTTCCCAAGTTCGGGTATTGAGAAGCGGCCTCAGTGCTGGAAATACATGTACTTAAGTAGCATTTTGATACATTTTACTTTACTGGATAGTATTTCCAATTTTATTCCAGTCCAATTATTTGAAAACTTTAGTTACTTTGTAGATTTTGATTATTATTACATAACAAACATTAACCACTTCAGCCCTGTATACATTTAGGCCATTAGAAAATAGCCGATCTACAAGCTCACAATGCATGGTGAGATGTAGAAGTACATTTTGATAGCAATACTTTTGTACTTTGAGTACATTTTGAATTCCCGACTTTTACTTGTAACAAAGTATTTCTACATTGATACTTTTACTTAAGTAAAACATAATAATCAAGTACTTCTTCTTTCCACCACTGCTAATACTCCCCCCTCTCTCATTGTGCTTGCTTGCTCAGTTTTCCTACTCTCATGCCAAAAACAAGTGACACCGGGGCTCCACCGGGCGTGTCAGCGTCGCGTCTCCGTCACCGTCAGGGAATGTTCCCTTTTTAATCAATGAAGGGTGGCTCTGCCTGTGTTGTGTTGCGTTGCGTTGCGTTGCGTGACTCCATTAAAATTGCCCTGGTTCGTTTTTTGACGCACGCGACGGAGACGCAACGCGCCCGGTGGAGCCCCGCCGTAAGACAAACAAGTGTTTCCAATTGCAACTTGGCCTCAGCTTCGCCACCATTGTTTGTAAATGTAAAGATTCCCAGTGTGTTTCCAGTGAAGTCCCAGCTTCTCACTGACTCCCTCTGATGTACGGTGGGCGAGGGGGGGGGGGGCTGTGTATCTTAGTTATCTTTACTGATTCCTCCGCTATATTTGACAAGGGGGGACACACGCTCCAGGTTGTGCACCCGCTTTACTCTGCCTCTCGCTTTTTTGGCAACCCTGCCTTCCCCTGACCCCCCCCCCCCCACTCCTGTGCTGATGAGTGAGCTTTTGATGGTGGGCTTTCATCTGACACGCACACGCACGCATGCTCAAACACACGCACGCACGCACGCACGCACACACACCACCTTAGTTTCCTCTAATTGCTGTATGCTCACTCACCTCATCTAGCCTCCCTGGCAGCTTTTAAGGTGTATTTTTAATGGGAGCGCAGTATGGCAAACAGCATACACCCCCCCTCTTCCCCTCTCTCTGTCTGTATCCCCCCCTCCTCCTCTCCGCCTTTCTGTTCCACTAGCAACCATCAGTAGGTCTGTTGTACATCCTTTCTGTTCCACTAGCAACCATCAGTAGGTCTGTTGTACATCCTTTCTGTTCCACTAGCAACCATCAGTAGGTCTGTTGTACATCCTTTCTGTTCCACTAGCAACCATCAGTAGGTCTGTTGTACATCCTTTCTGTTCCACTAGCAACCATCAGTAGGTCTGTTGTACATCCTTTCTGTTCCACTAGCAACCATCAGTAGGTCTGTTGTACATCCTTTCTGTTCCACTAGCAACCATCAGTAGGTCTGTTGTACATCCTTTCTGTTCCACTAGCAACCATCAGTAGGTCTGTTGTACATCCTTTCTGTTCCACTAGCAACCATCAGTAGGTCTGTTGTACATCCTTTCTGTTCCACTAGCAACCATCAGTAGGTCTGTTGTACATCCTTTCTGTTCCACTAGCAACCATCAGTAGGTCTGGTGTACATCCTTTCTGTTCCACTAGCAACCATCAGTAGGTCTGTTGTACATCCTTTCTGTTCCACTAGCAACCATCAGTAGGTCTGGTGTACATCCTTTCTGTTCCACTAGCAACCATCAGTAGGTCTGGTGTACATCCTTTCTGTTCCACTAGCAACCATCAGTAGGTCTGGTGTACATCCTTTCTGTTCCACTAGCAACCATCAGTAGGTCTGGTGTACATCCTTTCTGTTCCACTAGCAACCATCAGTAGGTCTGGTGTACATCCTTTCTGTTCCACTAGCAACCATCAGTAGGTCTGTTGTACATCCTTTCTGTTCCACTAGCAACCATCAGTAGGTCTGTTGTACATCCTTTCTGTTCCACTAGCAACCATCAGTAGGTCTGGTGTACATCCTTTCTGTTCCACTAGCAACCATCAGTAGGTCTGGTGTACATCCTTTCTGTTCCACTAGCAACCATCAGTAGGTCTGTTGTACATCCTTTCTGTTCCACTAGCAACCATCAGTAGGTCTGTTGTACATCCTTTCTGTTCCACTAGCAACCATCAGTAGGTCTGTTGTACATCCTTTCTGTTCCACTAGCAACCATCAGTAGGTCTGGTGTACATCCTTTCTGTTCCACTAGCAACCATCAGTAGGTCTGGTGTACATCCTTTCTGTTCCACTAGCAACCATCAGTAGGTCTGGTGTACATCCTTTCTGTTCCACTAGCAACCATCAGTAGGTCTGGTGTACATCCTTTCTGTTCCACTAGCAACCATCAGTAGGTCTGGTGTACATCCTTTCTGTTCCACTAGCAACCATCAGTAGGTCTGGTGTACATCCTTTCTGTTCCACTAGCAACCATCAGTAGGTCTGGTGTACATCCTTTCTGTTCCACTAGCAACCATCAGTAGGTCTGGTGTACATCCTTTCTGTTCCACTAGCAACCATCAGTAGGTCTGTTGTACATCCTTTCTGTTCCACTAGCAACCATCAGTAGGTCTGGTGTACATCCTTTCTGTTCCACTAGCAACCATCAGTAGGTCTGTTGTACATCCTTTCTGTTCCACTAGCAACCATCAGTAGGTCTGGTGTACATCCTTTCTGTTCCACTAGCAACCATCAGTAGGTCTGTTGTACATCCTTTCTGTTCCACTAGCAACCATCAGTAGGTCTGGTGTACATCCTTTCTGTTCCACTAGCAACCATCAGTAGGTCTGTTGTACATCCTTTCTGTTCCACTAGCAACCATCAGTAGGTCTGGTGTACATCCTTTCTGTTCCACTAGCAACCATCAGTAGGTCTGGTGTACATCCTTTCTGTTCCACTAGCAACCATCAGTAGGTCTGGTGTACATCCTTTCTGTTCCACTAGCAACCATCAGTAGGTCTGGTGTACATCCTTTCTGTTCCACTAGCAACCATCAGTAGGTCTGGTGTACATCCTTTCTGTTCCACTAGCAACCATCAGTAGGTCTGGTGTACATCCTTTCTGTTCCACTAGCAACCATCAGTAGGTCTGGTGTACATCCTTTCTGTTCCACTAGCAACCATCAGTAGGTCTGGTGTACATCCTTTCTGTTCCACTAGCAACCATCAGTAGGTCTGGTGTACATCCTTTCTGTTCCACTAGCAACCATCAGTAGGTCTGGTGTACATCCTTTCTGTTCCACTAGCAACCATCAGTAGGTCTGGTGTACATCCTTTCTGTTCCACTAGCAACCATCAGTAGGTCTGGTGTACATCCTTTCTGTTCCACTAGCAACCATCAGTAGGTCTGGTGTACATCCTTTCTGTTCCACTATCAACCATCAGTAGGTCTGGTGTACATCCTTTCTGTTCCACTAGCAACCATCAGTAGGTCTGGTGTACATCCTTTCTGTTCCACTAGCAACCATCAGTAGGTCTGGTGTACATCCTTTCTGTTCCACTAGCAACCATCAGTAGGTCTGGTGTACATCCTTTCTGTTCCACTAGCAACCATCAGTAGGTCTGGTGTACATCCTTTCTGTTCCACTAGCAACCATCAGTAGGTCTGTTGTACATCCTTTCTGTTCCACTAGCAACCATCAGTAGGTCTGGTGTACATCCTTTCTGTTCCACTAGCAACCATCAGTAGGTCTGTTGTACATCCTTTCTGTTCCACTAGCAACCATCAGTAGGTCTGGTGTACATCCTTTCTGTTCCACTAGCAACCATCAGTAGGTCTGTTGTACATCCTTTCTGTTCCACTAGCAACCATCAGTAGGTCTGGTGTACATCCTTTCTGTTCCACTAGCAACCATCAGTAGGTCTGTTGTACATCCTTTCTGTTCCACTAGCAACCATCAGTAGGTCTGGTGTACATCCTTTCTGTTCCACTAGCAACCATCAGTAGGTCTGGTGTACATCCTTTCTGTTCCACTAGCAACCATCAGTAGGTCTGGTGTACATTCTTTCTGTTCCACTAGCAACCATCAGTAGGTCTGGTGTACATCCTTTCTGTTCCACTAGCAACCATCAGTAGGTCTGGTGTACATCCTTTCTGTTCCACTAGCAACCATCAGTAGGTCTGGTGTACATCCTTTCTGTTCCACTAGCAACCATCAGTAGGTCTGGTGTACATCCTTTCTGTTCCACTAGCAACCATCAGTAGGTCTGGTGTACATCCTTTCTGTTCCACTAGCAACCATCAGTAGGTCTGTTGTACATCCTTTCTGTTCCACTAGCAACCATCAGTAGGTCTGGTGTACATCCTTTCTGTTCCACTAGCAACCATCAGTAGGTCTGGTGTACATCCTTTCTGTTCCACTAGCAACCATCAGTAGGTCTGTTGTACATCCTTTCTGTTCCACTAGCAACCATCAGTAGGTCTGGTGTACATCCTTTCTGTTCCACTAGCAACCATCAGTAGGTCTGGTGTACATCCTTTCTGTTCCACTAGCAACCATCAGTAGGTCTGGTGTACATCCTTTCTGTTCCACTAGCAACCATCAGTAGGTCTGGTGTACATCCTTTCTGTTCCACTAGCAACCATCAGTAGGTCTGTTGTACATCCTTTCTGTTCCACTAGCAACCATCAGTAGGTCTGTTGTACATCCTTTCTGTTCCACTAGCAACCATCAGTAGGTCTGTTGTACATCCTTTCTGTTCCACTAGCAACCATCAGTAGGTCTGTTGTACATCCTTTCTGTTCCACTAGCAACCATCAGTAGGTCTGTTGTACATCCTTTCTGTTCCACTAGCAACCATCAGTAGGTCTGTTGTACATCCTTTCTGTTCCACTAGCAACCATCAGTAGGTCTGTTGTACATCCTTTCTGTTCCACTAGCAACCATCAGTAGGTCTGTTGTACATCCTTTCTGTTCCACTAGCAACCATCAGTAGGTCTGTTGTACATCCTTTCTGTTCCACTAGCAACCATCAGTAGGTCTGTTGTACATCCTTTCTGTTCCACTAGCAACTATCAGTAGGTCTGTTGTACATCCTTTCTGTTCCACTAGCAACCATCAGTAGGTCTGTTGTACATCCTTTCTGTTCCACTAGCAACCATCAGTAGGTCTGTTGTACATCCTTTCTGTTCCACTAGCAACCATCAGTAGGTCTGTTGTACATCCTTTCTGTTCCACTAGCAACCATCAGTAGGTCTGTTGTACATCCTTTCTGTTCCACTAGCAACCATCAGTAGGTCTGTTGTACATCCTTTCTGTTCCACTAGCAACCATCAGTAGGTCTGTTGTACATCCTTTCTGTTCCACTAGCAACCATCAGTAGGTCTGTTGTACATCCTTTCTGTTCCACTAGCAACCATCAGTAGGTCTGTTGTACATCCTTTCTGTTCCACTAGCAACCATCAGTAGGTCTGGTGTACATCCTTTCTGTTCCACTAGCAACCATCAGTAGGTCTGTTGTACATCCTTTCTGTTCCACTAGCAACCATCAGTAGGTCTGTTGTACATCCTTTCTGTTCCACTATAGCAACCATCAGTAGGTCTGTTGTACATCCTTTCTGTTCCACTATAGCAACCATCAGTAGGTCTGTTGTACATCCTTTCTGTTCCACTATAGCAACCATCAGTAGGTCTGTTGTACATCCTTTCTGTTCCACTATAGCAACCATCAGTAGGTCTGGTGTACATTCTTGTCGTTGTAGGACAGCGGGAGCGAGAGAGACAAACAGATGTGAAGTGTGCTTAACCCATTCAGGCCTGACGTCGAAATTTAAAAAAAAAAGTTTTCTAAATCATGACAATTTTCGG
>NC_136801.1:17570438-17627938 GCF_951216825.1 Electrona antarctica | reverse complement strand
TCTCTCTCTCTCTCTCAGTCTGTCTTCCCCTCCCATCTCTCTCTCTCTCTCTCTCTCTCTCTCTCTCTCTCTCTCTCTCTCTCAGTCTGTCTTCCCCTCTCAATCCATCTCTTTCTCTTCCTCCTCTTTCCCTCTTTGCTCAATATCAGCAGCCGCTAAAGCCAGTATACTTCATGTGCAAATATTTGAGTCTAATCCCGGTCGATCAATCTCCCAGATATTACCGCTTGAGATAAGCTGCATGGCCCCATCGATTTCCACATTTTCGAGACATATCCAAGACCTCTCCCAAGCGTATATTGGATCAAAGCTCTTTTAATATTGGGCAAACATTGCCTTCATCCACTCAGTTGGCGATGAGGGCTGCACTGCGGCCATTTCATGAAGCCCAAAAATAGCTATTAACGGAAATTTGGTGGCTTGTGTTTTTCCTCCTTGAATACAGCAGGAGGTTTTGAACGGCATTCTCTCTGTCTTTCACAAGTCTTAATTCCTTTGTGACTTTGTTGTCCAGTTTCCCAAAACCAAAAGTTCAGTTAAACAATCACAGAAGGAGACAGGGGGCCCTATCTTCTGCTGCCACTATCACCAGTCTTAAAGCCCTTTTGGGCGGGAACCCCTTTTTGTGTTTTAAGCGATACGTTAAACTTTAGCTATTGAAAAATAGCAGATCTACAAGCACATAGCGCGCCACCGAGTGGCGCGCTATGAACTTGTAGGTCTGCTATTTTTGAAAAATCGTTAAAATGTGCCTCAAATCTTTCAGAAAATTGTCATGATTTAGAAAACATTTTTTTTAAATTTCGACGTCAGGCCTGAATGAGTTAAAACCCCTTTTGCGCCAGGCGGTATTTTTTCCCCCACACTGCAACTTGCTTTACGCTCAGGTTGTCAAGATATGACACTGCTGAGCACCGTCTTTGCCCATGTAGGTGTGTTGGTCTTTGAATGAGGCAGCTCTGGTGCTATCACGGCGCAAGTTAAGACTACCTATTAGACTATAGGTGTGTTGGTCTTTGAATGAGGCAGCTCTGGTGCTATCACGGCGCAAGTTAAGACTACCTATTAGACTATACAGTAGGTATGTAGGTTGTTACTTAGACTTAAATTAGGTATGGAAGTCTTCTAGCTAAATCTGGCATATTTACATCATGTGTATTGATTGAAATGTTCATTATTATGCACCATGCGCCGTGGTGCAAAGTTCTGCCGCCAAAAGAATCGCCTCCTATTTGCACATACCGTACACACAGAATCAGCAAGTCCCAAAAATGTCCTAATTTGTCTGGAGAAAAAAAGAGTCCAAAGCCTGTATATCATCAGGCTAATTAGGCTGAATGAGGCGTCCTGGATGCATAGCTAATGAGCTCTCCCTCCATCTCTGTTGGGATCACCCGCCACCCCTAATGGTCACATAAATTCTCATTTATAGGTCATAATCTGTCGTTTTGCGGACCCGGGCCCTTCAGGCTGATGCCTCTCTGGGGGATTCACAGCTCCGGTGCCCTATAGCCCTAACAGGAGCCCCATTAGGAACAGGCCCGACCCGGATACATACCGGGAGTCTGGGTCGTAAATGCCATACCGGTACCAAGGAGTAGTTCCAGATGTATGACGCGGCAAAGTCCTGTCTGTCTGTAGCTTGGACAGCATGCATGGGGAGGAAAGACAGACGGACTGACGGCTCCCAAACCTTTGATGTACTAGTGAAACTAGCGGATCTGTGAGCTTGTACATCGCCTATTTTCACTACTTACTTAAACATTATTTTTTAATTTTATTTATGAAATTCTTTTGGAAAAAAACATTCTTTCTAAGTCATAAAAACTTCAAAATGTTTTGAAATAATAATAGCCTAACTAACAAACAAAATGTAGGAAATGAAAATGAAGTGATATATACAGTATTTACTCGTGACGCATTAGAAATAGAATGTGTCCGCGACCCACACATGGGTCCCGACTCACTGTTTGGGAAACAGTGGTGTAAACAAACCGATTTATAGAAAGATGCTCGAATTGCAATCTTTGCGGTCTCTGCGCAGGTGGCCGTTTTAGGGATTCAATTACCGCACTGCCCTGTTAGCACCTTGTAAATAATATTTGCATATACCGCATCCGAATGCTGCTTCACATTAATTCAGAGGAAAAAATGCAAAACGCTAATGAGCGAGGAGGACAATTACAGTAGAGTCCCTGAGGAATCGTCCTAAAGGCCAAGCGAACACATTCCCACGACCTCTGTGATGTTAGGCATGCCCCCCCCCCTCCCAGCAGTGCCAGGGAACACAGGCACCTATACAGATGTATGGCCAGTGCCAGAGAGAGTACCCTGGGCCCAGGGGGTTAGCAGCTTGCGTTTTCTGGGGTGGAGCAGAGTCATAAAGTCATAATTAACCGCTCCGTTGCTTTCATGTGTTGAATCATTAAAATACAGTAGAAAAACATCCTCTTCCACTTCAGAGACTAGAGGGCTGCAATCTAATTTAGTGTGATTGTGTGTGTTGTAGTAGCGAAAAAGCAGCAAAAAATGCCAATCTACTCACACCTCGCCACGATGTGACACGTTGTGAGCAGGTAGGGGTACACTACCCTGGGGTTTTTTATGGTTATGTCTGAATCAGAGTGACACCGGCCAGTCCTGCCATGAGACAATTCTAATAGATTAAACCAATGTTCTGTATTAACAAGAGCTTGTGACTAAATAATAACTTGCATAACATTTAATTGGATCCATTGGAGGAGAAGTTATTTCCTGAAAAGTAACGGTATTGGACATACAAGGTTTCCACTAGTAGACAGTGATGGTATTTTCTTACCTTTGGCGTCCTGACAACGCAGCTGGGAACCACTGTGGTGATTGCCAATTAAATGTTTATCTTATGAGAGGGAAATTAGTTTGTAGTCGATCGACATGGGTGAAGCTTTAAAGAGAGAGTGTAACAATGCAAATGTTCTAAACTCACCACTCAGCTATTGAACAATAGTACTACTAATAATAATTAAAACACAATTAAAAACACCCACAATATTCCCTGTTAATGTCCGCATGAAGTCATGTGTACACTGGTGTGTGTGGGGGAGAAGTTACTGTACATGTGTGACCTTAATACACTATGGGCTGAGCTTGTGCCATCATTTATTAAAGCTGACACAGTTTCCTAATCTAAAAAACACTTAATGCTTAGCTTCATGGATAGGATGAACATTTTCCGTAGAGCCTATTGCCATATCTGGGAATAAACTGAATGTACCCACTTAGACCACGTGTATATAGCCTACATAACCTGACCTCACAACTCAATACTCTTTACGCTTTTAATTTGGCTATTTTCGCTGAATATTCTCCCCAGAATAGGGTGAATTGTGGTTATTTTTTGAGTGGTGCAAACCACTCCAACAACCAGCTTTGTCTGTATGTTTGTGTACCTGTATACCTACGTGTCCGTGCAAAGGTGAGCATGGTTACTATGGTTAGTGTGTGACGT
The DNA here is from genome assembly GCF_951216825.1 of Electrona antarctica. Classification (NCBI taxonomy): domain Eukaryota; kingdom Metazoa; phylum Chordata; class Actinopteri; order Myctophiformes; family Myctophidae; genus Electrona; species Electrona antarctica. The sequence goes on along the minus strand of NC_136801.1, from coordinate 17,624,451 downwards.
CACTGATATAGCTGATCAGACTATATAAGACCTCGCACCACTCAGTTCACACGGGTGTGATTTTTTCCTGATCATTGTTAGACAGACATGTGTCAATGCTCAAGCACAAAGCCACATATGATGATGTTATTTTCTCATGTGTTGCTAAGTTACTGTCCTTTGTCAGAGTGTACGGTAGCTCCTGCCCTACTGTGATAACTACGGTGAGGCACGCTGTGTCTGAGCCAGCTGTATAGTTAAACTCGGTCCGAAAGGAACGGCGAGGCCAGAGACAAACTGCCTTACACTGTGATGACCCCAGGACGACCCTGGCTAGTTAGCCCCCGTTGGGCCATTCTTTCAAACGAGCCAGCGCTATTACCTCTCGCAGGAAGTCGATTTGAAAGCTTTCAGCAGCGATTCACTCGGGAAGCGTATTCTATTCTCAAACGGCGTGTCATTGTGACCTCTCTCCCTCACTCTCTCCTGTCTAGTATACAAAGATCTCAGTGAGAGCAAACAATATATAGGAGAGGCAAGTGTTCCTTCATGTGTGTCTGTCAAATGGTTATTTCTTTTGGTTATTTTTTATCCCACGATTTTGTAACCCATTTTTCACCCCTGTGTTAATTATCTAATGTGATCCTGGGCTCTACACACCCTCCGCCAACCTAGTCCCCAGATATGGGGGACATGGGGAGAGCAACGGACTTGAACTCATGCTTCCTTCATGCCTGAGTGTCCAAGTTGCTCCTTTACACCTGACAGGGGGGAGTTTCCCTGGTTGGACGTAGCGCATGGAAGGAACACGTTATTCCAACCATTTCCTCTCCCCTCCATCAGGCGCCCCACATGGCCAGGGGGAGGCAGTTTAGAGACCAGGATTACTGCATGTTTTTTGTGAGGGTACCTACCCTAGGGGACACGGGGAGAACATGCAAACTCCTCACAGAAAGGCCCTTTCAGAAAGAAGGCACTTCTTAGTTATAGGTTAGCACTGCAAAACATATCGTCTCTGTCGGGTGTAAACCTAATTGTCCTAATTGTCCAAAACTGTAAAATTGTCAGGATTCAAATTCAAAAGTAGCAGATCTACAAGCTCAAACGGTGTCATTTTGCACTGCGTTTAGCTTGTGCATATGCTACTTTTTATGATTTTGTGTGACGCTGTATGATCAAGTACGGTGTTAATTTACGGGAAAAACACACAAAGTTTGAATATGGAGATAGGAGGTTTCTGCCCGACAGCAAGGATCTGTAAAGAGGAGGCTGGCCATGTCATGACACACAGCTCCTGTTATTCAGTGGTACCCTGTGTGCGGTATTCACCCACTTACCGTAAGCAAAAAAGCAATACTTTAACAGAGACGCCTCCGCTGCGCTGGGTTTTGTTTCATGGGACATCACTCGTTGGACAGGGATGCTAAGTAAGCTTAACACAGCGCTGCAGGCTCCAAACTGCGGCCCAGCCAGCCAGCTGTGTTGCAACTCAGCCGCCATGGCAAGCGGAGGAACCAGAAAGCCAGTGCCGGTCAGCCCCCTCAGTGTGTGTGGGTGTTTGGCAGTCCACTTTCTCTGGAGGTTTTCAGTTTTCTTTTTCAAATTCACAGGCAGAAAAGAAGGGTTGTGGTTCAAGTCTTAAGTCGATGGTGGGAAATGTTCGCCATTTTTATTGGAGAGTCCTGCAGGCCATGTGTTGGCCAGTACCTCTTTTGTTTTTGGAAACGGAGTCAGTGTGTTAGGACTAAGAGTGCTGTGAGAAAACAACACACAAACCAAAGCTGAACCATGTACGCAACATGAGGGTTCAAGGTTCAAACCGGGAAGGCATCCGTGCCATTGTCATATTAACCAATTTAACCATTATTTTACACTTTGGCTATTCAAAAAATTGCAGATATTCAAGCTCACAGCACGTCACTACAACTTTGTAGATCTGCAATTTTTTTAAATGGGGGTCGGCGGTCTAATTATAATACATATAATTTGCAACTAAATTAGAACTACCGGCACAGTCAGTAGTGCTGTCGCCGGTAGCTAGAAGGTCCTGGGTTCGATTCCCGCTCGGGACGCTGTGGGTGCTTGCGGCGTGTCCTGTCCTCCGCGTCATCAGTGCCCAGACCCGAGGCGGGGTTGGCGAAAGGGCCTTTCTGTATGGAGCTTGCATGTTCTCCCCGTGTCTCCTAGGGTAGGTACCCTCACAAAAATCATGCAATAATCCTGGTCTCTAAACTGCCTCCCCCTGGCCAGCCGGGACGCCTGATGGAAGGGAAAGGAACTGGTTGGAATAACGTGTTCCTTCACGCGCTACGTCCAAACAGGGAAACTCCCCCCTGTCAGGTGTAAAGGAGCGACTTGGACACTCATGCATGAAGGAAGCATGAGTTCAAGTCTGTTGCTCTCCCCAGGTTGGTAGAGGGTTTGTAGAGCCCAGGATCACATTAGATAATTGACACAGGGGTGAGAAATGGGTTACAAAATCGTGGGATAAAAATTATATAAAAAAATAAAATAAAATAACTACCGACATAGAAACATACATTTTTCAGAAAACCGTCCTCAGGTCGTAATGGGTTAAACTTAAAATATAAAGACAGGGAAAAAAAATAATATTGTGAAAATAAATACCATAATTTACATTGGGCCCAGTATTACTAAGAGACAACCTGGTCCACCTCAGCGAGCTTCTGCATTATATACAGAACAAGTAATTCAGGCTTTGATGTAGCCTATGAGACTTTGATATCACGCTTCTCGGCCTGGTATTGGTCGGCCAGACGACGCTGTGCAGTCTGTACTGGTTAGTAGTCGGCGGCGAGCTCTGAATAATGCATATTAAGTAATGAGCTGCCCAAATGGATCGGTGGGCAGTAAGTTAGGCCATGCATAAACCAATCAATTATTTGATCAATAGTCCTCATTAGGCCATCATATAGTTAAGCTGCATGTATGGGCCTCTTGTTGGCATGAATAATTTAGAGGCCCTCGGAGGTAGATGTGAAGGTTGGCCCAGTTCACTGCCGCCTTGACATGTCCATCCTCACTAGCAGGGAGTAGACTGCAGTCCATCACTCTGGATGGACACTTTAGATCATTGGTTCCCAAACCACAGACACAGACACATGGGTGGGTCACAGACACATTTTTATGAGTCCCTTTATTTTTTGTTTCATACATTTGTTTTAATTAAAAACACATGAATTAAAAATGAATTATTATTATTTTTTAGTTTCAAAGTAATTTCATGAATTAATTAAAGAAAAATCTAAAAAATACCATGAATTACAAAACAAATGTTTAAGAAGTAGTGCTAGATTTTCACTAGTTTGGGTACCAGCTGGGCAAACATCTGATTTCTCTTTTTGGGTCACGAGCTAAAACGTTTGGGAACCACTGCTTTAGATTGATTAATTCTGGATGTGTGACTGAAGTATCAACGTTTGCCAAGAAATAACAGCGACCGGCAACTTGTGTAAGAGTTGATTTATGGCTGTGTGACTGCTGTCCTAATGCTGTTTATTCTCTAAAGCAGGGGCTTTCGACGTTTTTCAGGCCCAGCACCCCTTAGCCGAGAGAGATGGGACCCCCCCACACACACACACACACTACATACACTATTACATTTAACGACTTAGACCCTCAATACTTTGTATCACACAAAGATTTGGCGGCCTCCCTGTAGTATCTCTAGGGGTCCCCGGACCCCTTGTTGTAGAACCCTGCTCTAAAGAAGATGTGTCACCTATGCTACAGTCAAAGAATGGAATGTTTTTGGTTTTTTCAACCTTTTTTCTTCAAAGCCTGCGTAGAGGAGAGTCATGCTGCGTCGTACCGATGTATTTTTTCCGACACACATTTTTCAGATCTCAGTCGGCGGTCGGCGGTCTCCTTCGGAATGGCGGCGGCTCGCCTTTGTTTCACCGCTAATGAGCGCCGCAGCATGCGTCTGACACAACCCCGCCGAATGGGGGCGGGGCTAGTGTGAACCAGACCCGTGAGCCAAAACCGCTGGCGCCGGCCTCACACGGCGACAATCTGGATGGGGGGCGGAGACTCTGGGGGGATCAGAGCGTTAGTAGTGGCCCATTCGCCGCGTTTATTTTCCCATGAGACCCTTTAAACCTGGGGGGGGAAAGAAACTCCAGAAAGTGAATCCGCCAACAGTCATCACAAAGCCAACAGCCGCCACTAAGCCCCTTGTTATGGATGGGTGACACAGTTTTCCAGCTTTACTTAATTGGAAAATGTGATCACCGCGAGTTCAGCGCTCACAAGTAGGACTCATTATCTACTGCTGTGACTCCCATGTCCAGCATGTCTCTGCCATCCCTGTGTCTATCTTTACCTCCCAGTCACTAGACTATACCCAACAGGACTCCCATGCACGCTTGTCTTAAATCCTCTTCCTGCCATAAGTGGCCATGTTTCCTTTTGTGTAATTGCAAACAGTCCTTTGGAATCGGGCCCTGAATGGTTGCCTAGGTGTTAATTGGTTTGAGAGACTGCTAACAGGAGACAAACAGGAGAAAGGTGAATTAGGCCAGCGCATGTGGCCCATAAATAGGGTGGTGTGGCCTGGTTGCTGTCAGGCCGTGTTTAAGGGGCTGTTCTGGCTTATGTCGCCCATTAGGTGGCCAAGCAGGCATGTGTGGAGTCAGTGACACGCACCGAACATCCCTGTGTTTTACCCCCGCAAGGCCATTCTAGTGACCTCAAACTAATTTAACCCATGTACGCACTTTCAAGATTTTTCAAAGAATGTTCAAAAATAGCACATGTACAAGCTTGCATCACGGTGCTATTTTTGAATATCCACCGCAAAAAAAATAAAATGACACAGATATACTTTCCCTGTTTGGGTTAAATAATCACCACTCTGTGCATAAGGTTGACCATTACTTATCTTAAACGGTAATTCCAACCCTTATAAAAATCTGTAAACCTAAAAATAACACTTTTTGGTAATGGTCTACTATTGGAACGCAGGACCTTCGCCCATCCCCCGAGCACACATAATAATTCATGAAGGCATCTATAAAACATAAGCCGAGTGGAAATGCTCACACTTCACCACCTCGGCTTCCATCGCTTGTCTTTTCAAAAGAAAAATATTCTTGTGATTCCCCAGAGTCCCAGCACCATACCGCTGTCTTGGATACAGGCGTCTAACACTGGGGGTGAGACTGAGAGGCCTTTCGTCCTTCAGAAGGATACGTTATGCTGAACTTTTGGGTTACACACATTTCCCTTAATGAATGATCCTGTTCTCACTGAGCTTTGACTTCTGGATTATGGAACTGCTTTGCCATCACTGGTTGGTTCGAGTTGAAGTCAAAGCTCAAAAAAGCATAATTTGACACGGCCTCTTCGACAAGGGAGTGCTTTGAGGGATTCGCTCAGACTCACTCTTGACACGACCTTGAAACATTCGACAGCCGACCCCCGTAACTAACCTCCCATAAAAGTGGGCTCATTTGGCACATACTCCTTTAAAGGAGTTCAACGTTTGAAATAGCAGCATGGCACAAAAAACATTATAACCCGAGTGAAAGTGTACTTTGGCCTACCCCGATGTCAAGTTTGACAGCTTCAAATCGTCAAGAGATATTTCTCTCCCAGGCGTCGTGTTCACTTTGGCTGTGAGACGTTGTGGCGGACAGGTTTTACATGCGTCTAGAATTAGCAGAGAATCTCTCATTGAATGAGCATCATGCTGCGTCAGTACAACCATGTTTTTTTCAAGGAAGAAATCTCAAATCTGCCTATTTCTGTTTTCCTGTGACGTGTAGATTCTGGGTTCTATCTTGCGCCACCCCTTACCCCTTATCCCTAAACTTATCCATTTAGGCCTGACCTCGAAATTTAAAAAAAATCTTCTAAATCCTCCAGTTTTCTGAAATAAATATTTTATTGTAGCGCGCCACTCGGTGGCACGCTATGAGCTTGTAGATCTGCTATTTTTCAATAGCTAAATTATAACAATGTTTAAAACACCAAAAGGGGTTTCTGCCCAAAATGGGTTAAATACATTTCTGCATGAGTACTTTTACTTTTGGTACTTTAAGTACATATTAATGCCAAAACTTTTACACTTTTATACAAGTCAATTTTGAATAGCAAACTTTTATTTGTATGTGTGAATTTACTTCTACCCAAGTAATAAAATCCATCACTGCTGCCTAGCACAACACATCCTCACCTGCCAAGGCCTGTTTTCTTTTTCTACTCCCGTCCACCCGTTGGAGTGAGCTGACGTTGTTGGCTCCCAACAGGCCAACAGGCCGCTTCAGTAACCATGGAGGACGGCTGTAGGGATCTGATGCCGTGGCGTGCACAGTTGAGTGGAAGCTGGAGGTGCTGTTGGGTGTTGGCGAGGCGTACTACGGACGCCTTGGCTCTGGCCGGCACACACTGGCCTCTCTGTTGTACATGGATAAAGTGCAAGCAAGCTCTATTTCTGAGTTCATTTAATGCATGATGCCTGATTTGTATTTGGTTGTGTGCCATGTCCCCCACTGAACACAGCATATCTACAAGCTCACAGTTGACCCTTTTCCACCAAAAGAACTTCAGTTCTAGAACTGATTCCATTCTGGATTATTGGAATGTTGGTGCTTTCATTGAACCGGTAGGACGTTCTTTTTTGGTTCCAGTTCCGAACCAGGTTTTAGGGTTCTGAACCAAGTAATTTTCAGTGTAAACACCAAACTGGTTCAAGCCTCCCCATCTGCCTCTTTATCTCCTCTGAATTACTATCCCCCTATTCACTTTCTCATGCAGTGCATGGTTTCAGTCTTCTATTCACAGAGCCTGCATTAGCCACGTCTTTATTAGATACTGCAAGTTCTCGCTGGTGTATTCCGAAAATGAATCCCGCAGCTAGGCAGGCAGGCAGGCAAGCAGGCGGGCAGGCAGGCAGGCAGTGGACAGTGCTGTAAAGCTGGCCTGTGTGGATAATGTTTGGTCTTCTAAAATACAGAGAAACACAGGAAGAACGGTGCCATGGGGCAGGCACAGACAGAGAGGCAAGGAAACCGATTGTCATGACAGGAGTGTGTCGGGAAGAGAGAGACAGACAGACAGAGAGAGAGAGATGAAAGTCCTATACACAAAAGGGAGAGTGATCAGTTTCTCTGCTGGTGCATGCACAGCAGCTTCAAAATGTGCGTGCGTGCGTGCGTGCGTGCGTGCGTGCGTGCGTGCGTGCGTGCGTGCGTGTGTGTGTGTGAGCCACTACTAGTGTCACTGCAAATCTTTCATTGTCTTTCCTCCCCATTGATCTTCCGTTTATCTTACGTCTTCATCCTCACGGCTGGCCCTTGTTGTGTTGTGTGTCGTGTCGTTGTTTTAATGTGGCTCTTCTGAGTTCTGGGAACGCAAGGGGAACAGTGAGGTGGTTTGTTTCCCAGACCCTTTTCTTATGCCAAAGCTCTGTGCCTTGTATTCAAATGAATAAACGCCGCCAGGCCTTTCCTGTCATGACTTCTTGATAAGCGTTGAAACTCGGGTGCCAACTGCCAAATTCTTGATCAGTTGCATCCTGGGATGACCCTCGTTCGGCATACAGTATATCATTTTGGATGTGTTTGGATCTGCTGAATTCCTACCGCAATTACGTTGTTTTTGGGAGGTTGATTGCTGACTGACTGACAAACTCCAGCCAAATGTTACCGATAAATCACAACATTCACTCGCCAAAGTATTGCAACATATCTTGAGTGCAAAGAAGGTGTGTGTGTGTGTGTGTGTGTGTGTGTGTGTGTGTGTGTGTGTGTGTGTGTGTGTGTGTGTGTGTGTGTGTGTGTGTGTGTGTGTGTGTGTGTGTGCGTGCGTGCGTGCGTGCGTGCGTGCGTGCGTGCGTGCGTGCGTGCGTGCGTGCGTGCGTGCGCGCGCGCGCAAAATATGTGCCCCCAAAATACAGACCTCCCAACATGCACATCTTGCCTGTGAGGTCAGTGGTGTAAAGTCACTAAGCACATGTACTCAAGTACAATTTTGATGTATTTTGTTTTACTTTAGTGGAGTATTTCCAATTTTCGATACTTTCACTTCTACTCCACTACATCTCTGAGGAAAAGGTTGTACATTTTACTACAATTATTTGAAAACTTAACTACTTACTTCTATTTTCAAAAGATTTTTTAAACATTTTGAAAACTTGAAATGGCACATTCTGCATAATGAGTACTTTTACTTTTGGTACTTTAAGTATGTTTTGATGCCAATACCTTTGTACTTTTACTCAAGTAAATTTTGAGTACCGCACATGGACTTGCAAAAGACTATTTCTACACTAGGGTACAGATACGTTTTACTTAAGTAGTGGAGAAGGTAAACTGACTGTGTGGTTGGCCCTGCGGCCGGGGCCTGTCATCCACACTGGCAATTAGCCCCTGATTAGGAGGTGGAGCCAGGCTGTAGCTGACAGCCAGCAACACACTGCCAAGACCCTGGCAGAGTTAAGGCCTGAGTCACACCTTTACAACAGACTGATGTATGCTTGTTGTATGAGATGTATAGCTGATGCAAGCTCGCAATGCATTTCCAATGGGAGTCACATGGTTTGACACAACATTTGTGTTGTATGAGGGGGAGGGGGGCAGTCGAAACACAGCCGAAAGCCATACAACACAAATGTTGTGTCAAACCATGTGACTCCCATTGGAAATGCATTGCGAGCTTGCATCAGCTATACATCTCATACAACAAGCATGCATCAATGTTGTATGCTAGATGTAAGTACCAATACGTCAATATTGAAATACTCTGTTACAATTAAAAGTCCGTAATTCAAAATGTACTTCGATGGTAATTCCGACGGAGCTTTAGTCCGAATTGCGGGAATAGCGGTCGGACTAGCACTCGAACATGTGCTGCTCCCGTGCTTGCGGTTATGGTTAGGTTAGGGTTTGAGGTAGGTTGTCGGTCTAATGACCAATAATAGTGTCGGAACTAAAGCATGTACCATACCGAGAGTAGATGTACCGAAAGTAGAAAGTACTGGTATTCTTTGTGCAGAATGTGCCATTTCAAGTTTTCAGATGTATAAAAATCGTTTTAAAATAGCAGATCTACAAGCTCACAACGCGTCACATCACCACACATTGTGAGCTTGTCCCACTACATATTGGATTCATGTTAATGTGTATTTGAAACAATTCAACTCTCAATATTTAGTGAACTTGACCTTTGGCTCGGTACTTGGTCTGCTCTTTTTTCCCTCTACACCAAACCTCTTCACCAACAATAGCAGAACCGAGGCGTTGTGAGCTTTTAGATTGGCTATTTTCGGCCACACACATACGCGCACGCACACACATTACACTTCTCTCTGCTCACAGAGTGCCCTGTTTCTGGTCACAGGCCTTAGATGTCAGCCTCTCAGCCAAAGATAAGCCCTCTGCTCAACCCAGCACAGCTTCGCAAGGTTGGGCCAAGGAGAAAGCACAGAATGGCAACTCGGGCCATCTGTTTAATTTGGGATTTGTACCCACGCCTGGCCAGGTACTGTAAGGAAGGGCACCGCTCCACATGACGCATTACAACTTGAAGCCCAGGCAGGCATACAGTAGTATAGCCAGAGTAGAAGGGAAATTAAGTGATTTATTTCACTTTTTGTGCCAAAGCAAAGGCTGGTATGTTCTCTAACTGTACTGACCATGTCACTTGTTTTGACAGCTGACACCTTTAGACAAGTGTGAGAAACAACTGGACCGGCAAGTCTGGAATTTTCTTTTCTCTCTTATTTTCTTGCCATGTCCCTCTTTTTTTTTTCTTCCAGCCATGCAGCTAGAGCAGTGATGGCCCCTGGGACTGGGAGCCTTGTACACACACACACACACACACACTCACACACACACTCACACTCACACTCACACTCACACTCACACTCACACTCACACACACATACACATACACACACACACACACACACACACACACGCACACACACACACACAGACACGTAACCTAAACACCAATAACCCGTATCCTCTGCCAATTACTCTTCTCCTCATCTCTGACAGCCACAGCGTTTTTTCTTTCAAACACAAATATTGTTCCTCCTTCAGATTGGGTGCCTGGTCGTGGGAACTATACGGTTTACTACTCAACGCGTCAGACCTCCTTTGCAAGGTCGACCAGACTCCCGCCCCCTCCCGTGCTGGCTAACCAGCTGACTGGTGGCAACATCTTCATCCATCACAGTTTCGATACGGGGGTATCTTTAATTAGAATCCCTCCCTATACCTCCCTCCTTCACCCGATGGATCCGTATCTCTTTTCTCTAACTGACATCCATCCATCCATCCATCCATCCATCCATCCAATCGGCATGCTTAACCCATTTTGGGCGGGAACCCCTTTTGGTGTTTTAAACATTGTTATAATTTAGCTATTGAAAAATAGCAGATCTACGAGTGGTGCGCTACAAGCTTGTAGGTCTGCTATTTTTGAAAAATCGTGAAAATATTTATTTCAGAAAACTGGAGGATTGAAGATTTTTTTTTATTTTGAGGTCAGGCCTAAATGGGTTAAGGTTCCCCTCCCAGGGAACGCTATACGGTGTCCCTGTCCCCCACAGCCGTGAGGGACGCGGTAAGTCGATCCAACAGGAAATCAATAGCTGGCTAATGCTGAATAATTGAGGTTACGGGGGAGTTCAGTCGCACTCTCCGGACCCCCGAATAACCCTCCATCCTGTAATGCACTGGGCGGAGCGTTACTTCGCAAGAAGTCCTCTGCAGATGCGTGCCAGACACGCAGGCAGCCCTTTGTCCCTCGTTGCTGATAATGAATATTGGATTTCATGTAGTCTGGTCGATGTTTACTCATTGAGGTTGCTGGTGAATTTCCATCGTTGCGGATTGTTTTTCTTTTTATCTTTGTTTTTTAATTAACACTTTACCCATTCCTACTTGAGTCCAATTAAAACAACACAGGAGGGTAGGTTGTGGCACGATTTGAGATATAACACACAACACACAGATAGGAGTTATAAGTCATTGGCATCTGTTTCATTTTAGTTTGCGTTGGCTATTCAAAAACAGCAGATGTACAAGCTCACAGCGTGTCTGCTATTTTTTAACACTTGAAAAAGAATCTTGAAAGTGTGAGAAGTGAGAACCACTGATTCAAGGCGTTTGTAGAATCGGCCTTAGGTCAGGACTGAAAACCCATTTTTAGCAGAAGTATATTTTCTATCAGTGGCACATCATTGTTCACCAACCTAACAGCGTTTCAGTGAGCTGCTGAATTGAGAGACAGAGAGAGAGAGAGAGAGAGAGAGAGAGACAAAGGGAGAAAGAGTGATAGAGATCTGCTCCGTGGTGTGTCACATGCACTAGAGGGCACAAGCTACCTGGCTAAGAAAGCGACTTGAGTCTGCAAACGGCTTGGTGTGTGAAACTCTGTTCTGAAGGCTTTATGTGACACAGCACAGAGTAACAGGGCTTTTTCACTGGAAGAAATGTAATTGGTTTGCCTTACCTTTTGTGACAAATTGCTAAAAATGGAAACGGTCTTATACTTTTAAAGCCGTGTCTTATTCGAGAACACATATATGCCCTTGTAAAATGCCTTTTGTCATTTTGCGAGGAAACGGTGTCTGCCAGTCACTTGTATTTCATTACAGGATTGCTGACAAATTTTGACCTTTCCAAGACAACTCACGCATGCTGCAGCAACAATTCATTGAATTTAGTTTCTCTGGTGCCCAAACTCTTAAATGTCAAGGTGTTGTTGAGAGCAGTGGTGGAAAAAGTTAGTGTGACGCACGTCTGCTTTGCCGGTCCATTTTAGATGCTAAATATTTAGCGTCAATGCTAGTGAGCTAAAATGAGGCCATCCTTGCTCTAGAAAACGCCAATGTTCCAATCGGGATCACTTGATAATCAGAAAAGCCCTCCGAACATTGCACGTTTTGTCAAAACCATGGAGAGCTCCGTAGATTTAGAGTTATTCAGCTTTTTAGTCAGCCTGTATACAAGAAGTGAACGGCAGTGCGCATTTGCGAAACCGGTCTATGATCGTTAAAGAAAGAAAGGCCAAGCAATAAAAACGCACGCACGCACGCACGCACGCACGCACGCACGCACGCACGCACGCACGCACGCACGCACGCACGCACGCACACACACACACACACACACACGCACACCCTTCTTGTGCCTCTGAGGTGTCTCAAAAGCGGAAGGCATGGTGGTGAGACCGCTTGGCTACAGCCCATGGCAGCCTGTGTGTGTGTGTTGGGCGGTGGGGGTTGACAGCTGCAGAGAAAGCAACAAAACCACTTTGTTTTTGTGCCATGCTGGGGCTTGCTGTGGTAGTGCCGCGCGCCGGTCGGGGAACACGCCGCTGGCCATCTTCTCCTCCTCGCTAAAGCAGCCCTCCAATCCCACATCGCCAACCCCCTCCAGCCACACTCTGCCCTGATTCACTGCGATAAGTCAGCCTGAGTGCCTAAAAACAACCACATTGGAAATGGGAATAAGTGGATTAGTGGCATTTTTTAGCATGACAGTCTTCAACCACTCTCAGCCGCCCGAAACATCCTTACCCTTGTTAAAGCTGCCAGGGTTGCCATGTCTGCTCATTATATGCGGCTTTGGGCTTCTTTTTTCTATGAAGTCGCTTGCAAATATTGGTAGTTGTGGGTTTTTTGGGCTTGTTTATATACTATAGTTGCTTGTTTGGCCTTGTATCTTAATGAATCTTAATGTTTAAACCAGTGGTTCTGTAATTGTCCATTATATCCCCATCTGAAAAGATTTTGTGACAGAGACTTTTTTCTCATTTTTTCCCCCAAAATTAGAAAAGCGACACATTGTGAGCTTGTATATCGTCTATTTTCAAATATCTGTGTATAGGTTTAAAGCTTGTGAGTTAGTCACTTCTTTTGGGCTTGTTTTCATAGATACTGAAAGCTACCCAGAGAGAGGCCTGTGTTTCATCTGCGTTGCATGTCATTCCCAAGACAATTCTTTTTGGGAGGGTTTGTTTTTCCGTTCCTTCAATGCCCTGCATATGTGCAAAGGTTTAACAACTAACGCAGAGCTTTTTAACTCCCAGCGAGAACTTGAGGCTCGTCGCGAGGCGCACCTGAACGAGTGCGTCCTCCATGTGTTTTTGTGTTTCGCTTTTGCAATAGAGCTCCGAAGTCCTGACGTCACTCGCTCGTCCCCTGGTTCCAAGGGGTTCGCGGAGGTTTTGCTCTATGGAGAATAAGATTGGATCATCTTAAAATCATGCCCTAAACACACACACGCACACGCACACGCACAATATGATGATATGATCTCTTAGATGGTTCCTCTCCCTCTAGGCAAAGGGCCGCTCACGCCTGCAGATGGCAGATAATGACAGTGCTGTCCCCAGTGGCTGCTAGTGTGTCCAGACTGCCAGAAGTGTGTGTGTGTGTGTGTGTGTGTGTGTGTGTGTGTGTGTGTGTGTGTGTGTGTGTGTGTGTGTGTGTGTGTGTGTGTGTGTGTGTGTGTGTGTGTGTGTGTGTGTGTGTGTGTGTGTGTGTGTGTGTGTGTGTGTGTGTGTTGGCTCGGTCTAGTGACCAGTTTAAGGCCAGTAGGTGTGTACCTCCCCATGGTCATTTCTGGTTGACTAGCTGACTGACTGGCTGGCTGGCTGTTTGTCTGAGTGGCCAGCTGCTTTGTCTGTCTTGCACACAAGAATATGTCTGTCTGTGTGTGCGTGCGTGCGTGCGTGCAAGGGACCAATGTGGCCATTGCGGCCTGAAAAGGTCTAGATCTCCTGTATTCATGATTCACCATCCTCTATTCATCCTACCATTAGTCTATTCATCTGTTCTCCAGACTGTATGACGGAAGCATTTGAAAGTTGCGAGAGTCAACAGTCTGGGCCAGTATCCATTCTCCCATCCATCCATCCATGCATACTGTACATGCCAAGCTCTACTATGGCGACAACGGATAGAAATTAGCATTCTTGCTAAATCCGGTGTATTTACGTGGCATTGTATATGTGGTGTTCATTTATATGCGCTGTCCCTTCCAAATAAACATATACATGTAGGACTAGTAGCATGCCAAAGTTTGTGCTATTGCCATTGAGAATGCATTGGGCGTTTAAGTTAAATACGGGGGGGACATATTTTGACAGCAGAAACTGCCTGTCATAATTTCTCCCCCCTCCCTATTCCAAAGCCCCCCCAGGTACATTATATATTTAAACTATTTTCAGCAATGGTACACTTATTTTTTCAGTGGGTAGATCTTGTTGAGCTGGTCATTTTGAAAGTAGATCTCACGTCATAAATGTGTGGGCACCCCTGATGTAGGACTAGTAGCATGCCAAAGTTTGTGCTATTACCATTGAGAATGCATTGGGCGTTTAAGTTAAATAACTCAGAAACTACAAATCATTTCAAAGTAAAAAGTTCCAGCATGTGTCTCCACAGTAAGCTGAATTATAAAAAGTGTGAATGGAGTTTCTAGGTGAAAGTGTTTTTTTGACGTGCCATTGATCTGCCATTGAGCCCCATTGTGAATTTCTCAAATTTGAAAGCACTATATTTCTAAAACTATGAAACATTTCAAAGATTTCTTTTCAGGCAAACATGTCCACCCTAAGATGAACCTAAATAGGTTTGAATGGGGTTTCTAGGTGTAAGTATGTAGGACTAGTAGCATGCCAAAGTTTGTGCTATTGCCATTGAGAATGCATTGGGCGTTTAAGTTAAATACGGGGGGGACATATTTTGACAGCAGAAACTGCCTGTCATAATTTCTCCCCCCTCCCTATTCCAAAGCCCCCCCAGGTACATTATATATTTAAACTATTTTCAGCAATGGTACACTTGTTTTTTCAGTGGGTAGATCTTGTTGACCTGGTCATTTTGAAAGTAGATCTCACGTCATAAATGTGTGGGCACCCCTGATGTAGGACTAGTAGCATGCCAAAGTTTGTGCTATTGCCATTGAGAATGCATTGGGCGTTTAAGTTAAATAACTCAGAAACTACAAATCATTTCAAAGTAAAAAGTTCCAGCATTTGTCTCCACAGTAAGCTGAATTATAAAATGTGTGAATAGAGTTTCTAGGTGAAAGTAATGTTTTGACGTGCCATAGAGCTGCCATTGAGCCCCATTATAAATTTCTTAAATTTGAAAGCACTATATTTCTAAAACTATGAAACATTTAAAAGATTTATTTTCAGGCACCGTAAGATGAACCTAAATAGGGTTGAATGGGGACTAGTAGCATGCCAAAGTTTGTGCTATTGCCATTGAGAATGCATTGGGAGTTTAAGTTAAATACGGGGGGGGCATATTTTGACAGCAGAAACTGCCTGTCATAATTTCTCCCTATTCCAAAGCCCCCCCAGGTACATTATATATTTAAACTATTTTCAGCAATGGCACACTTATTTTTTCAGTGGGTAGATCTTGTTGAGCTGGTCATTTTGAAAGTAGATCTCACGTCATAAATGTGTGGGCACCCCTGATATACATAAATGTGTGGGCAGCCCTGATATACATAAATGTATCCATTGAAACTTTGGGTGCACCACACAGAGACCATCGACCGAGAGTAAGTGCACTCCAATTCCAACAAACCTCCAGTCACACACTCGCCGCAGGCCAAGCCACTTTCCCCCACTACACCCTTCTGCACTCGAAACACCCAAAATAAATGTGGCCTCCTCTGTTCACTTGTGACCTTCTCTTTCACCACGGACACTCAGCATGCCGCCTTCGAGAAGGGAAAGACGCGAGGGCAAGAACTGTACTGTTCGCTCCGCACACCTGCCTCCTCGGTCTCATCACACGGACGGCGAGCTTTCAATATTTCATCCCTTTCCCTCTATCCATTATTCCTGCCGGGGGTGTGCCGTGCCATGTGGTGACTGTTGAGTTTAGTGCAGGGACAAAGTGCTTAATGCTGTTTTTTTTTCCTCTGCTCATTGAAGCCATCAAATATTCAGACAAAAGACTTTCAGAGCCTTTGCTGCCTGCCATGGCCCCAGCACTCCAAATAACCCACAAATGGTGGAATATGCGCAGAGATATGCATATTTCAGAGATGCTGTCACAAGAAGGGAAACGTAGGGGTGTGTGTGTGAGGGGGGGGGCAAGGGCTTAGCAGCAACACCTGGAGGTGATGATGAGGACGCAACGCACCAGAGCAAATATAGGCCCGGAGCGGAGTTCCAATAATAAGGTGCTCCGATGTGCAGACCAGCATGCCGTTCTCTCTGGGCACGGTGGAGAAGTGTCAACACGCACGGCACAAGATGAGATCAAGGCTTAAGGATCACGTAATCCCGCCCGAAAACACGCAGAGTCTGTAGATCGACTCTGCTGCTGCGCCGTGCACTCTAAATCATTAAGTCATCATTTTCTGCCTCAATCCCCTCTCCGCCCGCCCCGGCCCTCCCTCGCTCGTCTCCTACGTTTCTCAAAGAAAGGAGCAGTTCCACCTATGGGGAGGGGAGGGTGGGGGGGGGGGGGGTGTTAAAGAAGAGAATAGGAGAAGAAAAAAGAAGGGAGAAGAGGCAAGTGAGAAAATATACGGAGCAAGCAAAGTTTAACCAGATTAGAGACTCATCCCCTTTCAAATCCACTTGGCTAAG
Organism: Electrona antarctica; assembly: GCF_951216825.1. Taxonomy (NCBI): domain Eukaryota; kingdom Metazoa; phylum Chordata; class Actinopteri; order Myctophiformes; family Myctophidae; genus Electrona; species Electrona antarctica. The sequence goes on along the minus strand of NC_136801.1, from coordinate 17,607,870 downwards.
TTCTCGTCGCTGCCTTTGAAGTTTTCTCTGTCCTGCATTGGGGGGATGGATATAAATTCACACAGCGCTGTTATTGCGAGAGAGTTACCTACGCACTGCTGACAGGATGAAAAATTCTAATAACACCCCCCATCACCTCCCCACTGTCGTGTATATCTGTACACTTTCAATCCTATTGAGACGGGGAATATATAAGTGTTCTTCTGCTAAGCCACGCTAAATAGGACTCGGTATAGGCACGGAGAAGAAGACATATGTATTCTTATATTCATAGTTGATTTGACTATACAGTACATGTATTAACCCATTCAGGCCTGACGTCGAAATAAATAAAAAAAAGTTTTCTAAATCATGACAATTTTCGGAAAGATTTGAGGCACATTTTAACGATTTTTCAAAAATAGCAGACCTACAAGTTCATAGCGCGCCACTCGGTGGCGCGCTATGAGCTTTTAGATCTGCTATTTTTCAATAGCTAAATTATAACAATGTTTAAAACACCAAAAGGGGTTCCCGCCCCAAAATGGGTTAATGGTTAATGTGGTTAAACGCTAACGTGACATGGATGCGTTCCAGGTCTCAATGGATTAATATATGCAGTGTTGCTATACTGCAATAAAGGTTTTTATCAAGAGACGTGTAAAAAAAGTGCTAAGCGCTTTTCGAAGCATTGTATAGCGCCGCTCTCCACCCCAAGCTATTATTATATAATAACAGTTACACACCTGCCACTCTGATCTAATCAGCGGCTCTATTTTTATCCAAGTATAATTGCTTTCTTACTTTACCCGCTGTGACACTTCCCTATATATATACAGTTCCTATGGGAGGGGTGAATGAATTTCATTACGGCGCCACTAATACGAGTCGTAATTCACGCTGTGCTGACACTGTCATCACACTCACATGGCGCTCGGCTCTACTGTTGTCTTATTGACTCTGTGCACGTTGCTCCCACTGCCGTGGCGAAGGACACACACGAGGCCAAGTGCACTTAAAGTACAAGACGCCCAAGCGGGGTGTCTGTGAAATCTAATCTTTTTTGTTTATGATGTCCTCTGTTGATGTCCCGGCAGCCAGCCCCCCTCTCTATCTGTGTCTCTGAACAGAGATGTAGAGAGCCAGGCAGCCAGCCCCCCCTCTCTCTCTCTCTCTCTCTGAACAGAGATGTAGAGCCACCTTGGGGTGGCGTGCGTTGTCCCCGGGAGATGATGGCTCCCCGGAGGAAAATCTAATTTGTCAAATGAAGCCTATACCTGTGCCTGCTGCCAGTGGTGGGAAGTAACATATTAGTAAGTGCATTTACTTGTACTGTACTGAAGTACTCTTTTGAGATATTTGTACTTTACTTGAGTGTTTCCAATTTCTTATACTTTTACCTCTACTCCACTATACATCTCAGATCCAAATATTGTACTTTTAGTCTGCTACATTTATTTGAAAACATTAGTTACTAGTTACTTTGTAGACAAAACATACATTACCCACTCCGGCCCTATACAGTAAGCTGTACATTTTGGCCATTTGAAAATAGCCAATCTAGCTACAGTATGTGACGCATTGTGAGCTTATTTGAAAACTTGAAACAGAACATTCTACACAATGAGCACTTTAACTTTTCGTACTTTAAGTATACATGTTGATGCCAATACTTTTGTACCTTTACTCAAGTACATTTTGAATTCCGGACTTTTACTTGTAACAGAGTATTTCTATATTACAGTATATTTCTATATTGCAGTATTGATACTTTTACTGATGTAAAACATTTAAGTAATAAGTACTTTTCCCCACCCCTGCCTGTGCCGCTGCAGTCTTCACCCAGCCCCTTCTACAATCTACTGCCAATCTAATAATGCCTTTCCTTTCCTCCACTCAGCCCTGATTCACATGCAAAACAACCGCCCATGCCTGCCTGCCTGCCTGCCTGTCTGGGGGCACACACAAAAACAGACAAAGACACACGCGCGAGTATACTTGAACCATCCATGCATACAGATGCAAGAATACACATAGCATACACAGAAACTCACACACATGCACGGCCGCACACATGTGCTGCGTATCACACACACGCACAGTTTGCACGCACGCACACACACACACACACACACACACACACACACACACACACACACACACACACACACACACACACACACCTCAGCACCTGAAAAATGATGGCATTAGAAAAACCCACATTCAAACAGCTTCTTTCAGTGGGGAAGTGCCCTTCAATCCTTCATTGCGTATGCACAAAGAGAGTAATTAAAAAATCCCACATCCAGGGTCCTCACCGCCGGGCAGAGAGAGAGAGAGAGAGAGAGAGAGAGAGGAGAGAGAGAGAGAGAGAGAGAAATGAGGACTTCAAACATGTTATGGTCTCCCTAGTGAGAAAGGGGGAGAGAGAGAGAGAGAGAGAGCAGTATCCTTGACAAGGCTAACAGGCATCCACTGTGAGCCAAGATGGATGAGGAGGGTTTGTGTATTTCATATAAAATCTCCGCCATTGAACAGATAACCAGATACCATATCTAAGCCCTAGATATGACAGCCTTCTCAGCTGTGACACTCGCTCACCGCACACAAACCATCTGTTGGTTTGGTCACGGTGACATCAAACTGCGCCCTCTCGAAGCTGCCATACCACAGTTCAATCACAGCAGAAAGGGAGAAGCCACAGGAGACGTGTCGCGGCATAACAAACGGGCAACGCGAGGGCGTGAATAAGTGCTTAAGAGATGTGAGACAAGCCATTAGCCCTGCGCTAACCAGGGCGTAGGCTTCAGTCCATATGTCACAGTCCAGACAAATAAGGGAGACCGCACGAGCAATCATAGGGTAACAGTAAACACATTTATTTAACTAACAGTTACAGACAGACATGATTAGTGGGAAATGTACAAATCAGCTGTGTGTGTGTGTGTGTGTGTGTGTGTGTGTGTGTGTGTGTGTGTGTGTGTGTGTGTGTGTGTGTGTGTGTGTGTGTGTGTGTGTGTTTTAGTTGTTTGTGTGCATGTGGGGGGGATCATTAATGTACCATGTGAAGGAGGATGACAGTTATTTTTGTTTTGAAAGTGTAACCTAATTAAAGAAAGTGTGAAAGCAATCAAACGACCCAAAACATGAAGCCCAAACACAATTAAACAAAAACCCTGCCGCCTGGTAGGAGGGAGGGAGGGAGAGAAATAGCAGTTGAGCAGTTCTTCTAATTGTGTCTTAGATGACAGTTTGCCATTTCTTCACAGTCTTTTGCATTATTATTGAACTCTGCGAGATCTTTTAAGCTGCACGGGTTGGGTAGTAGAGGGCAGACAAGGCAGTGCAGCATCGTATGGTCCTCTTCTCCACATTCACAGATGGTTGGGCCGGTTTTGTAGCCCCATCTGGCCATAGCAGCTTTTGAACGCCCCATTCCTGTTCTGAGACGTTTGAGTGTTTTCCACCGGACCCATGGTGCTTCTGAGCCAGAAGGGAGGTCTTCAGAAGAGGGGCATTCCCATGTCAATAGGAGGGTGGTCATTCGCAAGCTTTGTTGTCCATAGCTGGAGTCTGGTTTCTTCCCGAGATGTTGTTAGGGGCTGGACATGGCTGAGGAAGCTTCTCCTTGACTTCAGTAGTTGGGCTGGGGGTTTCTGTCCATGAAGGAGGGGTAACCTGTCATTGTTCCAACCTCCCGTTAGTCCGACCGATTACTAACGCTATCCCAAACCCTAACCCTAAACTCATTCTTAACCGGCCACGTAGGTCGCTAACCCTAACCTCAGTCTTATCCAGCTACGTAGATCGGACTAACGGGATGTCGGACTCATGGGCAGTCCCCCCCCTGCCCGCTGGTAGCTTTTGCGATCTCTACTCGGCTGGAGGCTTCCCGTCTCACAACCAGTGATCAAGTGGCGGGTGTTGTTCAACGCTCAGTCTAGTTTATTGGCATGGGTTGATCTCTCCCAAACAGGACACGCGTACTCCGCAGAGGAATAGCACAGGGCCAAAGCAGTACATCTTAATGTGTGTGCTGTCTTGGAATTGGTCAGTGTCCGTAGGATGTTGTTTCGAGAACTGGCTTTCAGTTGTGATCCCTGTCAAGTAATACTTGCTATTACCTGTGAATTCTAACAGACACTTTGAATCCTGAGCACTAGTACCTCATGGGTAGCGCTGCCACTACTCTACTTAGGAAGACAGCAGCCGGTATTAGCCAAGGACATAAAGAAGTTGAGAAGTACAGTATAAGGGCCAGTAGGCCACCCCCATGGCTACTGTGACACAATCCCTCTGCAGTTCAGAGGCAGAGGGAAACTCCATACCCCTCCCAACCCTCTCTTCCCTCTCATGGGTGCTGTTCGTTCGTTCGTTGGCCCTCTCACCTGGCATAGCCCTGGGCAGTGGGCAAGGAGCCTGTTATTGGCCCAGGGCCATGGGTGAACAAGGCAGCTGGGTGGGTGTGTGGCCTGTTTTGTATGCACACAGGAGCATGTGTGCATACAGTACGATATCATACTTCAAAACAGTACTTCTACTATACTAGACTCATCTAGGAAGAACACTGCTGTAAACCACACCTGAATCAAGTAACATGTAAGAGTGACCACACATCAACTAGAGTAGTACAGTTTGAATACCAGCGCCCACACATCAAATAGAGTATACTACCTGAATACCAGCACATGCACACTCGTCAAACAGAGTAGGCGCCGCTTACTCGCACTGGGTGTGATTTTTCGTGAGCTCTTGACTCTTTTCAGCGAGTTCTCGACAAAATAGCACACATTGGGCTCCATTTTCGTCACCGCTAAACCCCTAAACTTTCTTTTTTTACTATTTTGCAAAACATTTTTGAATAGTTAAAATGGCCAGTCTACAAGCTCACAACGTGTCAATGTATTTTGGCTAGTTGAACTATTCAAAAATGTTTTTCAAAATATTAAAAAAGGCAAAGAAGTTTAGGGATAAGGGGTTTAGCGGTGACGAAAATGGAGCCCATTGTCTCTGTGATTGTGAGATGAACCAGAAACCAAAGAGGGGATTGTCTCTTTATCCATGTGATGATGTAAGACAAGGTGCAGTACAGTATCAGGGCTCATTCATAGCTCATTCAACTGGCATAAAGTACAGGACGCCTACTTAACCCATTTTGGGCGGGAACCCCTTTTGGTGTTTTAAACATTATGTTATAATTTAGCTATTGAAAAATAGCAGATCTACAAGCTCATAGCACGCCACCGAGTGGCGCGCTACGAGCTTGTAGGTCTGCTATTTTTGAAAAATCGTGAAAAGGATTTAGAAGAATTTCTTTAAATTTTGACGTCAGGCCAGAATGGGTTAAAGTCTGTTATACTTAGTTACAGGCCAGTGCAGTGCACCAGAAATGCATTGTGAGCTTGTAGTAGTAGTAGTAGTAGTAGTCTACCATCTTGTAACTTGTATAAGTAGCATTCAATAATCTTTGAACTGGGGACACCCCACCCTGACAAGCACTTAATTGGAATGTAGGAGTTAAGGCATTACTCGGTTCTACAGATACATAGTGTAGCGACCCTGTAAAAGACACGACTATAACTTGCTCCTCCAAGGGAGCTAATGGCTGTCTTGGCGTTGCTTGTTACCTGTCGGTCTGCCGAGCTGGAGACCGGGGATCGATTCTAGCCCGATGTGCGGAACTTTACATTGGTGTCAGAATTCTGAAAATAGTCAATTATTCTGTAGGTATGATATGGTCCTTACATTGTCACTTATGTTGCTTTTGCTCCGTTTACCCCCCCCATGTACTCCACGTTCCTGATTCCTATGGTGACCCCCCTCCCCGCCCTGCTGATGATTATGAGGTCATCAAATCGATTGCCCGTGGCGAGACGGGGTCCCGCGGCCAATTTACTTTACGAGCTTTAAATACCTGTGAAAAGGCTGTGACATTCATTTTCCCAGACCGCTGTTATTCCTATCCGCTGCACTTTTACAGTCTTATGTTCAGACCGTTATGGCTAAAACACTTGTGGTGGAAATTATGTCCAATTAAGTGCTCAACTGCGCGTTATACAGATGTCCTGTACAGCCACAAATCATCTTGTGGATGCATTAATGAATGTTAAAGTAACTAGATATACTGTATGCTATATTATTACTTGGATTAGTATCTTAATGGGTGAAGTAAGTGGGCATGATGAGAGAACAATGAAAGCAGTGGTGCAAAGTAACTATGTGCATTTGCTGCTGTACTTGGGTACAATTTTGAGGTATACTTTTGCTTTACCCGAGTATCTTAAGTACCTCTTACAAGTATTTGTTACTTTGTGAATTTTGATTATCATTATCATTATTATTATTATTATTATTATTATTATTATTATTATTATTATTATTATTTGTCTTTTAAGTAGTCTATATTTTGATGCCAATGCTTTTGTACTTTTTTGTACAAAACCATGTAGCCTAATTTTGTATTTCTACATTGCGGTATGGATACTTTTTGTTTCCACCACTGAATGAAGGGGGGGGGGGGGGGGGGGTGAATGAGATGGGATAGTTAAGCAGCCAATTAATACTATTTATTCGTCAGTGCCAATCTTTTTGGTAAAGTAAGTATCATTATAGGCACATATCAATGGGTCGGGGGAAATGGAGAAGTACAGCTGCAATAACACAAATAAATATTCATCTGGACCCTGGCCCCTGGGGGGGGGGGGGGGGGGGGGGAGTAATAGTAATTATTCACAGCGGTGAGGAGATAAACCTGAACTCTTTTTAGATGTGTTTTTTAATTGAAGGTGAGCGCTATAGCAAGTGGTGGATTCCCCGCCGTCGGTCACATATGTCAGCTGACCCCTCCACTCCGATGTGACAAACCTGTCCATACGCATTAGTGTCGGGAGTGCCTGACAGTGGTGGGAGAAGTGATTTTTACTTAAGTAAAAGTATCAATACTGTAATGTACCGGTAGAAATACATATCCGGAATGCACAAAAGTATAAGTAAAAGTACTAAAAGTAGAAAGTGCTCATTATGCAGAATGTCCCGTTTCACACGTTTTTAAATGTAAAAAAAGATACAAGTCTTTTGAAAATAGCAGATCTACAATGCTTAGTTGTACATCAACTATTTTCAAATGGCCAACATTTATATAGGGCTGAAGGGGTTACTGTATGTTTTTGGAGTAATGATCAAATCGAACAGTTTTCAAATAATTTACAATGGAGTAAAAAGTACAATATTTGCGTTTCAGATGTAGTGGAGTAGAAGTACAACTGAATTTAGCGTCTGCTAAATGCCTAAATTGTAAATTATAAATTGTAAAGTATGAATACCTCAAAATTGTACTTAAGTGCAGTTCTTGAGTAAATGTACTTTGTTACTTTTCACCACGGAGTGACAGATGAGGATTGCACAGTAACTTTTAATTTTCTAGTAATATGTGGATGTTTACATGGTCTAATAGCTGTGAGCTTTTATGTTGATGTTGGATGTTCAGCTTCCATGCAAAGTAATCAACTCAACCCAGATCAGGTGTTACTGATGAATGCACAGAAGTCAGTCAGGTGAGATGACAGGAGTCCTCCAAGTGCTCTGTTATTGTCTGTATATGTATTTAATACTTTTGTGGCTGAGATATACCTTATTGACGCTTCGTGACAAGTAGCAAATGTGGTGTAATTTGTTCCATTCAACAGCATAGCATGTGATTGTTGTTCTAGCTGTCAACATTTGTATTGCATTTGTTTATGAAGCAACAGTTTTAACACAATTTCCCGCCGGGATTAATTAATAACATGCCAGGATATCGCCCCGTACAACCCTTATTTTGAATCCAAAGCTAATGTGAGTAGCCTTTCCACTAGATGGGATCAAACACACATTTATACAACTGAATAAACGTGTAGGATACGTATTTTGGCGGGGAAACGGTACTATCTGCGTGCGTGCGTGTGTGTGTGTGTGTGTGTGTGTGTGTGTGTGTGTGTGTGTGTGTGTGTGTGTGTGTGTGTGTGTGTGTGTGTGTGTGTGTGTGTGTGTGTGTGTGTGTGTGTGTGTGTGTGTGTGTGTGTGTGTGTGTGTGTGTGTGTGTGTGTGTGTGTGTGTGTGTGTGTGTCTGTCTGCTGTCCTCTGTCTCATGCAAAGGCCATAGATAATGCATGGTCTCATTCTCCCCACCCCACTCTTCCCGTCTACCCCCCCCCCCCCCCCCTCCTCTGTCATTCCATCTCTTCATTGATGTTCCATTTCTTCTTAGGCCTCACTCAGACCTTTACTGCATTGCTGTATGCTTGTTGGATGAATGTTGTGTAGTGTCATGGCCCCCCCTCATACAACACAAGTGTTGTGTCAGACCATGTGACTCCCATTGGAAATGCATTGGGGCAAGCTGTGTCACACCCTTTGTATACAGCAAGCACAGAGCAATCTGCAGCGACCGTGTGAGTGAGCTGAGAGTGTCCCTTTGTCCACAGGGCCTTCCAGCAGTCCCACAGGTGGAGCTGAGAGTGTCCCTTTCTCCCCAGGGCCTTCCAGCAGTCCCACGGGTGGAGCTGAGAGTGTCCCTTTGTCCCCAGGGCCTTCCAGCAGTCCCACGGGTGGAGCTGACAGTGTCCCTTTGTCCCCAGGGCCTTCCAGCAGTCCCACGGGTGGAGCTGAGAGTGTCCCTTTGTCCCCAGGGCCTTCCAGCAGTCCCACGGGTGGAGCTGAGAGTGTCCCTTTATCCCCAGGGCCTTCCAGCAGTCCTACAGGTGGAGCTGAGAGTGTCCCTTTGTCCCCAGGGCCTTCCAGCAGTCCCACAGGTGGAGCTGAGAGTGTCCCTTTGTCTCCAGGGCCTTCCAGCAGTCCCACGGGTGGAGCTGAGAGTGTCCCTTTGTCCCCAGGGCCTTCCAGCAGTCCCACGGGTGGAGCTGAGAGTGTCCCTTTGTCCCCAGGGCCTTCCAGCAGTCCCACGGGTGGAGCTGAGAGTGTCCCTTTGTCCCTATAGAGCTGTTGCCAGACCTACCAGAGAGCCGCAGACGTTTTCTGCTGTGTCCCGGCTTCTTTTCCGGGTTTTTAGACAGCTGGTGGATGGAAATTAAGCTTCACCCCCACGGCTGACTGCCGCGGGGGAAAGCTGAGCTTCTTTTCCATCCACCAGGTCTCTTAAAAACCCGGAAAAGACGCTGGCCGACAGAGAAAACGGGCGCGGCGGTCGGCTCAAGTCTGGAAACGCTATAGGGCCTTCCAGCAGCCCCACGGGTGGAGCTCAGCCCATGCAGCGCTGCAGAGCGCAACAAGGAGAGAACGCTGCCGACCATTGGGCTCACGGTTCTCATCTTAGTGGCTGTGACCAATTCCCTCATGCGCTTTGAGATGTGCTCGATCATTATGTCTCGGTGGCACAGGGGAAATGTGTTCTCTCTGCCCGTGGCCGTGGGGAGTGCTCTTCTCCTGGCACAGATGGTGGAGAGGTGGATGAGGAGGGAGGGCATGGAGCTTTTTGAAGGGTACTTTTCGGTATCCGGCAATCACGCTCCTCTCTCGTGAAATGATTGTTTGAGATGCACTCTGTAAAGTCGCTTGCACTCACACAGGATGGGGCTGTTTTGATAAGGGTGCTATAGTAAAAGTGCCCCCGCAGTCAAATGCACGCAGATACTGGGACAGTTTTGTTAAAATAAGTGTTGAATAGCTCTATATTCTGATAGTACTCATATTCTACTATAGTGTTTGTACAGTAACAAACCAGCTCTTTAATATACATAATCAATGTTCAGGTCCAGGACCCCAAACTTATCCAATCAGGAGGGAGAACTCACACAGGATGACAAGTGATGACTTAAAGAAATGAGCAGACAACATTGGAACTGGAATGCCATAACATTTAAGCTGATGGGTACTCTTTGATTGGCTGAAATTGGCAACCCATCTGAAAATGTATATGTTCTGATTATTAACTCATTCAGGTTGGGAACCCCTTTTGGTGTTTTTAAGCATTATGTTATACTTTAGTTATTGGAAAATAGCAGATCTACAAGCTCATAGCTTGACATTAAATAGTTTGAAAACCACTGATATAGAAACAGGATTTTCAGAAAACTGTCATGATATTTTGTAGAAGCTGGTCTCAGCCCTAAATAATGGGTCAAAGAGCTGGAGAGACGGGCAGACCCCTGTTACTGAACACACACACACACACACACACACACACACACACACACACACACACACACACACACACACACACACACACACACACACACACACACACACACACACACACACACTATTATTATTATTTTTTTTTTCTCCCACGATTTTGCAACCCAGTTTTTTCACCCAGTGTCAATTATCTAATGTAATCCTGGGCGCTACACTTCCTCTGCCAACCTGGGGGGGCAACGGACTGACCTCATGCCTCCTTTCATGCATGAGGAGTCCAAGCTGCTTCTTTTCACCTGACAGGGGGGAATTTCCCTGACCAGACGTAGCGCGTGGAAGGAACACGTTATTCCAACCAGTTCCTTTCCCCTCCATCAGGTGCCCCGGCTGGCCAGGGGGAGGTAGAGACCAGGATTACTGCATGTTTTTGTGAGGGTACCTATACCCTAGGGGACATGGAGAGAACATGCAAACTCCACACAGAAAGGCCCTTTCGCCAACCCCACCTCGGGTATGGGCACTGATGACGTGGAGTAGGGAACACGCCCCCAGCACCCACAGCGTCCCCAGCGGGAATCGAACCCAGGACCTTCTAGCTGTGAGGCGACAGCACTACCGACTGTGCCACCGTGCCCCACTCTAAGCAAAGATGACTATCCCAAGCTTCATGTTTGTTTTAACTGAGAAATTGCACTTAAACTGTGCTATTAAATAGTACTGTACTAAATAGCATGTACTGTACTAAATAGCACTTAAACACTTACATTTAACAAGTTAAAAATAAGACTCCATCCGTAGTCTGCGGTTTTCTGTCTGTTCCCTCTCCGTCTGTTTTTGCCTTTATATCTCTCTGTTTCTCTCTCTGCCTCCCGACTGTCTCTCTGTCTCTTCGTTCCGGTTGTGTGAATGAGGAACTGACTCCCTTGTGATGTGAAGAGCTTTAGGGGGAATTATTGTTGTTCGAGTGTTGAGGGATTTTGAGGCCCTAAAAAAGGGCCGTCAGTCGTCTAACATTTCATGTTTCCCGTTGATTCGGCGCAAAATAGGGAGCTTTCAGGCGTCTATAAATATTGCATGTGGGATAAACGCTGGCCCCAATTCGATTATGAACAGGGGAGTGTGTGCGTGTGTGCGTGCGTGCGTGCGTACAGCGTGCGTGCACGTGTGCACGGGCCCATGTTAGTGCCTGGCAGAGTGCTGCAGAGTGACTGTTGAGAAGAGCGTAGCAAAATGGACCTAATTATGGTTTTGAAGCGATATTTAAAAATGAATCACGCGGCCAGCATTACCATGTACGGTTATTATAAGCGACTTCTTGCTTGTTTTTCCTGTAAAGTCACTTGTAAATATTGGTGGTTATAGTGGGATGCATTTTTTGGGGCTTTGTTCCTAAAATATAATTGCTTATTTTGGGCTTGTTTCCTACTGCTGTTTCAGTGGTTCTCAAACATTTTCATATCAAGGACCCCCCAAATGAATGTGTTTCTCTACGGACCCTCATCTGAAAAGATTTTGAAATTAGCAGATCTACAAGCTCACAATGTGTCAAATCGCGACACGTTGTGAGCTTGCAGATCTGCCATTTTCAAATAGCCAATGTATTAGGCTACTAGGTTTAAAGTGCTCATATGGCCTATATAGTTTCTTAATTTGGGCTTGTTTTCAGAGACCTGGTTGCTTGTTTCTCTCGCAAATTGTACCAACACTGACAGGAGTTCCCCTGCTTCTCTAAATGGCCAGCTGGCAAGCCCAGGGGCCTCGTCTTGGCTTACCCAAATGCTCCCAGACATGTATACATGGTAAATGGTGCATTTATATAGCGCTTTTATCCAAAGCGCTTTACAATTCGCACACGCATTCACACAGCGATGGTGGAGGAAGGGAAACCATACAAGCTGGCGCCAAACTGCTTGTCGTGAGCAATTAGGGGTTCAGTGTGTCTTGTTCAAGGACACCTCGACACTAACTCAGCGGGAGCCCTGGATCAGACTGGTAACATTACGTTCCCCTATTGGCCACTCTACCTCCTATAAGTATATTTGTATTTATAAATCTATAAATTGGGCCTGATTATTTTGTCATTTAATTTCCCTCAGCCACACACAGAGTAACTGTGGATACTGGTACAAAGAGAGGTCCCCCAGGGGTCCTTGACTGAGTTCCAGGGGGTCCCCGCAGCTAAATTATAGTTTGGAACCAAATGGACTCTTATGGGTCTGTAACTCTGAGAGTGTACAAATGGAACCCATTCCATTTGTACACTCTCAGAGTTAAATTAACATTGATTTTACAATATAAATTGGGGTCCCAGAGATAGAAATGCCATTACATGGGGGTCTGTAGACTAATATGCATGTCAAACTGGGGATCCTTAAAATGAAACGGGTTGAGAATCTCTGCTAGAGCCGTAAATATCTTCTCTTCCCTGGCATATCCTTTCAAATGGGGGTCCGTGGGCTAATTCGTGTCGATTTGATTTGTATTCAACATACATTAACCACTTCAGACTCATTTAAACTTTGGCTATTTGAAAATGTTTTTTGACTCCAATATTTTTGTACCAGACTTTTACTTTGTACTTTTTTCCACCACTGATGTAAATGTAAACCTATCCTCAAGGTTGCCTCTGTAGCATGTGTGCTTTTTATAACAGTGCCTTCAAAGCAAGTCTCCTTGAAAGAAAATATGGCCCCAATCCTCTGGTACACAAAATGCCAATGATGATTTTTATGTGAGAGCCTTTCTCGCTTTGTAGCGCATGTCATGATGATTGCCTTTCTGCCATCTCAAGAGCAAAAAGGAAACGTTGTGTCAACACTGACACGGAGGCGGAGTGCGATCTGAGACAAACATGAGTGTTTGTAAGTATTACAGACGGCATGCTCGGAGACATCTTAGGGAATTAACACAATCTGCTTTAATTGTGCACAAAGCCAAGCAGAAAGATGGGTAAATACCATACAGGGGCATGCACACACAAAAGACATGAGTTAACCCATTTTGACCTGAGATCAGATTCTAAAAATGTCTTCTACATCCTGACAGTTTTCTGAAAAAGCCATGTTTCTATGTCGGTCGTTCTTCGATTTTTCAAAAATAGCAGACCTACAAGCTCGTAGCTTGTAGATCTGCTATTTTTCAATAGCTAAAGCATAACATAATGCTAACACCAAAAGGGGTTCCCGCCCAAAACGGGTTAAAATGTGTATACACAAATACACATGCCCTCGCACACACATCCTTGGATTAATGTTAAAATGAAGGAGTGTGGGGGCTTCGGAAGTTGTTTATATGCAGATTGGCCCACGTAAGGGGGCGACAAAAAAACAAAACGGCAAACGCATGCAAAAAAATTAAATCTATTCTATATTTACATGCGGATGAAAGCTGTGTAGTCTGCACCAAAGCCTCGCCTCTTCGCCACCGCCTTTTGTTGGCTCTTTCTCCGGGCGTGTACTGTGCGAGCCTTTCAGAGCCGCGCAGATCCAGCCAACACACTTTTCACTCTCGCGTCTTCCTTCCGCGTGGTGCGTAACATGCTGTTGTCGCTGTCATGTGGGACAAGGCGGCGGGAGGGGGGGGGATTTCGGGCTGCCACTCCGATGTTCAGGCCACTCTAGCGGAGGCTGGGGAACACCGGTCTAATCTCCTTGTACAAGTTGGGTTTATTAGCAGGGATTCTGTTTAGAAGCCGTGGTTGCTGTAGAAATGCCACTTGGCACTGTCAACCCTATCCCCCCCCGCCTCCCCCCCCCCCCCAGAACACCACACTCAGTCTTTATCCTCTCACAGGATCTCTTGTGTCTGTCGGTTTGCCCGCTCCAGGAGAGCGAGGGCCCTGACTGGTGTGCCGTATGCCAGCTTTGGTTTGCAACCTTGCTTTGTTTTCGTGTGTGTGTGTGTGTGTGTGTGTGTGTGTGTGTGTGTGTGTGTGTGTGTGTGTGTGTGTGTGTGTGTGTGTGTGTGTGTGTGTGTGTGTGTGTGTGTGTGTGTGTGTGTGTGTGTGTGTGTGTGTGTGTGTGTGTGTGTGTGTGTGTGTGTGTGTGTGTGTGTGTGTGTGTGTGTGTGTGTGTGTGTGTGTGTGTGGAATAGCCAACGCAATAAGCGAACATGACACTTTCCAGGTTTTAATTAGTTGAGGTGTGTGTGTGTGTGTACTGTAGGCTACAGTATGTGTGTCACAGAGTTAGACAGGAGTAGATGCATGCTGGCTTGCTGTAATGTAAGCCATGCTATAATCCAGAGTCGCTCTGGATTAAGAACGTCTGCTAAATGCCTAAATTGTCTATTGTGCGGCTGCCACGGACGAGGTGGGGCTAGTTGGTTTTTTTTTAGTCCAAACCTGGCAACCCCAGATTATCTCGCAGTGCATAATATCTAAGTCTGTACATTTAGTAAAAGTCTGGCACGCAACACACGCACACACCAGTTCATGCTGGAATAGATCCTTAAGTAACCCTATAACTTGTCCTCTGCTACCCTCTCTTTTTTATAATCTTTTTATTCATAGTGCAAACATGACAAACAGGATGAACATTCAATTTACAATGCACTTTTTTTTAACTGGATAGTTCATTTAGCCAATATGAAACTGTGTGGTGGAGGACTTTAGCCTACATTTCTTTGCCAATGTCATGTCATGTCAATGTATTGCTTTTGGTGTCTGTCCCAACCGTCCTCCGCACCAGTGCCAAAACGGCATCTACAATTGAATGCCAAAATGATGACGCAACACTGCATGACCAAAACATATGGATGTCCACTAATCCCGTGCCCCCCCGTGTTTCCCCCCATGCAGCTGGTGGCCGTGTACGAGGAGCAGGACCCTCACAACGGAGGGGACGGTACCAGTGCCAGCTCCACGGGTACACAGAGCCCCGACCCCCACCCCTTCATCACCGGCGACATGGGCCCCGTCACCAGCACATCCTCCTCCTCCGCCTTCCAGCCCTACCAGCCCAGCAGCGAGATCGAGGTCACCCCGTCCGCCCTGCGCTCCAGTAAGTCACACACACCCACACCCCAATCTGGGAACCCATCTTATCTGATTTTACTCGTGGTGGAAAAAAATCGGGTAGGGGGGGTGGGGCATAAATAAGACAAAATAGTCAATAGATTTGGCTGCCACATTACATCACACATAAAAGCCAGATGTTGGAGACCTCTCTAAATGCAAGGAATCTCTGTACCCATTTAATGTACGGCTGTAATCCACGAGAAACGCTCGACTGACCGATTTAAAATTGTCCACCCACGTCACAGACGACCCGAGGGAGTGCAGTGCCCGGCGTCGTGTCGGTCGGATAGGAGTTTGTCCAGAACCGGCAGAAAAAGCTCTGGCTGTGGCCCAAATGTGGCCAATTGATTGCCATGGCAACCTCAGCTTGATTTGGCAAATTCCCCACATCGGTCCAATTCCCCACATCTGCCATTTGATTACTTGGTCAGTCCACACTGGCACTCTTCGGATATTTGTTTTTGCCTCTGGGGGCACCACGTCCCCTTTCTTAGTCCACTGACTTCCTTGTGTTTATTCCTACTGCCAACAACGATACGTGTTTAGGGCCAGCGTTGCTGACAGATTATGTTAGATCTAGTCGTGATATTTTGAAAATAGACGATCTACAAGCTAGCTTTCTTTCTTTTCTTTTTTTGTTAACCTTTATTTAACCAGTCAAAACACATTGAGACTGCGTCTGTGTTGGGGACTGGCCAAGAGGCAGATATAAAATTACACTTCAATACCACATCGTCAATGTTACATTTTGGACCAGCAAATACAACATCCAGAATACATCTTACAATACCTATGAATAAATACAAAAAGTCCCCAGTCCTACTATTTAGTAGCAGGGCAAAATACACCATCTACACAATCTACAAGATCTGAACCAATAAATAAATAGGCATGAACATAGGCTAGTACATATCCAAACATGTGCAGGTGTTGGACTGTACATCAAGCTTATCACCTCGCAAAACGATGCGTTGTGATTTGCCTCTTTCTTATATTTTTGGACAATTTGGCCCATGTTTGAGAGTTTGTAGAGTTTGTTTTTGATGCAGTATTGATTGGTCTTTTTCATTGTATTAAAAACAACTTTAAATTCTGTAAATTGTCCCTTCACCCCCCAGTGTTCTAGGCAGGGAGCCTGCTTTGTGCAACACTGAAAACCTCCTCCCTTCAGCATCCCACTCTCTCTCCTATTGATTCCGAGGGCCTATTTTGGACATACTGTACACGGGCCAACGCACTTTGTCCATCTTTTTGTTCAGTGCTCTCTCTGACATAGTTTGGATGCTCGATATACCGTCTCCCTCTGTATTTCTTCTTTACAATGACAGCCCTGTGTGATGTGAACCATGGCCGTTGCGAATGAGGAGCGCCAATCGACCGACGGTGGTCGTTGAAAAGTGCAGAGTTGTGTAAGGCCGCGGGGGGTTCTTTTTTGGGCTTAACCCATTCTGACCTGAGATCAGATTCTAAAAATGTCTTCTACATCCTGACAGTTTTCTGAAAAAGCTATGTTTCTATGTCAGTCGTTCTTTGATTTTTCAAAAATAGCAGACCTACAAGCTCGTAGCGCGCCACTCGGTGGCGCGCTATGAGCTTGTAGATCTGCTATTTTTCAATAGCTAAAGCATAACATAATGCTAACACCGAAAGGGGTTCCCGCCCAAAATGGGTTAAAAATACAGTTCACAGTGAGAATTGATCCACTCTGGAGGCCGACATGGTTTGTCATTATTAACCAGACCCCAGTGGAGACACCGCTGTGTCTCATCTGAGCCGTTTCACTCCCGCACCCACGGATGTAGGCATGTGGTCCTTGAAAATAGCAGATGTACAAGCTCATAGTGTGTCGCTTCGTGCCGTGCTACGAGCTTGTAGATCTGCTATTTTTTTTAAGTAAGTAGTGAAATGTATGCAAATCTGTGGATATTAGGGGGTGTAACGATACATTTTAACAGCCATACGGTACGTATCACGATACATGGTTGATGATACGATACATGGACGATATTGGTTCATTATGGTGATACGATACGATTCAATGATTTGAAATTGATACAGTAACTATTTAAAATACATTGACATTTTTTTTAATGAAGTAATTCAACCCCTCTTTTTCATTTTTCTTCAAAAAATTGCTAAATACCACACACAAAAATGTAGTATTGATACAATCGATTAATTGCATAGCAAAACGATTCGATACCGATTATTTCCATTGCAAAACGATACGATACATAGTTAATGTTGCTATTTTCATTTAAATATATTTCGATTCTTGAAATTAAAATCGATTTTTCGATGCAGTTACTATATCGTTACACCCCTAGTGGATATACATACATATATTTCTAAAGCGAACATTTTTAACTCAAATCTTTGCTTCTGGGGTTCCCTGGAACAACATATTTTCAGATGAGGGTCCATGGCCAAAATGCATAATATGCATTTGACCCCCACAATTATAATATAATTGTGGGGGTCCTTGACATGAAAAAGTTTGAGAACCACTGATAAAGCAACATACATTTTTCAGAAAACTGATTTAGAAGCAGAATTTGTAGATTCGGAATCCACCAAATGAAATGACAAATTCTGAGGATTATAATAGAGTTTGTGATCAAGTGCATTGGTTGTATTGGGTATGTTGATTTCAGTACAATCAGTACAATGAAAAAGGTAGCCAGAATGTTATAGTGCACGCACACATACACGCACGCACAACACTACATCTGTGATGATGGGACATTGAGCTCAGAAAATACATTTGGCCAACCAGCATGCTTTCCTAACCATGTTTAGCCATTAGAATCTATTGGCCAGCATTGATTTGTTCTCAACAACCCGTCTGTCTACTCGAGCCCCCAATTGCCGGGCCCAATCAGTCAATGTGTGGTGCATAGAAACATTTAAATTAAAAATAAAGTCATAATCATATTTGCATAATGGGTATAACTGCCTTAAAAGGTAAGCCAAGAAAGGCAGACCGCCTGGCAACACGCAGGCTATGAAAATGACAAAGTGAATGGAGTGCTATCTCTCCCTCCAGAGATGCAGATGAACAAATTACTGGCAGCAACAACATGTATCAGACATCAATGTGGAGTGGAGACGCCCTCTGCAGCTGTGCTCTGAAGCGCAGGATTATGGCGATATGAACTCATCTTCTCGCTGAGCCATATTGATTGTTTTTCCCTCCTACAAACCTTTTCCTCTCTCACCGCTCTCTCTCTCTCTCTTGCGCACGTCTTCCGTTTCCTTTCTCTAGCTCTCACGTTGCCCACACACACACACGCACGCGCACACGCACGCACGCGCACCCACACACACGCAACATTGTCTCCCTCCCCCCTGCCCCGCAAGCCCATTTGAGATTTTGCGCGCTTGAAACATTTGCTGCGGCAGGTCAAACCACTAATAATTGGATTGGAGATGAGATGTAAATTACAATAATGAATGTAATTTTCCCGTAATTATACAGACGCCGCTCCGCTTTGTGCTCGCTCACCATGAAAGTATAATCTCCAGGAAGTGAAGAGAGGAGGGAAAGAAAAAAAACCCAGCAACAACAAAATGTGCACAAACTTTAAATTAGGTTTGCATTTCCTCCATGCTCAGAGAAGGATAGAGCTGACAGGGCTTTTCCTTCTCCGTGGAACTCTAATGTTGATTTAATAACTATAGTGTGTGCTTAACCACTTAAGCCCCATTAAAAAAAAAAAAGATTGTGAAAATGATTTTTGGGACAAGTTTCGGATAACAACAAAATAAAGCCTACGGTATAATGACGGCAAGTTGAAAGTGGGCAAACCAAGGTCAAATAGAACTATAGATGGGGTGGCAGCCCTGATGTCTTCACTGCTGGAGGGCATGGAGCGATGCCACTGGGTGAAGCTGCTTTAGGGGATTCACACTGAGTCCGTTTGATTCAAACTGTATCCGAGTACACACTTCAATCGGTCCCGATGCAGTCCCGGGAACGGTTGGGTGATCCGGGAACGGTACGCAGCATTCACACTACCACCATCTGCCAAGTGAGTGCGCATCCAGGACCATAGTGTGAATCCCCTATTAGACAGCCAGGCCACAGCTGGAGAATGACTTTGCCCCCCCCCCCCAAGCAAAGACTTGAGTTAAACATTTTCGCTATCTATCGATTGATCTATAGATCTATATTAGCAATTTTGTTTTCACACATTTTTAAAAGTAGCAGATCTACGAGCTGTGTGGCACAAAGTGATGCACATGCACAAGAACTTGTACATCTGCAATTTTTGAATAGACAACGTATAAAATATGGTTAAAGACTAAGTGGTTAAAATTATTGTGATGCTGTATTAACAATTTGGGACCCCCTGTAACCCCACCCAAGAACCCCCACTTTGAGAACCAATGCTCTGTATCTCAGTGCCTTCCATGTAATTGATCTGCCTTGCTGTGGAAACCTATGACCATGACATTGTTGCGTTTTTTTTATTTGTCTTTGTGGGAGATGGATATTACAGGTGATAGATGTGGCAGCACGTCCGTGAAAGACAGTGTGATGATAAGTGCTGGACAGGAAAAAAAAACCCAAGACAACAAAATCCATTGAAGTGCTACTGTATTGACCGGGCGGGCGGGCGCTGAAATTACCACGACCTTGGCTTTAACCCATTTTGGGCGGGAACCTCTTTTGGTGTTAGCATTATGTTATGCTTTAGCTATTGAAAAATAGCAGATCTACAAGCTCATAGCGCGCCACCGAGTGGCGCGCTATGAACTTGTAGATCTGCTATTTTTGAAAAATCGAAGAACGACTGACATAGAAACAGCTTTTTCAGAAAACTGTCAGGATGTAGAAGACATTTATAGAATCTGATCTCAGGTCAAAATGGGTTAAAGTGGCAGCCATCTCGCGTAGGTCAGAGTGATTGTAGTGACACACCGATGATTGGCCCCCTGCCATCTCATGCCCTCCTGTACGGATGAATCTGTCCGGCTCGTATAACCACCCCCGTAAAGCGGTGGTGGAAGAAGTACTCACGTTTCTAACTCGAGTAGAAGTACCAGTAGCACAATGTAGAAATGCTCTGTTACAAGTAAAGGTTCTGTATTGACATTTTACTTGAGTAAGTATTGGCATCTAATTGTACTCATTATGCAGAATATGTCCCAATACAGGTTTCATTGTGTATAGAAAATAGTTTGGAAATAGCTGATCTGCAAAATCACAAGACGTTGCAGACGCAACGTTAGTTGGTTAATCATAGTTACTAAAGCTGTCAAATAATTGCAGTGGAGTAAAAAGTATAGTATTTACCTCTGAGATCTAGTCTAGTATCAAATAATGGAAATACTCAAAAGTAAAGTAAAAAAAAATATCTCAAGATTATACAGTACGCAAGTACAGTACTTCTATTCCCAGTATATGTTGCTCCGACTTCATTTGGCTGCGCGACAGAGTCTCCCTGCCGTTTCTGAGGTCCTCGCTTTAGTCCCCCCGGGTCGTCAGGCAGCCATTAAAGAGATTGCCTTCGGGGAGAAGTGAGGACACCTTTAAGAGAGAGGGGACCTTTATCTAATCAATTTGGTTTCACTGAGCTGCCCTCCCATGCTGCCATGAAGCCAAGGCCATATGGAAGACACAGGAGCACCCTGGATGTGTGTTCTGTTCACTACATCGATGCTGACGATACACACACGCAGCAACATGCACTCTCACAGTGGCCTCACTCAGACCTTTACTGCATTGCTGTATGCTTGTTGGATGAATGTTGTGTAGTGTCATGGCCGCCCCAATGCATTTCCAATGGGAGTCACATGGTTTGACACAACATTTGTGTTGTATGAGGGGGAGGGGCCCATACAACAGCTTGTAGTCCAAAATGTGTACTACAAACCATGTGACTTCCATTGGAAATGCATTGGGGCGGCCATGACACTACACAACATTCATCCAACAAGCATACAGCAATGCAGTAAAGGTCTGAGTGAGGCCTAACCCCTCATCCAGTACCAAGTCACCAGTACTCGCATTGTTTACCTAAATATAAGTATCAATACTGCACTGTAGACACACTCCTGTTACATGTACAAGTCCAGAATTAAAAATGTACTTGACTAAAAGTACAAATGTGCTGGCATCAAAATATACTTAAAGTACCCATTATGCAGACTGTCCAATTTCACAGGTTTCAAATAAAAAAAATTATACAAATCTATCATCTAGCCAAAGTTTAAATTGGGCTGAAGTAGTTAATGTATGTTTTGTAATAATAATCCAAATCTACAAATAACCAGTAACTAACATATTCTAATAAATGTGGTGGAGTAAAAAGAAAAGTACAATATTTGACTCTGAAGTAAAAGTACTGAAAACTGGAAATACTTTGATTATAAGAGAGTTAACTGCAGAATGTTTTAAAACTTCATTGTTGATCCAGCCTTGTCCTTGATTTGAACCTTAACACACATCCAGAGGCAGTAGGTTGGACAGATAGACATAGCAGCAGGATCACAACTGCAGGCAAAGCCAGGTCTGATATCACCACCTCTCTCCGGTCCAACGGTTCCTGGCACAATCGTTCACTTGGGCGACAAGTCGACAACGTGCCGGAGTAAACTGGCAGGGAGAGATTGGTGATAACGGCGCTGCTAGGCCATCGATTGGCGCCATGTCTGATGGGGGAACCCTGGCTCTCACGTACGACATTCTCTCTTTGCTCTCGCTCTCGCTCTCACGTCCTCACCTCGAGAACTTCGGATTTTAGACGCGAAGCACTTACTTCTGCTGAGGACTTTTGTGCTTTCAGGAAAAGCCTTTAAGGACATTTTGGAATGGGTGGGCACAGCCAGAGGCTATGGCTATTTGGTGTGGGATCCCATCCTCTAGTACAATGGTTCTCAAAGGGCTTTAACCATATTTTATACTTTGGCTATTCAAAAATAGCAAACAAACTCATAGTGTGGCAAAATGTGATCTGCTGTGAGATTGTAGATCTGCTCTTTTTGAACAGCCAATATATAAACAGATGAAGTGGTTCAAAGGATTGTGATGCTATGTTAACTAATTTAGCTGGGGACCCCCTGGAACCCCCCAAGGACCCTTGGGGGTCCCTGGAACCCCCCCAAGGACCCTTGGGGGTCCCTGGACCCCACTTTGATAACCACTGTTTGTCTGCAGCCCTAAAGTCAAAACTGCTGCAACAACTGAACATTTGGTTCAAAGATTGTTGGACAACCACTTCAGAAACGTTATACTGTACATCCACGTATGATAACAGCATCCTAAGGTTAGCGAGGAATATCACCTCAAACACTAGCCATGTGTAGTATGGAGAATATAGGTTGCTACCTTCAGGAAGGAGATATGGTGTCCCAGCATACAATAAGGTCAGACTCACTCTTTCTTCTTTTTCTCCTTCTGAAATGTACACTCTGAAGCGATATTGCCCTGTTGACTTGATGCCATATGTAGTCCATCTGAAGAAAGCAAGGATTATACAGAGACATTGGAGATGGAGCCACTTGGAGGGGGGGAGGGGGAGGGAGGGAAGAGGGGTTAAAAAAAATCCTGGGAATTGCACTTGTGTCCTATGTTTACATGCTTTTTACAAATAAAATAAATATTATAAAAAAACAATAAGGTCAGACTAAAGAGGTCCTTTGTCCACCAGTCGACTTTGAGGCTTAATCAGGAGTTGTTGTAGCCATGGGGTTATCTAGGCGGTGGACATTGCTCTTGTCTTCATGTCTTTATGTATGTAATATTGTTTTGTTTTTCTGTGCTATGTCAATTGTGTGTATACTGTATGTATTCTGCATACATGGCTGCTGGGTCGCAAGACAAATTTCAGTGTGAACTGACAATAAAGTACTATATCATATCATATCACTAGCCCTACATTATAATGTGCAGTCCCTCAGATGTGTGTAGAAGCCGGCAAACTTCCACAGGTGACATCCCCATTAAAAATTGATTAAGAGATCCGGGACGTCCTTTGGGATCAATAGCCTGTGGAGACGAAAGAGATAATAAAAGACCCCGAGCCTTTTTGTGGAATTATCGTGCAGCAGCAGTATTAATATAAGGCCAGGAGTTGATTGTCCATGTCCCAAAACGTTACATAAACCCTGCACATAGGACAGCCCAGAGAGAGAGAAAGAGGGAGGGAGGGAGAGACCCTCCTTCTGACAAAGCACTTTGGCAAAGCACTCTGTGTGTGTGTACGTGCGTGCATGCGCGTGTGTGTGACAGAGAAAGTGGTGGGGCCAGGGTATAGCAGGCGAGGTGGCCACAGCACATGCCAACGATGCAACTCCCTTCCTAAACACGTTTTTACTCACAACCCGGGACCTAATAAGTCATGTTAATGGTCCTTCTTGGCACAACGGCTTATTGGATCTGAATAAGGCCGAGTGAACCAACAGAGGAAGGGGTCTCACACTAATAATGAGAGCAGGAGAGACACAGAATGTGAGAGAGGAGGAGGAGGAGGAGGAGGAGGGGAGCTACTAGGCTAATTTCCTAGCGGCTCCATTAAACAGATAGGAAATGAGATGAGCGTTGCAAGACAATCTAATCACCAGTCATTTGGGCTGCTACACTGTAAGGCTCAATTAGAGACAAACAGCTACACATTCTATGGCTGCAAGCATTCTGTTTCAGCGGAAAAGACCTGACAATGAAACTACAATGAAAGAAGGTCCGCACGCACTGTATATAGCTCCCTTAAGTGCAATGTATTGGTGCATAAGTGGATGTTCCAATAAATTGCACTTAAGGGAGCTACTATTGTGTGTGTGTGTGTGTGGGTGTGTGGGTGTGGGTGTGGGTGTGGGTGTGTGTGTGTGTGTGTGTGTGTGTGTGTGTGTGTGTGTGTGTGTGTGTGTGTGTGTGTGTGTGTGTGTGTGTGTGTGTGTGTGTGTGTGTGTGTGTGTGTGTGTGTGTGTGTGTGTGTGTGTGTGTGTGTGTGTGGGTATGTCCTTTCATGTTTTCAGTTCTGTCTTCTTCGAACGGTGTTTGGATATGTGCGACGACGATGCATTGTTAGTGGGATAGCCCAGACCACCCTGTATTTGGATAGATGGATCCAAATAGAAACATTATCCATCCCAAGGGAATTTGCTCTAAGCAGCTCTCTCTCTCTCTCTTTCTCTCTCTGTGTGTGTCTCTCTCTCTCTATGTGTGTGCGTGCGTGTGTGTGCGTGCGTGCGTGTGCAGGATCCATGCCCTCACAGGCAGTAGACAGCCCATGCATACAGAGTCATGGCTTTAGTTCTGGATTCCCCAATCCTGTCAGATGAAACGTTTTTGGATTTGGATGCACCGTTTGAACTGCAGAGGCTAGAAATTAACCTGCTGGGATCCAACCTTCCCTCCTCAGAAACATGACAAAAAAAAGCCAAAACCCTCCACTCCAGTTCACCTGCTGAATTGTCAGGAAGAAACCTCCATATTCAAACTTTTTTGTAAAATAACGCCCTACTTTGATCATACTACAGCGTTACACAAAAGCATCAAATATAGCAGATCTGCAAGCTCATAATGCACTGCGAAGCGACGCGTTTAGACCTTTTGCTGTTTTTTTTTAATTTGAATCCTGAAAAGTAACAGCTTTGGACATAATTAGGTTTCCACCCAACAGAGGCGATTTCTTGAAACTACATACAGTATATGGCTTTATACATGTAGGCCATATGGCTGACATCTAGTGAAACTACATACAGTGTATGGCTTCATACATGTAGGCCATATGAAACTACATACAGTATATGGCTTCATACATGTAGGCCATATGAAACTACATACAGTGTATGGCTTTATACATGTAGGCCATATGAAACTACATACGGTATATGGCTTTATACATGTAGGCCATATGGCTGACATCTAGTGAAACTACATACGGTATATGGCTTCATACATGTAGGCCATATGAAACTACATACAGTATATGGCTTCATACATGTAGGCCATAGAGCGTCGCAGTCCCGCCCCCTGTCATGACGACGCCAGGCCCAGGAAATGAAATGAATCCCAATGCATTTTTCCCATAGACATTTCAAAAAGTATTTATTTAAAGACGGTTACGCCGCGGACAAAGCCAAATCCAGTCGTGACAAATCATGACAATAAACACAATATTTTGGACCAAACAAACAATTTCAAAGAAGAAAAACAACAAAAAAAGTGTTGTAACCTGCCGTTTTTTTCTACTTTCTAATTCTTTGTTTGGCCCAAAACATTGTGTTTATTGTCATGATTTGTCACGACAAGAGTTGGCTTTGTCCGCGGCGTAACCGTCTTTAAATAAATACTTTCTGAAAAGTATATGAGGAAAATGAACGGAGAATAATTTCCTGGGCCCTGGTAGGGGGCGGGACTGCGACGCTCTATATGGCTGACATTTAGTGTGAGATGGCTCTATTTGTAACCTTGCAACAAAACGAATAGACAATGACACTGTCGGGACAAAAGAAAAGATGTCATGGGAATAGAGAAATAGTCTGCACACTGTAATGGCAGCTTTTGATATTACTATTAGTAAGTAAACATCATCAGGAAGAAGCAGGACTCAACCATCAGGATTCGAACTCCATTCTTTTATTGTATATGTCATCACACCAGAGAGAGACTAGTGTCTCCCTCCAGAGCTTCCCCAAGCACCCCCCACACACATGTCCCACACATATTTTATACTTTCAGCAGTGTACAGAGTTTCAGGAGTAACAAGAGATGGTCATGCCTTAAATGGACTCTATTCTATAGTTAACTCACACAGTTTGAAATAGGTTTACATGAGTCAGCAGTCTCTAATGAGTTGGTCAGTGAAGAACAGGTGGTAATTAGATTGTTAAGTATCATCTACTAGTAGGCTACATTAAATTAATCAATATCATAGTGTTTATATGCATTTTTGCCACTACATTCCATCCTATTTCTCGTTGTAACTGAAAACCTCAGTTACATGTACACCAGAAAATACATATAATAACATTAGAATCATAATTCACTGGGATACAATCATGAACAAACATTCAACTATATTGTTAGGTACATGTGTGATGACAGTGACAAATAGCATTGCGCATATGCTATCAGTCACCCAGTCCCACACGGTGTAGTCAACAATAATTATTTGGTTAAATAGACACCATTGACAGTATAATTTCACCTCCAACATATCTAAAACTCACTGGACATTTTGGCATATTTTTGATAATGCTATGCTTTTTGTTAAACAATGACCCTATTGGTCTGAACTCTGAATATAAGACTAAGTTTTTGTTTGTTTGTTTTCTTCAATGGAACTATCTTGGCCCTGTGACTGTTTTAGACTCATACTGGTCTTGACATAAAAGTCCTGATTTGAGAATTCCTCACAGCAAATAAAACATAAAACATTAAAAACTGTAAATAGAATTAAACATAATTAAATAATTAACATGACTTCAAATATTTCAATGTTCCAATAAACTTTAAACACTCAAACACTAAAAAATGAAATAGAATGAAATAGAATTAGAATGATAAAAATGAAATAGAATGAAATAGAATTAGAATGATTAAAATGAAATAGAATGAAATAGAATTAGAATGATTCAAATGAAATAGAATTAAATAGAATTAGAATGATTCAAATGAAATAGAATTAAATTGAATTAGAATGATAAAAATGATAAAAATGAATTACACTCAAAAATGAAATAGAATTAAATATAATTAGAATGATTAAAATGAAATAGAATTAAATATAATTAGAATGATTAAAATGAAATAGAATTAAATAGAATTAGAATGATAAAAAGGAAATAGAATTAAATATAATTAGAATGATTAAAATGAAATAGAATTAAATAGAATTATAATGATTAAAATGAAATAGAATTAAATAGAATTATAATGATTAAAATGAAATAAAATGAAATTGAATTAGAATGATTAAAATGAAATAGAATTAAATAGAATTGAATGATTAAAATGAAATAGAATTAAATAGAATTAGAATGATTAAAATGAAATAGAATTAAATAGAATTATAATGATTAAAATGAAATAAAATTGAATTAGAATGATAAAAATTATAAAAATGAATTAAAATATATATACATGTTCCAATATCACTCTGGCTGTTTGTTTTCACACCCAGATAAAATAAATTAAAGTAGAATACCAATGGACAGCTTGTATAATACCAGTGAACTGTTCCTAGGCTAATTCCTATACTATTTTTAATTTGTTCCCCAACATTCTCTCTCTCACAGACACACACAAATACCCTTGCACCTCTGACCCCCCTTCCCCCCTGCCAGCTGAGCAAGGGAGAGAGGCTGATCCCTGTACCTGTGTGGACATTCATATTTGTATGGAAGTGGATTCCAATATTGAATTAATAAAATAAGAATCTAATATTCTCAATAAATATCCCCTTCTCCCCCCCTTAGTTTGTGAGTAACTTTCACAGAATAATGGTTAGATGAATAGCCCTGCAGAAGCCATCATCAAACCCATTTAGAAAGCCGCACACAAACCAAGAGCTAAAACATGTACAGTAATACTCAAGGTGAGGTTTAATCCGTATTAATACTATCTCCATCAGTTCAACATTTTCTGCAATATATTACTCGATAACCTAAAGCCTACGGGTTATTTTAACTTTATTTTTATATATCATCACGTGGAATTTGCTTTCGCATTTCGTTACATGGAAATAAAAATAAGTACTTGCCACATGGCATTTTTTCCTCACGTGGTGCATTTAGAACCGAGACTTACTTAACATCTACCTAGTAATAGCAGAATAATGGACAGGAGACAAAGTAATATTGGACATCCAATCTTGTGGAAAAGCCATCATAAATGTTTTGGTATTTGGTAATGTTCAGTATTTTGGTCTGTCTCACCCACACACACAAGCACACAAATATTAATTTACATGCCCCAGGAGATTTATAGAATGACTATTTGGTTAATGTGTCTTCCAGCAGTCTCCATTGGGCTGTTGGTTCCTATTTAGTGTATGTGTGTGGATATACAGGTTCCAATAACAACTTACTCACATTTTCTGACGTTATTCTCCTAATTTAGGCCTATTTTAACTAACAATTAAAAAACATTTGTATTATTAATTAGAATATCATTTTTGGATTGGATTTCACTGTGATATTTAAGGAAGTTATCTAAAATACTCATATGATCACTATTAACCTATTTATTTATTTATTTTTTAAAATGACAATGAAATAGAACTTACTGTATAAAGCAAATCAAACCGTTTAGGACATAAGGACATGAACCTTCATGGATCCCACTCTGCATGTCATGGATTGGTGCATGTTGTATTAACACTGTCACCTGGTCCATATTGCTATGGGGCCCATGGAGCCTGATGTGGGGCCATGCAGTGGATGTGGTCTACCCCGTTGTGGATCGTAGGCCGCTGCATTGCCACCTGGCTCATAGTTGCATGGAACAGGCCCTGTCCCATACTGGTCTGCTCTGTCATATGGGTCACTGTTTCCTCTTTGTCTTTGTTTCCATTTACGGCTCCTGATACTCCTATGTGACTGATGATTTTGTTGTTGTCGCTGTTCTCCCTGTGGCTGGTGCAGGTTCTCATAGAACATCAGCTGTGCTGCCTCCAGTTTCTTCTTTTTCATGAAGTCCTGTGAGAGTGTGTTCCTCTCAGCATGCAATGCGTGACCCCACACCTCAGTCAAAGGTCGAGTTTCCCAGCCAATACAAGAAGTCATAACACACTTGTAGATAGCAGGGAGCAAGCCATTGATCAAGGACGCTTTTAACAAGTCATTGAAAGCGGGGTTGTCTAGTGGCACACCACAGTGCTTCTGAAAACAGTTCTCCAGTCTATTCCTGTAGGTGTCACAGGTTTCATCAGGCCATTGCTTAGTGCTGTGAATTTTTGGCCAATCAGTGGGTACTGGAAATGCTGCTTTGATGCTGTCAAAAAGACCACCGTGATTCAGCAGCTGTCCAGTGACAATGTGATTTTGTGCTCCATTCACATCAAAATGTTCCCTGAGATGTAGCCATTTTAATCCAAAGACTTTGCGAAATACAGATTCGAGCATTCTTGCCGATGGCTCATACATCTCAATCAAGTCTAACACAGCTGCACACCAGCGCTCCACGTTGACTTTGTGGTCTGGAAGGTCCTTCATGATGTCTTTCAGTTCATCAGGTGTCCAGCGTTGCTGCACATGTACTGTTGCAGAATATGTGTCTATTTCTGAGTGCTGTGCCCCAGTCCCCCGATGAGGATGAGGTTCTGGATATGGAATGAATGGAAATAGCTTCCTTGGACAAAGTGTCGCTGTGACAACTGCTCCCCCCTGTCCTTGATTGTTTTTGAGGGGTTCAGGTTGTTCATGGTTGTTGCTGTTGTCTGCGGGCTGTTCCTTGGGTGTAGTAACAGTCAGTTGTGTGTCTCCGCTGCGGTTTGGCTCCTTCTGCCTCATATTGTTGTAGTCATCAGGCGTAGTGTTGGCTTGTAGATCTGCTAATTTCACCACAAATCTGTCAAGTTGCTCTCGCAATAGCATCACTTCTTTCTGTTGGTTGTTGAGTTGTTGTTGCATATTTCTGTCAAGTTGTTCTTGCAGGTCATTGATTTGTCGCTCCACAAGTTGTTCTCGCAATAGCGTCATTTCTTTCTGTTGCTCCTTGAGTTCTCGCAGTAACGTCACTTCTTTCTGTTGGTCCTTGAGTTCTCGCAGTAACGTCACTTCTTTCTCCTGTTGGTCATTGAGTTCTCGCTTCAACTTCTTTCTGCTTTGTTTCGCTCCCATCTTAAGATTCTTTTTGATCAAGTATCCATCTATGGTGAAGATGAAATAATGGTCCTGCCGACTACGCCAAATTGTAATGGCAGCTTTTGATATTACTATTAGTAAGTAAACATCATCAGGAAGAAGCAGGACTCAACCATCAGGATTCGAACTCCATTCTTTTATTGTATATGTCATCACACCAGAGAGAGACTAGTGTCTCCCTCCAGAGCTTCCCCAAGCACCCCCCACACACATGTCCCACACATATTTTATACTTTCAGCAGTGTACAGAGTTTCAGGAGTAACAAGAGATGGTCATGCCTTAAATGGACTCTATTCTAGAGTTAACTCACACAGTTTGAAATAGGTTTACATGAGTCAGCAGTCTCTAATGAGTTGGTCAGTGAAGAACAGGTGGTAATTAGATTGTTAAGTATCATCTACTAGTAGGCTACATTAAATTAATCAATATCATAGTGTTTATATGCATTTTTGCCACTACAACACTGTGTCTGCATAGTTACATACCGTATAACTATTCAATCAAGCTTTTCATCATGTAAACATATCCTAGAGTGAATTACTTTAGGAACTACATTTTCCATTTGTAAGCGGGTCACATGTTACAAATTGCATGTTTATATATATATATATATATATATATATATACCGCAGCGATGTGATTAACAGCAATGATTGCTAAACACAAACAAGCACACACTCGGATTATATGTGCTAACATTGGTATGGTAAACAATTACACTAGGACACATACCCATAGTGTGCCGCACACAAGTATGTAGACACACACACACACAAGCATGTACTGTAGACACACACACATGCATGCACACACACAAATGCACGCGCAACACCGATAAACATCGTGCAGACGAACCCTAATCTCCATACCGCAGACAGGGTTATCGTCTCTGTCGGGTGGAAACCTCATACTGTACATGTCCAAAACTGTTACTCAAATTCAACGGTAGCAAAATGTGTAGATCTGCAAGCTCGAAATGTGTCGCGACCTTGTTGATCTATACTGCTTTTGATGCTTTTGTGTGACACTGTAGTATGGTCAAGTAGGAGCGTCAACTTAAGAAAAAACACAATGTAAAAATACGGAAATGGGAGGTTTCTTGCCTGACGGGCAGACGTTATGCTATAGCTGACCCAGCACCGCAATCAGAGGTTCCCCGGCCTGTGTTTATCTGCCCTACGACAACATGTCAAGTTTGTCAACCCTAAATTATTATCATTCCCCCAAATCTTAACATAACAGTATTTACTTACAACAACACATGTGTATGGCTTACATGACGGGTCTAGACAAACGCCACATTGAGAGCTCTGCGAGAGGTCAGCTGTGTGAGAGGAGACGCTGTGTGTCAGACAGCGTCTCGACAGACGCACTGTGTTCAGTTAAGGGCTTAACCAATTTTGGGCGGGAACCCCTTTTGGTGTTGGCATTATGTTATGCTTTAGCTATTGAAAAATAGCAGATCTACAAGCTCATAGCGCGCCACCGAGTGGCGCGCTAAGAGCTTGTAGGTCTGCTATTTTTTTTAAATCGAAGAACCACTGACATAGAAACATAGCTTTTTCAGAAAACTGTCAGGATGTAGAAGACATTTTTAGAATCTGATCTCAGGTCAGAATGGGTTAAATGCAGTGGTGGAAAGTAGACCGTACATTAACATTTACTCAAGTACTGTACTTTACTGTACTAGCTTACTGGAGTACAATTTCCCATACTTTTACTTCTATGCACTACCCCAACATCTCAGAGGCAAATCGTACATGTGCTTTTACTCCACTACAATTATTTGAAAACTTTAGTTACTAGTTCATTTGTAGACTTAGATTATTATTACAAAACATACATTAACCACTTTAGCACTATTTTAACTTTAGCTTTAATAGCAGACCACAAGCTCACACTGTGTTTTGATGCGGCGCGCTGTGAGCTTGTAGATATGCTATTTTCAAAAGATTTTAATGCATTTTTATACATTAGAAAACTTGTGAAATGGGACTTTCAGCTTAATTTAATGACCACTTTTATTTTAGTACTTATATTTTGACGGCCCCAATACATTTGCACTTTTACTCAAGTGCATTTTGAATACCGTGCATTTCCTTGTAACAGAGTATTTTCTACATTGTGCTGTTTATACTTCCACCACTGTTTAAATGCTTTTGGACGATGAGTAGCCTATACTTAGAACTACACACTTTACTTCCCATGCTCTCCAGACATGGGGTCATCATGGGTGTCTCGTGTGTGTTTCATGCTCAAGTGCGATATGTGTGACTCATGGTAAATGCATGTTTGCCTCGATAACGGTCGTATGGGT
Organism: Electrona antarctica; assembly: GCF_951216825.1. Lineage (NCBI taxonomy): Eukaryota > Metazoa > Chordata > Actinopteri > Myctophiformes > Myctophidae > Electrona > Electrona antarctica. The sequence goes on along the minus strand of NC_136801.1, from coordinate 17,575,611 downwards.
GTGTATGTGTCTGTCTGTGTGTCGTGCCTTTATGAGTCTTCGTGTGAAATTACGCGAGCTTATGTCTTTGCTTGTTTGTGTGTCTTGTGAGTGGCTTGTGCACAAGCATCTATCTTAGGTGTGCATGTGTGCATGTATGCGTGTATCTGTGCCATGGTGTGCTGTTTGTGTGTTTATGCATTTATTTGTGACCTGCCATGTGCTACAGATGTGACATTTTAACATCGTTGCCCCCTCCAAACCGCAACAGCTATTCTGTGTTGCTTTATAAGGCTAAACCACAGGGTTTATTTTTCAGGAAATTAAAAATATATATTTTTCAGGAAATTAAAAATATATATTTTTCAGGAAATTAAAAATATATATTTTTCAGGAAATTAAAAATATATATTTTTCAGGAAATTATTATTTCTCTTTGTTTTTTAACAAAGCAATACTGCCTCATCCAAGTTGGTATTGTGACATTATATATTGTCAGATACTTGCATGAGAGGTAGAGAGGAGGTGGAGTTAGCTGCTTGAGGGGACACTCAAACTGTCCGGAATTGGAATTAGCTGGTTTTGACAGAAGCATTTTTTAATACTTTTCATTGATTCAATATTTTTTTTAAACCAAGACACAGATGTAAAGGGTGCAATAGCAAAAATTAGTTAGCTGGTTTCTATTGAACAGTGATGAATACAAGTCAACTGACTCATGTGGTTTCTCTAGGCTACTTGAGCCCTATTTTATACGTTCAAATGTGTTTTGTGTGGTGGAAATAGCAGATCTCTATACCCACGGCGCGTCACGGTGAGCTTGGGTGGACCCCCGTCAGAAAAGGTTTCGTGCCAGGGACCCAAAGAAGAGAACATTTCCAAAACTGTGAGCTTGTGTTGAATAGCCAACGTGTACATGGATCGGATGAAGTGGTTAAAATGACCCCTGGGGACCCCCAGGTACCCCTCCATGGACCCATGGGGGTCCCCGCACCCTACTTTGAGAACTGCTGTTGTATAGCAATCACGTATAGATCTGTAGATACAGTGTATTTGTGTAGATATTCGTGCAGAATCAGATACCGTACAGTAGTAAATAACCATTAGCGCTTTATCTTAGCTAGTGTTTACAATCATTACATGGGTCACAGAGCAGACATACGGTTGGTTTTTAAATGCAACACAGAGGTTAGTCTCACACAGGGTGCCTAATGAGAATGTGACATTTATGAAGTGCCTTAAAAAAGATAAATCACTATTTTCAAACAACACTTTTCTACGATATTTGAAATGATAATAATAATAATACTTGAGTACATTAAGCAATATTACACGAGAGGGGGTGGTTTAACGTCATTAATGCACGCTTGCGATGCTGCAGGAACGAGCCCGCAGGGCGAGTTCCGAAAGCAACGCAGAAGTGTAATATTGCAATTATACAACAGTTACCCTTAAAACTAAGAAAATCGCTGATTTTTTTTTTAATGACATGTAGTCACTACGACCACAAATGTCCCAAGAAACTAGCTAGCCTAGCCACCGAGTTTGCTGTGCTCTGGGAGAACAGAGCAGCTGAATTCTTTGTTTTGATTAGGTGTGGAGTGGTGCTCGTTTGAACCACGGCTAGAAGGCTGTTTCAACCAATCGGATTGCTTCCTCGAAACGACCTGTTGTATAATATGAGTTTTACAATATTCATATTAAGCCCTTTCACTTCTTCTAACCTCAATTAAATTGGGGTTAGAATACAATGTTAACCTTCAGAAGCAACCTAATTAGTTGGTCGACGGTAGAATAATAATATTGTTCAGAACAAAATAATTATTTGGAATCGGTTGCATTAGCTCTGTCACTAGCAGCCTGTGTTCACCTGTGTTAACACAGTTTTCACTGACCTGTGTCATAATTTTGGTTTGCTTGTTAGTTTTTTAACATGGTGATAAATATCGTATCAACGACTTGGTATTGTGTTATTATAGTTGTGTTCCTTTTTGGTATCGTTGCAACACCACACACACACACACACACACACACACACACACACACACACACACACACACACACACACACACGTCGTCATTCTCCCTCACATTGTTTGACACGTATACGTACGGCGCAACACACACTTCAAAACCACTCGCTGTAATTCAACTAGTGTGTCTACTATGGGAATGCAGCTGTGGCGTTGAATAGTAATACTCGCTCACTCCCCATTAGCGGCTGAGTGCGGAGCGCTCTGACCGCTTACACCACTTCATGCCCCATTACTAAAACACTGTCCTGACGGCGTGCAGTAATTACACATTAAAGGCTGTTTTGATGGATGATGCTTTGACAGCTCCATTGTTTTTCCATGATGTATATTCCCAATGATATTGTGAACTGCACAGTAATACTGAGATCCACCCTGGACCGTGTGTGTGTGTGTGTGTGTGTGTGTGTGTGTGTGTGTGTGTGTGTGTGTGTGTGTGTGTGTGTGTGTGTGTGTGTGTGTGTGTGTGTGTGTGTGTGTGTGTGTGTGTGTGTGTGTGTGTGTGTGTGTGTGTGTGTGTGTGTGTGTGTGTGTGTGTGTGTGTGTGTGTGTGTGTGTGTGTCCGCACGTGCACTTAAGAGCTGACAGAACTAATAGACTCAGAGCAAACTCATGGCAGGGATAGTTCATGTTGAACCCTTGCATCCCTATTATATTTTGGGCCTGTCGAAATAAGTGAACATTCTGTGGACATGCCAGATCCACAATCTCATAACGTGTCACAAGGCATTGCAATAGTTGTGAGCTTGTAGATCACAACAAAGAAGTATAGCAGTGGTTCTCAAAGGTTGATGTTGTGCGGGTTCCAGGGGGTTCCCAGCAATTTTTTTTTTTTAAATAGCAGATTTACTGCTACTACTAAGTTCACTGTGCGTGCGTCACTTTGTGCCACGCTACGAGTTTTAACATCTGCTATTTCATATTTTTGAATATTTCTTATTTAAATCTTTAAAGTATTGGATTTTGCATACATTTACATTTTTTAACACTATCTAATCTAATGAGGGGGTCCCTGGCAAAAAAACAAAACAAAACATTTTAAGATATGGGTCTACGGCCAAATACATATGGGGGGTCCTCAGCACAAAAAGGTTTGAGAACCACTCGTGGGGAAAACGTACAGTATTATATATAGTTTACCTCTTCGGGAATTCTGGTCAACAAAGTGTATATATAGGGTTTGAGTGGTTAGAGTGGCGTCTGCAAGCTTTCAACGATTCTGAAGTTGAGCTGAAGGCCAGACATATGGGGATTGGAGTGTACGGTCATCATGAGTTTGCACTTCACGGAGAGTAGGTGAGGGTGCAGCAGCAGTGTGTGTGTGTGTGTGGGGATGATTGTGATTGCGGTGTGGTAATGGGTGTGGGGGGGAGATGGCACGCTGGTTTGGTTTGTTGCAAGTCACCCTCGCCTCGGTCAGCAAACATGCTTCCACACTGCGATCACAGTGATTGTGTGACACTCCCGGTCTGACCCTCCTGCTATTCACTCCCGCCTCCGCTCCTCAGACGAGGCCGGGCAGGGCGTGTTTGTTAATCGGCCTTACAGACAGACGAGCACACACACCCAGGCAGCCCCCAATAGCACCGTGGAAAACCCCCAACCACCCCCTCTCTTACAGTAGATGACCAACCATACTTCAGACAGTACTTTGGCCCACACATCGGCACTTTGATCTAGACGAAAAACATTTTCACATCGTCTCGTGGGATTCGTTCTTTTTTTCTTCCCCCTCACGGAGCGATCTGGGACATATTAAATGGGGGCTTAATTGGGTTGACAATGTGCAGAGTACTATCTGACAAGACGTTCCCTTATGCGCTAGTCATGCAAACATAGTTCTGGAACCATATGTTGTATAACGTATACGCAGGGCCAAAACGTCTGAACCTGAGGGTGGGGGCGGGGAGGGCGGCTACCTCGGGGCTCCTGAGTCTTTATAATGTCAATTCAATTCAAAGGAGCTTTATTGGCATGAGAAAACGTACGTTTACATTGCCAAAGCAGAAGTGGAACAAGACAATCAAAACAGAACAATGTATTTACAAATACATATTGGATATAAATAGGAATTAAATAAAGGTGTAAACAGAGCTGAGTTATATTAGCACTTTGGGTAATACTATCTTGTGAAACTATAAAAAGCATTTTCTGTCAGAGATAGTCTCTGTGTGGATTTGGGTTGTTGAGTTATGAGGCTAATGAATAACGGCCTGAAAAGTCAGGAAACCTTTTTTAAGTTCCCAGATGATTAGCTTAATGTGCAACTTTGTTTTCACCCTCATCAGTAAACAAACCAACATACAGTACAAGTGTATACAGGGTATCTGCACATTTCTAAAGTGACAATTTAACGACTTTTAAGGCCTTTTTTTATACCTCTCAAATTAAAATAACTAAATAATAATAGACCATTTCTATGTCAAAAGTAGGGATGGGTCCGATTAATCGATTAATCGATTATCGTTAATAGAACCCGAAATCGATTATGAAAATTAATAATCGATAATTGATAAATGAAAATCTGTTGGAAAGGCAATATTGTCATCCAAACAGGACAGGGCTATAGGCCTACCAAAGTGTGCCTGGGATGTGTCTGTGTAGCTGCATGATCAATTGGCTCAACACTGGTCCAGGGACCACCAGTGGTCCTCATTTAAAAGATGGAGTTAGTAACCAAATGGACCCTTATTAACTCTCAAGAGTTAAAATTATTGTTAAGCATCTACATCAGGTGTTCCCAAACTTTTTTGACTTAGGTACCCCTTGGGGGGAAGATTTTTTTTATTTGTAGGGTTCATAAAAAAAACAAAAAAATGTTTTAAGTCCTCCCCCAACGATTAATCGATTAATCGTTAATATTGAATTATATAAATCGATTTTCATTTTGGACACATTTACACATCCCTAGTCAAAAGTAACCAACGCTATATGCTATAAAAATGGTCATTGGCCAATGTGAAAAAAATATTACCTAAGAAAGAGGCAAAAACTGCAACGCCTCACATTGCGATGCGTTGCAGTTCATAATTTGTAGTTTGGCTATGTCCACAATGTATCTGTGGAACCGAGTCAGACCAAATGTAATGCCTCATCTCCTTCCAAGTGCTTGTTGGGGTGGGGGGTCCGCTGTTCAAATATAATTATTTTGGGGGGGTCACG
>NC_136801.1:17542938-17562938 GCF_951216825.1 Electrona antarctica | reverse complement strand
TCAGACACATACGCAATTCTCCATTCATTGTCAATGGGAATTTAATGTTTGTGTAAATGGAAAATCTACACTAATTGCTGCATATAGGAGGGGCTAGCGCCCCTAAAGGACCTTGAATATGCTGATGACACCACCCTGTTCAGCGAGACTGCCGATCAGCACAGTGATGCCCTCAGCGTGTTCGATGAGGAGACCAAAAAGCTCGGCCTGAAGATAAGCTGGTCCAAGACCGATCTTATGCATGTAGGCGATGTACCAGACCCACCACCCTTCATATTTGATGGTACCCCTGTCCACTTTGTCTCCACCTTCAAATATCTTGGCTCGACAGTGTCGAACATCGGTGACCTCCAAACAGAGGTCGACCGTCATCGTGCCCTAGCAGTCTCCGCCATGCAGTCCCTGTGGAGGCCGCTGTGGCGACACCGGCACATATCCAGGGAGACAAAGTCTACAATGCCTCTGTCATCTCTGTGCTCCTGTACGGCTCGGAAACATGGCCGCTGAACAACACCCTGGCGGCCATGCAGACTCGCCGGCTTTGACTCCAGAGCCATCAGGAGGATCGAAGGCATCTCGTGGAGCCAGCATGTAACAAACTAGACTTTAAGAGAACTAACCCAACAGCCCCCAGCATCCCGCCTTGCAGCAATGCGGTGAGTGCGTTGGTATGGCCACGCCATCCGCCTGCCAGAGGAACATCCAACACACACCATCCTGGCCTTCAATCCCCAGCAAGCCGATAAGAGACGACCAAGAAGCGCCCCCTACCTGCACCCGCTGGCTGGATGTAATAGGCCAGGACCTTAGAGCATGTAACATGACTTTGGCACAAGCTCAACACCTTGCCCACGACAGACCCAGATGGAGAGACCTGGTTGGCTATGGTTGGCTATAAGCGCCCTGAAGTGCAAGTGGACTTTAAGTAAGTAAGCGCTCCTCAAAATGGGAAAAAAAACATGTACAGTATGGGAAAAGAAGTGGCTGGGGACTCTTGACTTGTTTGTTTTTTTGTTGTTGTTTTTTACAGGGGCCAGTTTCGAATTTCAAATGGTGTCAACGGTCAACGGTCAATGGCTCTCAAAATAAGATGCTTTTAGGTTCACATACATTATGGCCTGTGCGGGAACGGAGCCAGCCAAGTAGATAGCACCAGATGGCGGAGAATGTGTTAAGGTTTCACGATCAGTCCGGTGGTGTCTGAGATGAGCTGTTCAGAGATGGACAGACAGACGCAACCGCATGGCTTCTGAGTGGATCTCTGCCGTCATGGTGATGATGTCATAATGATGATGTCATAGTGATGATGTCATAGTGTAGGAACTGGCAAAAAAAATGGACGGCCTGCGCAAATCTGCATTTGCAAGCTTGCACAGTTGCACTGCAACAGTTTATGTTGTGTGTGATGTCAGACCTCCTGGTCAGCCTACATAACATTTTGTTATGTACAGTTGTCTTTAGACTTTCACTTCATCTCAGTGCGAAGTGTGTTTTGTCCTGAAAGGGTTCCTTGAGACACAGCCCAAGTGAGTGAAGAGGGATAGAGTGCAATAGTATAAAGACTATTGTCAAACCCCAAACTAGGAACCTACAACTCTCCTTCTCATAAGTCCATTTATAGCTGCATTTCATGATGGAAGGAAGGAGTGAGTCCCAATACTCCCAGACTCTGGTCTCCTTTTTTGAGTGTCCATATGCCTGTGACTCCACCTTCCTCCATGAACCCATGAAGAGTAGCCACAACGACATCTACTGCCAAACACGGATGAATGAACAGATCCCTTCAGCAGCCTGTCGGCAAATAAACTGGTCTGTAACCAGCCAGAAACAAAGAGACACAGATGAACCAAAATCTAACAGTCATCAACAGTTTACCAAGAATGTAGCTCTGGCGGGAGAAGTAAAGACACCGAGTTACACAGGAAAGAAAAGCCACATCTGCAAACACTGTCACAAGAGTTTCAGTCGTTTAGGTTCCTTGGTGAGACACCAGCCTATCCACACTGGAGAAAAACCTTACCACTGTAAAGACTGTGACAAGAGTTTCACTCAGTCACGTTATCTGCAGGCACACCAGCGTATCCACACTGGAGAAAAACCTCACCACTGTAAACAATGTGACAAGAGTTTCACTCAGTCAAGTCATCTACAGCAACACCAGCGTATCCACACTAGAGAAAAACCATACCACTGTAAACACTGGTACAAGAGTTTCAGTCGTTTAGGTTCCTTGGTGAGACACCAGCCTATCCACACTGGAGAAAAACCTTACCACTGTAAAGACTGTGACAAGAGTTTCACTCAGTCAAGTGTTCTGCAGGCACACCAGCGTAGCCACACTGGAGAAAAACCTTACCACTGTAAACACTGTGACAAGAGTTTCACTCAGTCAAGTCATCTGCAGGCACACCAGTGTATCCACACTGGAGAAAAACCATACCACTGTAAACACTGTGACAATAGTTTCAGTCGTTTAGGTTCCTTGGTGAGACACCAGCCTATCCACACTGGATACAAACCTTACCACTGTAAAGACTGACAAGAGTTTCACTCAGTCAAGTTATCTGCAGGCACACCAGCTTATCCACACTGAAGAAAAACCATAGCACTGTAAACACTGTGACAAGAGTTTCACTGACTCAGGTTATCTGAAGAAACATCAGCGTATCCACACTGGAGAAAAACCTTACTACTGTAAACGCTGTGACAAGAGTTTCACTCACTCAGTCAAGTCATCTGCAGTCACACCAGCGTATCCACACTGGAGAAAAACCTTACTACTGTAAACACTGTGACAATAGTGTGTGATTTTTTTTTATAGCCAATGATAAAATCTAAAATGACACGGATGCTTACCTGGTTTAAGGAGTAGTTCACTCAAAACATGTCTTATTTTCTAGCATTTCACACCTGTGAAATGATATCTATCATTTCGGGAAAACTATGCCGAAGCAAATGGGCGTGGCCTATATGGGGAGATGCGTTATGACCCAAGGACATTTTGATTGTAGAACCTACGGTTCCAGAGTTATAAGGCAAAATGTGAAGTGGGCTGTTATATAGCGCCACCATGAGGCCGACGGATTTAATTATTCATTACATTAATTTTAATGATTATTTTGAACCTCCCCTCCAAGTGTTTTAACTGTAGCTCTGACGGTTTCTGAGGGAAAAATACTTGATGTGAGTTTTTGCATTTACCCATGTAAGTCGATGGGAAATTTTAATGCACTACAACATTTATTATTAATCAATAATTTGTTCATTTGAAAAAAGGGCTTCGTTTAAGACCTCCGTAATATTATGGTCATGCCTGTGTGAAAAGTGGGAGCGATTGGTGCAGCCAGTGAGGAGCTACGACAGTGTTTCAGACATACAGACAGACAGACAGACAGACAGACATTTTTTTGTGTTTTTGTCTTTTTCTTTGCACTATAGATGTTTGTTTATGTCCTGGGTATGTAAGACTGAGAATGCTCTGAGCAAAATAATTTTCATTGTATTTATACTCTGTATCTATACTATACATATGACAAATACACCTGAACCTGAACCTGAACCTGAGTGAATTATATAGTATGATGATGATAAGACTGACAAAAACAAAATCTTCATGAATTCACAGCTTCATAGTATAATTGATAGAAAAAAAGTAATTGTTGGAGGTGTAATACTCCTTTTTGCCGCCTCCTTTCTGTCTATCTCTCCCTCCCTCTCTGCCTCTCTCTCTCTCTGCCTCTCTCTCTCTCTCTCGCTCTCTCTCTCTCTCTCTCTCTGTGATGTCAGAGGTTTGGGATTCGTGCAAGGATGTGCCTGCTCCATGTGTCGCAGCTGGAACTAATCTCGTAGCATTAGGACAGATGCGTAGTGTCACTGCTGCAGAGCTCGTCCATTGGCAACAGGCCGGGCTTCTCAGAACCGTTGACTAAGGTCTTCCTTGTCATCATGTTTAAATCTAATATATTATATTATAGTGGCTCATACAACCCCCCACTCCTGACAAAGACAAACGGTGAAATAAACACAGTCAGACATACATTAGGACATATGCTGTTTTGATGTGCTCCTGTGGGCCTCCTGAACATTGTATGGTGTTTTGATGTGCTCCTGTGGGCCTCCTGAACATTCAAACACAGTCAGACATACATTAGGACATATGGTGTTTTGATTTGCTCCTGTGTGCCTCCTGAACATTCAAACAGTCAGACATACATTAGGACATATGGTGTTTTGATGTGCTCCTGTGTGCCTCCTGAACATTGTATGGTGTTTTGATGTGCTCCTGTGTGCCTCCTGAACATTCAAACACAGTCAGACATACATTAGGACATATGGTGTTTTGATGTGCTCCTGTGGGCCTCCTGAACATTCAAACAGATTTCAAACGGCAAGGGAGTTGCAAGCTGCCAGCGTGTGTCTCTTTGTACAATGTACATGTTAGTGTGCATGCGTAAAGGTGCACGTTTGTACAACACGCATGTGTAACTCTGCATGCGTTTGTATACAGGTACACCTACTGTACCGTAGGTGAGTGTATGTGTGAGCCTGTCTTCCATGCATGCACTTATGTGAGCCAAAGTTGCATTTGACAGCCAGCTGCCTGCGAGCTGAAAACGTTGCAGTTCAAACTTCAAAGTTGCGTGCCTAACCATCAACGTTTGTGTACATGTGTGTCCCCTTGGAGCAGTGTTGATTTCGTCGACTAAAACTAAGACGAAAAATGTTCGTCGACTACCTTTTTCCACTGACGAAAACTAAATATAAACTAAGCTGTGATGACTAAAACTATGACAAAATATATCGAAGATTTCGTCAAAGAAAAACTAGACTAAAATGTTAGGAAGGGACTAGTGGACAAGAGATCCAGTATAAGTAATTTTACACTTGGTTGCATGCTGAAAATAGCCGATCAACACGTTGCGCTGCGATGCGTTGTGAGCTTGCAGATCGGCTATTTTCAGCAAGTGTAAAATCAAGTCATTACGACGGCATCAAGGCCCGACAAAATACATTCTAGTCGACTAAATTAACTGTAGATTTAGTCGACTAAAACTAGACTAACACTAAGACATTCCAGGTGACTAAAACTAAATGAAAACTATGCAAGAGACTATGACTAAAACTAAAATCAAAATTTGCTGCCAAAAACAACACTGCCTCGGAGCACAATAAACAGGTGATCAGTAGTTCCGGCATACCTGTCGTTCACCCCTGCCTCTCTCCCTACCTCCCTCCCTCCTGCGGGATTCCAGAGCTTTCACTGTGCCTGATCGCGTCAGAGGGAAAAAAATGCATCCGGAGAGAAAAATCCATACAGAAATACAATCAGTAAGAGGTCCTCCGAGCCGGTGTCCCCACCCCGCCATCCTCACCATCACATCTAATTAACATTAGAGAGGGAGGGAGAGAGAGAGAGAGAGAGGGACAATAATAATCATCTTTGCCTGCAAAGTCCATTATGCAGTCCTGTTCACTGTATATGTCATCTGCCTAATGCGAGTCTGGCTGTGGCGTGGCTGTTTGTACAGTATACCTCTGCTCTCTATCTCTGCTTGTCTCTCACTCTCACTCTGTCTCTCTCTGTCTCTCTCTGCACGCACGCACGCACGCAGGCACGCACGCACGCACGCACGCACCGAGCACGCGCGCACGCACGCACGCTGTCCTTTCACTGTCTCTCTGCGTGTCTGTCTCTTCCTCTGTGTTCTATCGTCAGACTCATCACAGTGTCCCTCTCCATGTCTCTGTCTACATTATACAGTATGGTTGTGGGCGTCTTCTCTCATGTCTGCTGGTAATCACTGAGGATAATCCCGCCGGGCCTTGAGCGGGTTTTTTTTTTTAAATGTATAATTACACCCAGGCATGAGGTCAACATCATTAGAGTCCTGAACTACACGTGAACCGCCCGTTACCGGGAGGGGTCAGAGCGCATTAAAAGCCATTACTGAAGCTAATTCATGAAGGACAGCACAGCTGACTGGTTATGTATCCCCCCCCCCCCCCCCCCCCCCCATTCTGACATTCTGACATTGTTGCCATGTGTACGTTGAGAGTATTTTGGGAGCATTTATTTAGGTCTACTTAATCCCCTTAGAGATGGAAGCGGTCGCCGGTCAATACAAGGCCGCCGGGCAGGCTCCCACTTCCTGTCATAATATTAAACCTTCCAGCTCCTTTTGAGGGTCAACCAGTCGATCACAATGTCCTATAGCTTCTAATCTGACTCAGGGCCTGTGTTGGCACGTAAAACACATCCTTCCACTCTCGCTCTCTCCACTAATGCCAGTCCATTTAATCAGAAGTGCCTTGAAAATAGCGGTGGGCAAGTACATTTACTCAAGTACTGTACGTTTATCAGTACTTTTACTTCAACTCCACTCCATCTAAGAGGCAAATATTGTACTTCCACTACAATTACTGGTATATTAAAGTTTAGTTACTAGTTACTTTGTAGATTTTTTGAAAACACACCACACACCACTTCAGCCCTGTATTTGAAAATGGCCCATCTACGAGCTCACAATGTCTGAGCAACACATTTCGAGCTTGTAGATTTTCAAAATATGTTTTATACATTTTGAAATGGGACATTCTGCACAATGAGTACTTTTTCTTTTGGTACTTTAAGTATATCGTTTATATATCACATTGTTTGTATATCACAGACGCACACACCCGCATGCACACGAACACAGACGCACACACCCGCATGCACACGAACACAGACGCACAGCGAGTTCCCACTCTACAGTATTATTCTTCTCGGGGGCACAGCAGGAGTCAGTCAGCCAAGTCAAACCTCTCTCGCAGCTGAGTTCTAGAATGTTTCATTGGTGCTCCAAGGGCCTCTAAAGGGAAACAAAAGTACTTATCATTACCACTTCCCATGTCGCCGCAGCTGACACGCCAGGAACGACAGAGGGGGAGGCCCCGTGGCGGGGGTTTCATGGCCACCTGACAGGAGACAGAGGGGGAGGCCCCGTGGCGGGGGTTTCATGGCCACCTGACAGGATTGCGGGGGAAAATTACCCAGCGGTTTGCGCCAAAGATAGCCGCGCTAGCTGTTGGACTCGTCGAAGTGTAAATTGATCTGCCTGATAGGTGTTAAAGTGGTGTGATGTTTATTTGACATGTCATAACCTAATGTCTCTTGCCTCTATTTTTCCCCTGTCCTCCACACCTTTCTCTTTCTCTACATCGTCTGTCACTGCTCTCATCCTCTCCTCTTCAATCCTCTCAATCTTCGCATATGCGTTGCGTCGTGAGCTTGTATAGATCAGCTTGTTTGGCACTCGTCTAATTCAGCATTACGGCGTCATCAAGACCTGGCAATATAAACTTTACTCGACTAAATCAAGTGTAGTTTAGTCTAACTAAAACTACACTTAAAAGTAAAACATTTCAGATGAATAAAATATGACTAAAACTAAAATATGACATCCTCTTTCCGCAGACATGCCTCTCCACGTGCGGCGCAGCAGTGACCCGTCGCTGGTGGGCCTCGCCCCGGGGGCAGAGCTCCAGACCGGGGCGGAGGAACCGTCTAGGAAGAACCCCACGCGCTGGTCTACCACGGCGGGCTGCCACAATGCCAGAACGCCAGCACGCCACAACGGCCAGAACGGCCAGAACGGCCAGAACGCCATCGCCATCGCCACCGACACCGACACCGACACGGGTAGTCTGGAGAGTAAGGTAATACATGGATACCCCAGTATCGGTACTATACACTGTCATAATGTTATTACTTTATACTAGACCTGTGCCGTAGTCTGAGAACACACCTCTTCAGACTCCACTTTAGCCCGGGGCGACGGTGGCTCAGGGGTAGAGAGGCTGGATGGTAACCGTAAGGTTGCCAGTTCGAACCCGGGCTCCCCCAGAGTCACTGTCGAAGTGTCCTTGAGCAAGACACTGAACCCCTAATTGCTCCCGATGTGCTAGTTGGTGCCTTGCATGGTTTCCGCTGCCATCGGTGTATGAATGTGTGTGTGAATGGGTGAATGTAATGCACAATCTCTGTAAAGCACCTTGGATAAAGGCGCTATATAAATGCACCATTTACCATTTACCCGTAGCACTTGACCTAACCTTGACGACCATGCAAGGTCTTATGCAAAGGTTAAAATTACATTTAGATAGCTGCTATTTAGACATAGATGCTAGGCTCACTGTTTACAATGGTATCCTATAGTTTATATAGTTTAAATGTACAGATTATTTTTGATAGTATATTATTGATTAGACAGATGCTAGGTTATTGGTTTTACCTCTACCTGTGATTTACCTGTGATTACTAAGGCACTACGCTGTCTCTCCACATTTAATATATGTGTTTACCTTGCTTATTAAGTTGCTCTGGATAAAGAGCATATATGCTAAATTCTTCTAATTGGCATCAACGTTTCTTGTGTCTTATCTGGACATTGTGAAAGTTTATACTTTGTAAGTTAAGTCGATTTAGTTCCTTCTCTCTCTGTAGAAGTATCAGAGCTACCTTGTAGGGAGTCCAAAACCCCCCAGTCTTGTATTGTATTGCCTGCCATATCACTTTGACTACAGTTCTCCTCTATACAGCTCGGAATCAAAGCAAAAATATCCTGGATATGAAGAATGCGCTACAGACATAATCAGAAACTACATACTTCTTTTGTTCCACAAAAAAAAGGAGGCAGAGTGGGAGACGGAGAGGAAAACACATGGTCTTTGTTCTAAATTCAATTTGCAGTGGCTGTCTGAGCGAGCTGGTGATGAAGACAAAAAAATAAAGAAAGAAAGTCTATCTTAAGTACATCCTCCCTGCAGCTTCCCAAAGAGAAGGGAAGCCAATTAACTTCTCAAAATGGCCGCCCCCGTGTGGCGCTGACAGAGCCTTGGTGGTTTTGCAGGAAGGTAGATATTGCAAATGAGATGGGGGTTGAGGGGGCAGAGGAAGTAAAAATAAATAAATGGGGGAATGATTGAGTGCTCGGAATGTGACACGGCAACCCTCCGTGTGATTAGCGTTGCCTCCGTGCCTCCACGCCTCATATTGATAATCCTATTTAAAAACACTCTTGTTGCCTCAATAATGTAACAGCAAACCCCCGCGAGAGGAGGCCGGCCAAAAGGAATGAAGCACTTATTAGAGACTATTTGTTTTTGTGAAATGGCACACCTTCCAGGGGTCCAACCTCAACCCGGACTCCCAGAAATGTCGGAAATGGGTTGTTTAACGGTTAAACAACCCATTTCCGACGTTAATTTGGTTAAACTTTAACCGAATTAAAACTATAGCGTCATGGCAAACATTAGGCGAAAGTAGCCAATCTACAAGTGCATTTTGTGCTGTAGATCAGCTATTTGCAGTGTAGAGATTTGGAGTAGAGGGGGAAATAGAGCTATATATATATATGTATAATAGGGTATAAGTCATCAGTCTTCAACAGGAGGACCCCCTAGGGTACCATAGTGCGTCACAGCACGGCATGTTGTACACTTATAGATTGTCTATTTTCGGCAAAGATGTTTTGTGTAAAGAGAAAAGAGCACAGAGCCAAAGGTGAAGTTTACTAAGTATTGAGGGTTTAAGTGTTCAGTATATTAACACAATCAGTGCCGGGATTCCTTCAAAATAGAAGCTCTGGGATGCTGGAAAGACATGGCCACTTTGACTCTGAACCCCCCCCTCCCTCCTCCCGGAAACAATCCGGGAAAAAAACGGAGAAATATGTTGCTAGCTTACCTTGCTCTCGTGTTCATTCATACGATTTCGTTCATATTTTGAATGAGAAGCTACGTATCTATGAAATAGATTAAAAAGTGTAATCAGCAACACAATGTTATTACAATAGGCCTATGTAGTGGTGGTGGTGGAGGGGGGGGGGGGGGGGGGTTGCCTGCTTCATCACTCTAAGGGGTGTCTGGCCTGCAAAACGTTCCTGTGATTCAATCCCAAGACTGTTGGAGGTCATGTACGATTGTACGTACAGTACTGTATGTGCTTCTGAGGCTGTCAGGATGCTGATTGTTCTTCAAAGGCGAGAAAGAGACACACACTGAACATGTGGACCTGGGCTGTGGACCAGGAACATGAACTCCTTCAACAGGGAACATGTCTAGTTGTTGGCCTATAGTAGTCCTAGTCTAATTTTGTCCAACAAACAACAGATGCTTAATACATCACTCCGCGCCAGCCTGAAAACATTTTTCTTAGAGGAAATTTCACTGCAAAACCGCTCATCAATAACCGTGTCGGTTTAGCGCACATGTGGACGCAAGCCGTCGGTCTCAGACTGACTCCCGCCCCTGGTGTCTGAGACCATTTCCTCTTATGTAGCACAGCCCAGCCGACAGCGCTCTGTTCCGTTGTGTTCTTTCGGCCCCCTTTTTCCCGTCTCCTATACGGCTCCAATTACCGCCGAGTCCGGTCACGTTCGTTCTGCCAAAGCTCCGCAGCTGACACGCAGCCCTACACGAGAGCCCTCGCTCATCATCGTCCAACCTCGTATAAAGCCTGTGATCGACGTGTCCCCCCCCAACCGCCCCTTCCCCGCCCCACACACACACACACACACACACACACACACACACACACACACAAAAGACGACCTTACAATGACTCATATAGCGGCAGCAGCACCGCCTCGGACCGCGCTTAGTCAACCGTCAAATGCTTGATAACAATGTGGAGGTGAAACGTGCAGGTGTGGCTTTAACCACCGCTCTCAGACCTAGTAATATGAAGAAGAAGTTTGAGGAGACGTTGTTTTTCGCAGAGTGGTGGGAGAGAGTCAGTGGGTGTGGGCCGGTCCCACTAGGAGAGAGTCAGTGGGTGTGGGCCGGTCCCAGTGGGTCTGCCAGGGTCCTGTCCTGTCTGCAGTCCTTCCTAGGGCCCCAACACGCCACATTCTAGTTCACTGAAGACACATGGATTATTTTACACAGAGACCAGTGCTTGTTTGCTCAGTCTCTCGCATTCTCCATCTCCCCTCCCCTGTTTGCTCTTTCTTTCTTTCTTTCTTTCTTTCTTTCACTATGGTCTGTGTCTTTGCCTCTTAGTGGTTGTGCATGAGTACGAAAGATAGTTTCATGCAGTGTGTGTGTGTGTGTGTGTGTGTGTGTGTGTGTGTGTGTGTGTGTGTGTGTGGCGCTTGTGCGCACGCGTGCATGCTTGCATTAGATTAAAAGAAAGAATTAAAAAAAAACAAGTGGCGATGTAATTAATGTCGTCTCGAGGTCACCTCGGCAGGAATATTTTACACAAATGTTTTTCATGTAATGGAGGAGCCCGGCTGTGGCCCTCGCTTCTTATTAGCAGCCTGTAATATGGCTAGCTATTAGCTACATGAGATTAGAATGTGGGGTTAGGTAATGAAACTTCCACGGACAGTATCGCCATGGAATGTGTCCAAAATAAGCAAGTACACCCCCCCTGCACCCTCCCCCCTTGCCAATCATCCTGTGTGCTAACTGACACCACCAGCTATTACTCTGTCTGTCAAGTTATGGGACAGTTAACAGTTACAGTTAACCCTTTAAGACCCGGCTGAGGCAGATTACAAATGCCTTCCAAATCAGTACTTTCCATGCGTTTCAAGATTGTTTCCAAAAATGTTCAAAAACAGCAGATGTACAAGTTTGCAGCGTGGCACAAAGTCATGCGCTGTGAGCTTGTAGATCTTTTATTTTTCATGGTTAAAATCTAAAATGATCTACAAGCTTGCTATTTTCAAAATGTCTGCCTCTTCCTTAAATTATTTGGCAATTTGGCCATTGTTTGACCACTTTTGTATGCATTAATGGTCTTTTTATTTATTTATAACAAAAAAAGGGACCGAGAGCCACTGAAGTACAGTAAGGCATAGAGCGCTTTACAAAGTCCTAATGGTTGTTAAATGTTCCGTACAGGGGCGAGGAGGCAACGCCTACAGGAGTCTGCCTCGGGACGCTGCCGGCTGGGCCACGCAGTTCCAGAGAGAGACCACCCGCACCTCTCTGAGTGCCAACCACCCTATGGTGGACCGCTGGCTGGACCGGCAGGAACAGGTACCGTTACACCGAACACGAGAGCTTAATATTTCATCCCCGAGCCTGCCGGGACCCAACACCGTTTCCATGTGGATCCATTGATCCACATCACTTCCTGGTGTAGCTGTCAAAGACGGAGACAATAATGGCCATCACTTTCACACACAGACCAGGGTCTAGACTTACTCTTAGCCACAGAGAATTAAAACTCAAGCTGACATCAGATTTAATTCGCACATGCCACTCTTCCCCCCTCGCGGCGCCTAGCGTGACAGTGTCAGCCCGACGCCATCTGCTCCCCTGACATCACACCTCTGTGCTCCGCCAGCGCTGCCCCCATATTGTTTCCCACCTCCGATTGGCTCTACCTCCACTTCCTACGCAGGCTGTCTGTCAGCAGAGAAGGAAAATAACTGGTTTCCTAAGCAGTGGTTATAAATATAACCACTTTCCCAAGGTTAGATGCTGCATCTCAAGGGGTTATCCCTTTAATAAAATATATGAAATTGTCCGTGGCAAATTCAAGATTATTTTTTATACACAATTACGGGTTCTCCAGGTTTTCTTCAGAAGATGTACGCCACATTAGTCCTTACTAGTACTCCAACGTTTTATTTTCAAGGACCCCCATAGCTCTCCGAGTTACAGACCTGCAGGGTCATGTCTTTGTCTACTCATTTTGTATGTCCATGGCAAAGGGTTTCTCTACAACAGAGTGTTAACGCAGATTAATATAGCTTGTTTTCACCGGTGGGCGCGGTGGCTCAGGGGTAGAGTGGCTGGATGGTAACCGCAAGGTTGCCTGTTCGAACCCGGGCTCCCCCAGAGTTAGTGTCGAAGTGTCCTTGAGCAAGACACTGAACCCCAAATTGCTCCCGATGTGCAGGTTGGTGCCTTGCATGGTTTCTGCCACCATCGGTGTATGAATTTGTGTGAATGGGTGAATTGATGCACAATCTATGTAAAGCGCCTTGGATAAAGGCGCTATATAAATGCACCATTTACCATTTACCAAAAACGCTGTCTGGGAACACAAAAGCAGAGAAAAATGTTTTTTTTTTTTTTTTTTTTATCCTGTAATACTATACTAAACTGGCTTGGATTTGTTTTTATCACGTTTTTTTCCGTTTATCGTCTGATCTGAAGCTGTAGATGAACTCACAGGTTGCGGAAGAGTGCCCTCTATCGTGAACAATGAAAACACCAAATGACGTACAGGCATATAGGCCTACTGTACGTCAATGGCGGTTAAAATTGACAGAGGCTCACTGCAGATGGAACTCATACTGTAAATGACCCTCCAAGGTTGTCCGTGTGAGCTACAGTACTGTAGGTGTGACAAATTTCTCCCAAAATTCTCTCTTGTCTGTCTCCGCTCCGGTACCTTTTCTCTCCGTCTCCTCATTCTCTCTCACAGCAGGTTTACACTGGACGCACTGGACAGAGCGCATTTCACAAACACATACCCGCCTAAAGATACATTTTGAGGATTGGACTGTTGGAGCAACACACATCAACAAGGAGAACTGTGCTTCTGGTTGTGAACAGCCCAGTGTGCTATTCCAGCGAGAAATTCACTTCACAGCTATTAGCAAGCCGCTTCCATGTCCAGGGTGAACCCGCCACCATCCTCTCTCCCCCTGTCTCTCTCATGTTCTTTCTTTCTTTCTTTCTTTCTTTCTTTCTTTCTTTCTTTCTTTCTTTCTTTCTGGAATGACTGAAGAGAAAGACAGAAAATAAAGGAGCATATTAGAAAGAGAGCAAGAAAACAAGGCGAGCTGATGAGGATACAAGCCACAGTTTGGTGTAGAGAGGAAAAGGAGGAAAATTAAGCCAAAGGTCAAATGTACTAAGCACTGAGGGTTTAAGTGGCTAAATGTCTGAAATTAACACTGAAAGTCAATGAACCAATTATGAAATATACTGTACGTTTAATGTGCAAAACAATTATATACAATATGTAGTGGGTGGTCCCTGCTTCATCTCTTTCTCTCAGATAAGGGGTCCTTGGCCTGAAAAAAGAACGACCCCTGGTTTAAATAATCCATTTTCTCAATGCTGCTCCCTAATCGGCCTCGCCTGGAATCTCACCTGGATGTCACGTCACACTTCAGGGAGGCGTGTGTTTGGGTGGCCTGACACACACAGTCCAGGTGTAATGAGCAGCGTTGGGTGGCCTGACACACACAGTCCAGGTGTAATGAGCAGCGTTGGGTGGCCTGACACACACAGTCCAGGTGTAATGAGCAGTGTGT
The DNA here is from genome assembly GCF_951216825.1 of Electrona antarctica. NCBI lineage: Eukaryota > Metazoa > Chordata > Actinopteri > Myctophiformes > Myctophidae > Electrona > Electrona antarctica. The sequence goes on along the minus strand of NC_136801.1, from coordinate 17,548,671 downwards.
TTGGGTGGCCTGACACACACAGTCCAGGTGTAATGAGCAGTGTGTTTGGGTGGCCTGACACACACAGTCCAGGTGTAATGAGCAGCGTTGGGTGATGTCTTGCATCGTCGCCTCCACCAGCGTGTGTCAGCGTGTGGGTGAATGTAATGCACGCGGTAAAGAGCTTTGGATAAAGGCACTATATAAATGCACCGTTTTACACACACGCACACACACACACACACACACACACACACACACACACACACACACACACACACACACACACACAGTCACACACACGTCCTCTTATACAACCACATTAGTCAAGCGGAGGAGTCCTGGGCCAGTCCCGGCTATGAGGCGATGCATCATTGTTAGGGAGGCCATCTCGCATGGGGACGTTTATTGGTCTCCCCGGTGCTTTGGGGGGGCTTTTCTAGCTGACCCGTCTGAGGGCTGACCTGGCTAGACGCTCAGTTAGGATGCCGTCGCCAAACAGCTGACACGCTATCCAGTGGAATGACACGTCATTACGGCTCATTCTAAACCTACTGCCGGACTCTGTGTGTGTGTGTGTGTGTGTGTGTGTGTGTACCCATCACAGTATTGCTTAGGCCCAGAAAACGCTCAACCACCCCTGCACACGCGCACACTTTCAGTTCAACTATTCCAGACCCATTCTTTTTTTTCCTTTGCTTTCTCCTTTATTTTATATTTTTTATGGAGGGACAGACAGTAGGCTGACAGGAAATGGGTAGAGAGATGTGGGGAAGACATGCAGTAAAGGCCGTCTGGATCGGGAGTCGAACCCGCGGCACACTGCCAGACTGGATTACCAGCCAAGGTGCCTGGACCATCGAGCCATGGCCCAGGCCACTTTCAGTTCAACTATTCCAGACCCATTCTTCCCTCTTTCCTTAATTCTCTCCCATCATCCATATGGCCGTCTGCAAGAGGGCAGACAGACTGATACTATACTACAATATACATGTGATACACACACACACACACACACACACACACACACACACACACACACACACACACACACACACACACACACACACACACACACACACACACACACACACACACACACACACACACAGCGCACATGACGAAGACGTGCCTGCATGCACGACTAGTGCACGCACACACTTACTTAGTGCACTCTGGAAGAGATTCTCATTTAGCTTCAACTTTCAGCTCCCTATAATAATACCTTGAGATGATTCTCAAATCACAGATATTGGTAATTGCACATACAGTGCATCTTGCAGAAGAGGCACATATGTTGAGCATGAAGAATTCTCTCTCTTCTCTCTGTTTCTGTCTCTGTCTCTTTTATCATCACTCGATCTCTCTCTCTCATTACCCGTTTTCACTCTCTCTCTCTCTGACGTGATTCTTTGTGATAGTTGGGTGTCACAGCAAAGCAGCAAGGGTGCCATGTGAGATAAAAATATGTGGCGGGGTTAATTAAAAGGTATTGTGAACACTGTCAAAACACTGTAACAGAGATTGTGGTGCGTGCGTGCAAGTGTGCGTGCATGTGTGCGTGCATGTGTGCGTGCGTGTGTGTGCACGTGCGGAAGCACAGGTCCACACACATACTCTCCTTATATTGTCTCTGTCGCTTGCAAACCTAATGTCTGTATGTCCAAAACCGTTACTTCTCGGGATTCAAATAAAAAATGCTGAAGTAGCAGATCTACAAGCTCGAAACGCATCGCCTCACACTGCATTTTGAGTTTGCAGATCTGCTACTTTGGTTGCTTTTGTGTGACGCTGTAATGCATGATCAAGCAGGACATTGATTTAAGGACGGCAGTGGCGGCATTGGCTCAGGGGTAGAGTGACCGGATGGGAACCACAAGGCTCCCAGTTCAAACCCGGGCCCCCCCAGAGTTATTGTCGAAGTGTCCTTGAGCAAGACTCTGAACCCCTAATTGCTCCCGATGTGCAGATTGGTGCCTTGCATGGTTTCCTCTGGCATTTGTGTATGAATGTGTGAGTGTGAATGGGTGAATGTAATGCACAATCTCTGTAAAGCGCCTTGGATAAAGGCGCTAATATAAATGCACCATTCACCATTTACAGAAAAACACGGAAAGTAAAAATATGGAGATAAGAGTGTTCTGCCCGACAGCAACGATATTCATACTCGGTGCTACGCCGCTGTCATTGTCAGAGGTTGTCTGTCCCATTCTTTTAGAAGTTACACAATCACAGACTTGGCATGCTTAAACAGCTATGTCACGACCAGCACCCTCTGCTTAAAAGGCTTTCCCTTTTACCATTCATATTTAAGCAGGCCTTCGTTCCCCCTCCTGGGCTATGAATTAGAAATGTGAGGCTGGACCCGTCCTACACGGAATTACGCAACGACTTGCTCTGCTTACCAAGGAGGTTGGGGGAAGGGCAGCATTACCATTAAAAAGTACAATTCTTAGAGTCTGATGTCACAGCCGGAGAGTCTGCGTGTGTAAAAGTCATAGAAGTAATCAGTGGTACAAAGTCAGAGAGAATTCTCACTCTGCAGAAAAAGAAAAAAACTTCAGGATCTTGCATGCAAGGGTCTTAATCAATGCGCATTAGTTCATAGACATTTCAATATTTCACGTTGCAAGTCTTGAAATGGTGGGGGCTTTTCTTTCCTGGAATAAATGTCAAGTGTATGCAGCATGTGCCTTGAGAGTTGTAGAGTGTAGAGACAGAGAGTTTTGGTAAAGTAATGATTCCATGGCTTTCAGTTGATGCTTGCCACGTTCCGTGGTACATTCTCTCTATGCAGTAGCTTTTCCACAGCATCTATCCTGATTCCTGCCCCGTTGTCACCATATCTGCCGTGCCTATACCAACCTCTCCGTTTTAATCTATTCAAACCGGCAGATGTTGATCAAAATAACAATTCTTCTACATTCTGTAATTGTGTATAGTTTGTAAATTAACTGATGCAGATTTTTACCAATAATGTAACTTTTGAGAGCGTACAATGAAGCCAAATGGACTGTAAGGGTCCATTTGGTTACCAGCTCTACATCATTTAGCTGTATTTTATTTGAGGTTTTTCAGAAAACTGTTTCGGCCTGAGGTCTTAATGTGTTAATCAGACTGTTGAATAAACCCAATAGACTCCCAATGCCAAACGGCTCCATTCTCCCAGCCCGATCAGGAGATCGACCCTTGGCTTCCCCTCCACGGACTATATGGCATGGACATTAAAACAACGTGCTCTGTCAAGCCCAGGAAATGCCACGGGGCCGTCTGAGTTATTCTTTAAATAAACAGCTGCCATTAACGCCACCCCTGTTATCCCGGTGATGAATGCTAATGGGGCCTTCCCGCTCGGCCACACGCACGCATATACGTACGATCTGTGCACACACGCACGCAGCCACGCACGTGCAGAGTCACACTTGAATGTGGATGAGTGCCTCTCTCTCTCTCCCTGCTCCGCTGTAGGCCGATTATCCAGGCCGCTCTGACGAGGGACCGCGCTGCCCTCATTACGGGACCAAGAGCTGGGGCGGGGACTGACACCGGCTGTCAATCACACGCAGCTTTTAACCCAATGAAAGCGACCCGCGGGAGAGAAAAGCAAATGGCTTGTCTCTCCCGCGGGTCGCTTTCATTGGGTTAAAAGCTCGAACCACCAAATTCAACGGTTGAGATGCACATGGAGATGAGGCCGGCGGGTTTAGAGACTCGATTAGAGCGCACGGCCAGTGTTGTCAGGTTTTTATATAAGCAACCACATGTCTATGAAAACAAGCCCAAAAGATGCGGATATTAAGCACTTTAAACCTGTATGCATCTTTGTTGAAAATAGCAGATCTACAAGCAGGCAGGCAGGCAGGCAGGAGACAAGGGGGAGCTTGAAACACCTTTCATATGATCAGGGCTAAAATTCAACTACCGCATCTCTTCACAGGCTTTTGTTGTTTTAAAATGAGACATGTCATTTGCATAGAAAGTGCCCGGGCTGGCTGACTAGCCAGTCTGTTTGAGTTTCACGTCGCCGGGTGCGAATACAAAATTCATTGAGCAAAACAAAAATCCATCCATCTCACTTCCCCCGGATCAGATCATAGAGCCTTCGACTAAATGAACCGACGCTGGCTTTTCTCTCAATTTAATTCTCCAGACACAAAGAGAAAATGTTATCTTTCCCCGCTCAGGTACTTAAAGTTCACGCAGAGTTGAGGAAAGTTACATCTCGGTGAAGAAGTAAAAGTTTTAATGCGATCTTTCTTTCTTTTCTTCTTCTTCCTCCTCCTCCTCCTCCCATGTTGTCTTTTGATGATGAACACAATATTACACCAAACCATCGCTCTTTTAAGGAGTATATAAGATACGTATAGCTATTCTTTCTGTGGTGGGAACCATGGGATACACAGTTTTTAGTGGGAGCCGTAGAATTAAGCCGTTGTGAAGTTTGTCTGGGCTCTGGGCCGGAGTTGCTGGTGAGCCCACTCAGACTGCAGGCCCTGGGGCGAGCTGCGGGCTATGTTAGAGCGGCCAAGCATGGAGAGACAACACATCATCAGTCTATCTCTCTCTGTCTCTCTCTCCCTCTATCCCTCGGTGTCATTCTCTCTTTGAATGGTCGGTAACAAAGTAGTCTAACAACAGGCAGTTGCCATGTCTGCTTATTATAAGCAGGGCTTGGGCTTGTTTCTCTGTAAATTCGCTTGGAAGTATTTGGGTGGTTGCAGGTTTCTTTGGGGTTGTTTTCCTTAAAGTTTAGTTGCTTATTGGGCATGCTGTGAACATTTTCATGTCAAGGATGACCTCCTATTGAAAATGTAATCTTTTACTGCCACCCGCGATTCAGTCTAACATCCCTCATTGCCGTCCGTAGAAAAGGTGTCTTTTAGTTTTGAAAACGCCGAAATTCACCCCGGCTGAACTGGAAGTAAAAATCTTCGTTCATAACTAATATGGCGAGCGTCACTTAAAAAGTCATCAGAAGCGTTAATATTGTAACCGTGAGGTAGCGCAGATATTTTTTTTAACCCCCTTATGGCCAGTGACGTATTATGTGTATTGATATCAATAAATCCCTCATGGCCACTGACGCTATTGACGTAATCGTTTAATCCCCTGTAATCGGGAGCTTAATATAACAAAATGTAGCAACTTTTAGCTTGTTTGGCTAACGGCCGATGTAATCTACCTAAAACCGGTCGAAATCCGCGCATGTACGGTCGATCACGCACGCGTGTGATCGCGCATGCATCGCTGCGTAAAATGCAATATTTTGGGCTTGATTAGAGCTTAATTTGACTTAGTTATTAAAATAAACAATGATCGCTTAGCATTCCGGACATCTGATAGTGTTGCACCAGTCCAAACTAGTCCTGGACGTTGTGATTCCTTAAACCGGAAGTGACATCGCCAGATTCGCTCTATTTGACGTTACCGCCACCAGGACTGGGTATAATACTATAGGATTGCTGTGTGAGAATGAGATGCAGTGTGTATATCACGGCTTTTTCTATTGGCATTAAAATGACAAATTAAACATATGAATAGTGCAGGCAGAAGGCACATTCCACTGTTTAATTAGGCTGGCCATAAGCCAGTTAATGACATCAAGTTTGTGATGGTTGGGTGTCATGCAGTTCATCAATGTAAGCAAAGCAAAGCAAAGTTCTTTGTTTACCCAGGGTGAATGGACTAAGCTCAAGATGCTTGTTTACAGCCAGACCCTGCTCATAGAACATTTCATGGTAGGGGTTCAATGCC
>NC_136801.1:17360438-17540438 GCF_951216825.1 Electrona antarctica | reverse complement strand
TCTCTCTCTACCACTCCACGCCCATTCTCATTCACTCTTTAACGTGAAGAGAACAAGTCATGGACTGCGACCTCGGCTTGCCAGCAGACAGAGGTCATACCTTTTTTCCTGCAGCTGCAGCTCGCTCGCGCGCACACCAGTAACACACTGCATCTGGACGACTTGTCATTCTTTACACATGTGCCACCTCCCCATACTCCCTTTGTCTGTCTGTCTGTCTGTCTATCCTCCACTCAGTTCCTTCACCTCCACTATGTCCTCTGGGGGGGGGGGTCCTTCCAACCTGCCCTCCCCTCCTCTCTCTTCCTCTGTCCTTCTCTCAGGTTTAGTCCACACGTACACAAGGTCTTTTTTGAGTGGTGCAACCACTACTATAGACAGCTATGTGTGTCCCTGGGTCCCTGGCCCGCTGGCTGTGTCTGAGCACGAAAATAGCATTTGGTTGGTTTTCACCACCAAGTGTCACTGTTGTGCAGCCTAACACACACACACACACACACACACACACACACACACACACACACACACACACACACACACACACACACACACACACACATTAACTGTATATATGATGATTTCGGATGTGACAGTACAGTACAGTAGAGGGACCCCCGCACGGTAACTCTGTCATTTCTCGACCGTTTCGGACGCAGGGCGGCTCGTCGGAACTGGCCCAGTACCCTGGGTCCTGTGGGTCTGGAACTTCCGAGGACCCCGTGGGGACCCCCACACAGAGTTGCACCACTCACTTCACTAGGGTGTGATTTTTGAGTGGTGCAACCACTCCTATAGACAGCTATGTGTGTGTGTGTCTGTGTCCGTCCCTGTGTCCGAGCACGGAAGTAGCATATTGTCACCACCAAGTGTCACTGTTGTGCAGAGTGTCACTGTTGTGCAGCCTAACACACAGACAGGCCAGGGAGGAGAGCCAGTACAGTACAGTACAGTACAGTACAGTACAGTACAGTACAGTACAGTACAGTACAGTACAGTACAGTACAGTACAGTACAGTACAGTACAGTACAGTACCACTCACTTCAGACGTGTCTGATTTTGTTTACAACGATCTCTCCGTTCACACGACAACGTAGCTAAAGTGACGTTTGTGTTGTCCACGCGGGGACACATAGACAGACTACAATGTGGCCAGAGTTTAAAAAAAGATTTGTTCTTATGGGCCAAAAATGTGTTTGCGTGTGGATGACCCCCCCACCCCCCAATGCATATAAAAAGCTCTGTTTAAAAAAAATAACCAGTTACTGTACGTGTGGACGGGGATCAATCTCTCTTGCTTTCCCTCTCCAATCTCCCTCCTCTCTCTAGCATGTCCTCACCACCCGTCCCCACCCCAAGCATCTTGATTTCCCCTTTCCTCTCCTTCCTCCCCTCCCCTCTCCTTCCTCCCTCTCCCCCTCCCTCCCTCCCCTTGGGGGGGTCCCCCTCCCCCTAGGAGGGACTGTCTCAGTCCATTAGTCTCAGTGTCTAGAGAGCTGCACACCATTATACAGTATATATCTATACTCTTGCAGTATATATTCCCCTTGCTGGCTCTGGTGCTGGACACCAACACCTGCTCATGTACTGTAAAACCTGCTCATATACTGTATGACCTTGGTTGATAACTTATTCATGCAGTCTTTTCTTTTTCTATTCTATAGTCTGTTTTTTAGAGGGGCGCTAGCCATTCCAACGTTTGGCTACCACACATGACGTCGTGTGGCAACCAAACTTTTACGGTTTGTCTTATTAAGGGGGCTTTCCCCATATATGGGGATTTTGAGTGAAAAACATTTATGGGGATTTTGAGTGACAAAAAAAACGAGTTCAAGGTCATGGTCAAGTGCCCAAGCCGGAGATTGAAATAGGACGGAGATTAATGATATCAAAACCGATCGCATCGCTCCACAGCCTAGGAGCGCTTGTTGCCCAATCCGATGACGTGTCAAACAGTGACACGTCATCGAAAATGTTCCCTGACTGTTTAGCTGACGAAAACGAAAATCTTAAAACGTTAATAACTCCCGATCTAAATCATCCCGTCTAATTCTGAAAAAAGATCCTGTGTTTGACGGCCTTCCGCGGTCCAGTCGCTAGTCGCGATAGATTTATTCTTACCTCCCGTTGTTGTCGATCGACTCTAGAGTGGTGTGGCTATTGTTAGCTGCTACACAGACATGCACAGCAACTTCCGGTGCGCCGGTAAAAGTGGTCCGGGCGCTATAAATGATGGGCACATGGATTAAATGGATTAAATAGGTCCGGGCAAGCAAGGTGTTAACATAATGGGCTTAATATCAGGGATCTCCATATATAGGCTTAACTGCGACGGCAGGTCGCATTTACTATGATATGATCCCTGATCATATCATAGTAATTAGCAGCAGCAGTAGTTTCTGAATTTGATTCCTGAAAGGTTTTGGACATGAGGTTTCCACCAGACAGAGTCGATATATCCCAGTCTATGGTCCTTAAATACACACCATTGTATTACACAACAGCCAGTTCCAACCGCACATTGTGATTGGCCAAGACATACAGAGCCGTGCCAATAACCACATTATACCAACGTGTTGGTAGACGGGCTGTTTTTGTCTACTCCACCCACCTGACACACGCAACAATGCAGACATGTTGTTCAGCCTCTGTTTTGAACGGGTTCATACTGAACACATACAAAATGAATAGCAGTAATACAAAATTGTGTGTGTGTGTGTGTGTGTGTGTGTGTGTGTGTGTGTGTGTGTGTGTGTGTGTGTGTGTGTGTGTGTGTGTGTGTGTGTGTGTGTGTGTGTGTGTGTGTGTGTGTGTGTGTGTGTGTGTGTGTGTGTGTGTGTGTGTGTGTGTGTGTGCGTGCGTGCGTGCGTGCGTGCGTGCGTGCGTGCGTGCGTGCGTGCGTGCGTGCGCGCGCGCGTGCGTGCGTGCGTGCGTGCGTGCGTGCGTGCGTGTGTGCGCACATACTGTATGTGCGTGCGCTAAGTACGTGCTATACAGTTGCATGTGCGTGTGTGTACAGTATAATGTGTATGTGACTGAATGATAGAGTTAAGCAGAGACCCTTGGAGTAAACCATTCGCTAACACGTTGCCCAGAAAAAACAACTCTCTTGTGTAGAATGGCTCTTCTGCTACTTGAAAACGCACGCGCACACACACACACACACACACACACACACACAGTCACACACAGTCACACACACACGTACTGTACTGCACGCACACAGGGGAATAATGAGAACGACGGAGATAAGTGCTTAACAACTTACAACAACTTTCACAACTTAATCCCAAGCTCATAACGCCGACACAGACAAATGTGCTATCCCAAGGACACAGAGTGTGTCTGAGAAGTCCTTTGGCCGGGGACCAGGCAGACACACACGGCTAACCGTCACTCTGCTCTGTTCTGTTCTGGGAAACACACAGCCAGTCAGCCACGCATTCTTTTCCCTTGCATGTCTCGCCTGATTTATAATACTAACTAGAGCAGTGGTCTTCAGTGTTGTTCAGGCCAAGGACCCCTTCACTGAGAGAGAGAGAGCGATGAAGCAGGGACCCCCCTGTAAGGCCAAGGACCCCTTCACTGAGAGAGAGAGAGCGATGAAGCAGGGACCCCTTCACTGAGAGAGAGAGAGATGAAGCAGGGACCCCTTCACTGAGAGAGAGAGAGATGAAGCAGGGACCCCTTCACTGAGAGAGAGAGAGATGAAGCAGGGACCCCTTCACTGAGAGAGAGAGAGATGAAGCAGGGACCCCTCTGTAAGGCCAAGGACCCCTTCACTGAGAGAGAGAGAGATGAAGCAGGGACCCCTTCACTGAGAGAGAGAGAGATGAAGCAGGGACCCCTTCACTGAGAGAGAGAGAGATGAAGCAGGGACCCCTTCACTGAGAGAGAGAGAGATGAAGCAGGGACCCCTTCACTGAGAGAGAGAGAGATGAAGCAGGGACCCCTTCACTGAGAGAGAGAGATGAAGCAGGGACCCCCCTGTAAGGCCAAGGACCCCTTCACTGAGAGAGAGAGAGATGAAGCAGGGACCCCTTCACTGAGAGAGAGAGATGAAGCAGGGACCCCTTCACTGAGAGAGAGAGATGAAGCAGGGACCCCTTCACTGAGAGAGAAAGAGATGAAGCAGGGACCCCTTCACTGAGAGAGAGAGAGAGAGAGAGAGAGAGATGAAGCAGGGACCCCTTCACTGAGAGAGAGAGAGAGATGAAGCAGGGACCCCCCTGTAAACTTGATCTTTAGCTCAGTAGCCTACTTGGCCTGCTCTATTTCCCCTCTACATTCGCCGAAATTAGCCGATCTACAAGCTCACAACGTGTCCCCTGTTGAAGTCCCCTGAACAAGAGGTTTGGGCTGCTAGGCGAACCTCACACCTACATCACACTGCCGATCCCACCAATATGTCTGAGTCATGGTGACTTTGTCGGGGTATCCGTTGTACCAGTCTGTCTATGTGCCTTTTATGGCCATATGCTGTATGGAGGTATCTTTATCTGTCAGTCCTTGTCTCTTTTTTGCCCATATATGGAGATGCCCATTGCCCATATACAGTACAGTATGGGCTTATTGGTTCGTTCAGCGGTTCTGGGCAGCTGTTTTTTGCCCGTATGAATTGATTTGTAGATGGAAAATATGCTTATTTGAAGTTTCTGGTCATTCGAAAGCTAATGGAGTAAGTTTACAATCACTACCAACAGTCTAAAGTTAATTATTTGTATCAAGAGTTCAATCAGTCAGCTAGAGAATGGAATTATATATTCATTCCCTTTTTTAGGGCCGGCTACCAATCTTTGTATTCTTGGATCACAGATAAGGCCTTTAATTAAACACGTTCAACCTGACGTCTCCATTATGGGCATGTCATTACAGGCGGAAATTAAAAACTTTTTTTTTTTGTATTTTCATTTAATCAAATGGTGGAGCTCTGGATCCACATGGGAAATAGCCGGGAATCCAGACTGATCGCTACATTCAGCGTTTCCTTACTTGAGGAGGGGATGGATCATGGCGGGGTACGTCAGTAGTTATTCTTCAGGGTTGAAATTCCTGGCCTCCGCTTCGATTTGGGGAGGCCGGCCATTTGAAGGCCCCTTATCACACAACCAAGTTGTGCACGTGCCCTATGGCAAAGCTACAAACTAAAAGTTTACATCTGTAGCCTAGCTGTGAGGTGGACTGCTGTAACTGATGACATTTCCGCACGCACGCACGCACGCACGCACGCACGCACGCACGCACGCACGCACGCACGCACGCACGCACGCACGCACGCACTCTCTCTCACACACACACACACGCACACGCGCGCACACACACACACACACACACACACACACACACACACACACACACACACACACACACACACACACACACACACACACACACACACACACACACACACACACGGCTAGCCAAATTGCTGAAATTGTCGATCTTCTATAAGCCTGATGCAATGCTTATTGCTATTCATCGTACAATGGTAAATCGACTGCATTTATATAGCACTTTTCTCCAAAGCGAAGTAGATGCTATAGGACTTAAATGGTCAAGGAAGAAAGTGGTTGTAATTCAGAACGGGCTGGGGATTTGATGGAACTTGTTCGGGGAAAGGGGGGGGGGGGGGGGGGGTGACGGGACACGACACACTTTGTCCTCACTCCTCCTTTGTCCTCAGTACAGGAGCTTCTGTTCCCGCCAGTGCCATATAATACATGTGGTAATTTATGAGATTCTGGACACCGAGCTGTGACATCCTGTGACAGATAATGAAAGTGCTGCGACCCTGGTGTCTGTCACCTCTCCCTTCACGCAGAGGGAGAGAGAGACGGAGAGGAAGGGAGGTCAGGCGGACACTGAGTTGGAGAGCCAGCGATCGAGGGAGCTATAGAGAGACAGTTACTTAGAATACAGACGGCGTGCCGCGGGTTCGACTCCCGATCCCATTGGCCTTTGTCCGTGTGTCTTCCCCCCCATCTCTCTCCCCATTTCCTGTCAGATTACTTTCAACCTGTCAATAGAGGCAGAGAGAGAGAGAGATTTAATCTGTATAGTAGTTGTGCCCCTAAGCGTGCCAAAGCAGGAGCATAAGGGCCTTCTTGACAAACACGTGTGTTTATTATTATTATTATTATGTATCTTTACTCATTTTACTCCACAATAATTATTTCAAAACTTTGTTTTACTCGTTTTTGATTATTATTACAAAACGTACATTAACCACTTGTGATGTGACACATTGTGAGCTTGTAGATCTGCTATTTTCAAAAGATATGTATACATTTTATACATGTGAAACGGGACATTCTGCATAATGAGCACTTTTGGTAATTTGGTCTATTATGATTACTTTTGTACTTTCACTTAGTAAATGCTGAAGTCCAGTTGAATTCCATTCACAATTTAAGGACCTTTTCAATGCCTCTAAAATGAAAGACAAAACAAATAAGGCCATTACGACGTCAAAAGTAATCAACAAACGATACTATAAGAATGATCAAGTAATCAACAAACGATACTATAAGAATGGTCAAGTAATCAACAAACGATACTATAAGAATGGTCAAGTAATCAACAAACGATACTATAAGAATGATCAAGTAATCAACAAACGATAATATAAGAATGATCAAGTAATCAACAAACGATACTATAAGAATGGTCAAGTAATCAACAAACGATACTATAAGAATGATCAAGTAATCAACAAACGATACTATAAGAATGGTCAAGTAATCAACAAACGATACTATAAGAATGATCAAGTAATCAACAAACGATACTATAAGAATGATCAAGTAATCAACAAACGATACTATAAGAATGGTCAAGTAATCAACAAACGATACTATAAGAATGGTCAAGTAATCAACAAACGATACTATAAGAATGATCAAGTAATCAACAAACGATACTATAAGAATGATCAAGTAATCAACAAACGATACTATAAGAATGGTCAAGTAATCAACAAACGATACTATAAGAATGATCAAGTAATCAACAAACGATACTATAAGAATGATCAAGTAATCAACAAACGATACTATAAGAATGGTCAAGTAATCAACAAACGATACTATAAGAATGGTCAAACATTGGCCAAATTGCCAAATATTACCTAAGAACGAGGAAAAGGAAAATAGCTTGTGAGCTTGCTGGGAGGGGGGGGGGGTGTATTTGACCGTTCAAATATGATTATTTTGCGGGGTCTCTGTCTGAAAGGATTGAGAACCACTAGCCCATTGTTGGTAGGCATATAGCCCGGAAACAGTGGGGGTTTGAATGTCAGCATAGCCACAGGGCATGTTCATAATGTTCATAATGCCATAATAAAGCAGATGTATTGATGGATAACTCACTACCTGCTGCATTATGAGCAGTGAATAATGAATTTATACCTTCTTACCGCCAGTGTACTTTCACATATAGCCTCTCTCCTGTCTCCCCGCTCATTTAATCAACAAAGCCTCTCAGCCTTTTAAATCTGTCTCTCCCTAGTGTTTTTAAAGACACGCCTAATGGCTCATAAAAGTTTGGGGACCATGACGCGGATTTACTTTAAGTATATTAGGAGAACAACAGGTTCTTAATGCTGTTAAGCAAATTAGATCAGAGAGAGAGCGAGAGAGAGAGAGAGGGGCTGTATTTATCCACATCAGGATGGGAGAGGGCTTCACAGAGCTGACATTTGGAGAGGATGCAAAGGTCTCGCTCCGTCGTTTTCCTATCCCTCTATCCATCTCCTTCTTTCTCCTTCTCTCTCTCTCTATATATCCCTGTCTCTTTATCCACCTCTATCTCGTATCCCTCCTTTTCTCTGGCCGCTGGCTGCCTGTCAATGGGCCCTGCAGCCTGCCCTGTCCCTGTGTGTGGAATACATCATGTGCCAGTGGCTGTTTCATATCAGGGACCCTGGCTGATCTATCAATGACACAGCTGCATTCGGTCTGCCCACTGTATCGTTAAATTGCACTTTAATTAAATTAGACCAGCTAATTATGAGGGCTTAAATCAATCACAGAGTCAATGGCACACACACGAAAAAAAAGAATGGAGCGGACGGGCGGGAGGGCCCAGAGACTTCTGAGACCTCGTCAATAATGGCCCCCAAAGGAAAGGCGCTCCCACTCTGGCGAAACCGGAGGTTCAAACGTTCTGGGATTGACGTGAATTGAGTTAACTGCGATTCGCTTCTTGTCCAGAGCGCTCTCTTTACACGCTCGGCAGATAATGACGCAAGGGTTACACAGCCGAGAATACTTCTGAGGAGCTGCCTTATATAAATATAAGCATGTTTCGGTTCCGACATCTTTGGAATGGCACTTGAAAGGTTGGCCTGCTTTAAGCCGGAACTTTTGATAGTTCAAAGGGGATATTATCACTTTTAAGGTGCCTGGCTTATAGGTGAGGTGAGGGGTGTTTTTAGGAGGGAGGGGGGGGGGGGGGATATGATTCCGTGATTGAGAGCATACAGTATACCCACTGCTGAGGAGCAGAGAAACGCAGGCCCCCAGGTCTTTTCCATCACGCATTAAAAAGGATCTTGCGGTGCTTCTCAAAGATTAATCATCATTTTGAGCGTATTAAGTGGGAGGACAGTCCGCTCCGAATGTTTAATCCATCTTTCAAACTGTGAAGGTCAGCAAGCAAACGTTACCCCTCGCTGAAATAATAGCGGCTATTTGAATTTCAATGAGCGAGCAGTAGTGGCGTGTTCGAATCTGGCTTTGTAATTAAATCCATTTCTTGTTCTTCTCAGTGGCCATTCGGCAATTATACAAGTCACAAATCACGCTGACTTATTGAGTGCAGCGCGCGGTAAGATGCCAGGAAGAAACTACTCACCCCGGCTTGATTCGCGGTGCCAACCGAGTGACCTGAACTGCTTAATTGTGCAGTGACTTCCATGCAAATGTTGTATCGACGGGGACTAAAAGTAAATAACAAAAAACGCAGTGTTAAAGAATAGAGGGCCATTGGCATTCTGCACCATACAACCCCCCGCTCCCCGCTCTGATTATCATTCTGTGTTTCTGCTAGAGCCTTGATGTTGAACCTGAACACAAAGGGAAGCGAGGGGCTTTAAAGCCGAAGAAAAAAACCTAACTAAATTTGAAGGATGAAGCATGACTGGATGTCGGCTCTATGAATAATTTAGCGAGAGCTCTGGTACACACTCTGCCGAGTCATTATGAGGTCCGGGGCAGTCTATTGCAACAGATTGAGCCATTGTTTGCCACCATGTCCGAGGAGTTGGCGAGGGAGTTTCATCAGGAAGTGGGGGGTGTGGGGAGGGAGGTGGCGGCAGGGAATCGTCGCCTCATTCCATTTACTTTTAATTGGAGGTGGAGATTCTGCAGAGAGGGTGTGCAGAAAGCCATTTGGCCATGCCGCCACCCCTCCGCCGGGCTAAATGAAGAGGGGCTAGCGGAGGAGGAGGAGGAGGAGGAGGAGGAAGGGGGCCAGAGTGGGCCCGTAATGAAGAGATCTCCCACAGGACCCCCACAGCAATCTAGGGCTTTACAGGGGCTCTGCCAACCGAGGAGGATTGGGGAGGAGGTGGAGGGTGAGGTTGAGTGGCAATGGTAAAGGGAGGGCAGAAAGGGACATGGGTTGGGAGGGGGGTGAGACATTTTAGGTGGAGAGCTTTCGTGAGGCTAAAGGGCTTGATATACTTTGTTGTGCACTGTTTGCACAGCCACAAATAGTCGATCACAGCCAAGCCACAGGCCCAACATGGTGCAGTGTTAATTTTGACTGAAACTAAGACTAAAACCTAGACTAAAACGTAAGGGAGGGACTAGTGGAGAAGAGATCCAGTAGAACTAAAAGACAAGTCATTTTTGGTTTTGCTTGGGTGTTGTGGTCTGAAAATAGCAAGTCCCGCCAAAACATGGTGTGAGCTTGATTTGGCTATTTGCTCGACACGGGAGTGGCACTCCTCGTACCACTCCTGTAGAATGACTCCCAATCCCAACAAGTTCCCGTTGTTGTTTTTGTTTTTTATTAATAAGTTAGTCATTATGAAAGGCAATGGATTTTGTGTTCTCTTTAGATTACTGTGTTTCATGCAGTTTTAATTCAAAAGCTATGACACCAGGAATTAAATATGTGGCAATATAATGAGGCTAATTTATGTCAATCCCACTCCCGCCTCGCTCCCGTTGACATTTATTCCCATTCCGTCCCAATCCCGAGATTAATACAATTTTTTTACGGGGACCTGCGGGAATCCCGTAAAAATGTCATCCTCTACCGTTCACCACCAACATCAACATCAACATCATATTTCACTGTTAATCATTCAAAATCACAAGGAGAAAGGCTTCATAAGCCTTTATAGACCCAGACGTCAGATAGTCAGTGCTTAAATCTAATTTGATTTACATATACAGTCTGATGTTGTTCGGATGGAAGGATGAAGGAGGGATCGAAGTGTCGCCATCAGACACTAAAGATCAGAAGGCGTTCATGAGACTGTAAACACCATGCGCATCCTGCACCACACACACACACACACACACACACACACACACACACACACACACACACACACACACACACACACACACACACACACACACACACACACACACACACACACACACACAAAAACACACACAAAAACACACACACCAAAGACATACCAATCACACAAACAACATCAGTGGGATTCATTTTTCCCCACCCACCCATAGCCACCAGACATGTGCCTCTACGCACGCACGCACGCACGCACGCACGCACGCACGCACGCACGCACGCACGCACAGCATGGTTCCAGTGGAAATCATGAATGCGTCTGGGCTTAACGGCGTTCATTCTGATGTGCGAACAGCGGGACACCATGCAGAGCCTCTCTCTCTCTCTCTCTCTCTCTCTCTCTCTCTCTCTCTCTCTCTACACAAACAGCTCTCGGCCGCCCATATGCCTACAGCATATGGTATACTGTAGGAGAGCCATTCCAAAGGGAGAAGCTATGCGCTGTTTAGTTCCCCTGGGCTGCTTTGTGACCATCCAGCCTGGAGACAAGACATTTAAAGGCTGCATTGTACTGATGCAATTGTCCGTCCCGGAAAGGTCATGGTCACCAGTGAATGGGCAGCACTCTAGATGGCGTCGTTGTATATCCTGTCTCATAGGTGGTGTGTGCATGGAGTAAACAGCCTCATGCTCGGTTCAGCGGGTTCGACTGATTTGAAGCTAGCGCTATAGGCTGTCTGGCCTGCATACTGTACTGTCTGGGTGGGTTCAAGGCTGCCAAATAGCAGATCTACAAGCTCAGATCTACGAGCTTGTAGATCTGCTATTTTCAGAAAAGGAATGTTGTCGTGTCGTGGTACAAAATGAGTCTCGCAACCGTATAGCTCCTCTCCTCCCGATACACTCCATAGACTTTGAGAGGTGAAACAGAGTTGAAAATGGTTGAAACACTTCGACCCCCAACCAGTGGTGGCCATTTTAGTGGTGTCACAGGTAGAAATCCCATTCATTTTCCCCATAGAGATTTCCGAAAATATGAATGTAAATTATTTTAAGCCTGGAACCAAGCCATTCAGGCTTCTGGTGAATCATGACCGTAAAAAAAACATTTGATTTTGTTTCCGAAAATATTGGGAAAAACGCAAAAAGGAATTTATAGTATATATTATTCAAATATTTTTTGACACAGAATCAAATGTTACATGTTTATACCACATCTTCTCTTCTGTGGGTCCCTGGCACAACGACTGGCAACTGTGGCTCAAGAGGTAGAGCAGGTCGTCTAATGATCCATGGGTCGGCGGTTCGAATCCCGGCTACTCCTGTCTACATGTCGAAGTGTCCTTGGGCAAGACACTGAACCCCAAATTGCTCCCGATGTGCTGGTTGGTACCTTGCATGGCTACCGCTGCAATCGGTGTATGAATGTGTGTGTGAATGGGTGAATGTAATGCACAATCTATGTAAAGCGCCTTGGATAAATGCACCATTTACCACAACACATCTTCAGATGGCGCTCTGCGGCCAAATATGTATCAGTTTGGGTGTCTTTGACATGAAAAGGTTTGAAACCAGTGCTGTAGAGAGGCGACACAAAGGGCCCATCCATTCACCTCTCTCCTCCTCATTGTCTTTCTTTCCCATCTCAGCTGATCCTCCATCTCTTTTACTCCTTGATAATAAAAAAACAGCAGTTTCTCTCCGACGGATGGCGTCCAACTGTGACCGCCTCTTGTTCATGGAACGATGCAAATGAAAGAGGCCCTAGCTTGGCGGAGATGGTGAGAGAGAGGCAAGGGTTGGTCTGTCTTGTGTTCCTCTCAGGGCTCCGTGATATGGATGTTTACTGTCGGTCAGGGCCCTATTACATTCCTACAGCAACTTAAAAGCATTGGCCCCCTAATGGGGCCCTATATAAAACAGTAAGGAGAAAAAAGAACGCTCTATAGTGACAATGGACGTCATTGTGCCCAGAGTGGATTCATTTGAGGGGCTCCGGGGAGAGAGGAAATGTACGCTGTGTAAAAAGCCTGGGAAGAGACTGTGTGAGACAGACAGAGAGACAGACAGACAGACAGACAGACAGACAGACAGACAGAGAGACAGCGAGACAGACAGACAGAAAGAGAGACAGAGAGACGGAGAGAGCAGTGTGAAATCAAATAAATAGGAGTGAATTACTTGGCACTGTGGGAAATCGGATACTGTCAATCACCAAGGTCCATCTTCCGCCTCAGTTGCGAGCAGGCAGGGGAATAAATGGCGCTTAGCCGTTTAGCCTAATAGAATACTGTCTTATTAGCTTTTTGGATACTTTTTTTTCTTTTTTTTCTCCCTTTTGTTTTTGGCGTTATGTCTTCTTGGCTCGGAGGCCAAATCCATTTGCGCTCCCATCAAGGCTCGTCCTCTCCTCTCAGCGGCTTTGATTGCTTAATTGGGTCCAGGTGTTGATGGCTGGGTGAGAGACAAAATCTACTTAACGCCAAAGTGCCCCCGCCCCCTCCTCCACACACACGCATGCGCGCAAGTGCACGCACACTTAACCCATTTAGACCTGAGGACGATTCTACAAAGGTCTCCTAAATCCTGACAGTTTTCTGAAAAGCCCACGTTTCTATGTCAGTGGTTCTCAAACATTTTCATGTCAAGGACCCCCAAGAATATATGTAATTGGCCGCCGACCCCCATCTGTTCCAGCCCCCCCCCCCCCCCCCCCCCCCCAGAAGCAAAGATTTGTGTTAAAAACGTTCGCTCTGAAATAATATATAGTGTATTCAAAGATTTGCACTGCATTTTCACGATTTTTCAAAAATAGCAGACCTACAAGCTTGTAACGCGGCAATCGTTGCCGTGCTATGAGCTTGTAGATCTGCCATTTTTCAATAGCTAAAGTATAACGTAATGCGTAATAACCAAAAGGGGTTCCCTCCCAAAATGGGTTAAGTAACTAATTTCCACACTAAATGCATGGAATTCTCCTTGATGTGGTCATTTTGAGCAGCCTGCTAATCGGAGTGCCTGGGCAAGGTTGACTCCACAGCCCCCTTCTCTCTCTCTCTCACTCACTCCAACATCGGACACAATTCTACTTTCACCAAATCTAAGCGGAATCCGTCTTGAATGACAAACGCAGAAAGATAAACGAAAAAGGCTTTCGCCTCAAATGTCGTCGTTACAAAAGCATGCGCGCGCGAGAAAAAAAAGAACTCATGTTAAGAGCATACACTTTCCCCCTTGTTCTGCCCAGTACGGCGAGCCGCGGCTACTTGCTGCATGCACGGGGGCCCCTTTGTATTCCCAGAAGTCATTACTGTCTGCAGCTAAGGTGCCCCTGCTCCCTGTGATTTGTGGGTAATGAGCTGGCACCCCCTGCCCGTGTTCAATTATTCTCGTTGAGAAAGTGATTTCTCACTCCACGGAGCAAATCAGGGAAGGCACGCGCTAATTCCAATCAGGAATTAACACGTTGGCCGTCGGGCCGAGCCACGGACTCTCCCGGCGGGGAGGGAGTGGACAGGTGGGGGGAGGTAAAAAAATGGAGGGGAGGGGCCAGACTATAAAGAGCAATGACACTGGTCAAGCTTGTGTGTGTGTGTGTGTGTGTGTGTGTGTGTGTGTGTGTGTGTGTGTGTGTGTGTGTGTGTGTGTGCGTGTGCGTGTGCGTGTGCGTGCACAGGGCTGGAAATGGAATGGAGAAAAGGAATGGATGGAGCTGCCCATTCATTGGATGGCCCACCGGGCATATGCCCTGTACGTCAAGTGGCCAGTCCAGGCCTGGATTTACTTTTACTCTTGAATACTTAAGTACATTTAATAGCACATACTTTTTCATTCTTACTCAAGTAACATTTTGACTGAGCTACTTTTACTTGTAAATCTGAACAGGTCGTATTTGTACTCTTACTCAAGTAATGGGGTCGAGTACTCTGTCCACCTTTCACCGTGAAATAGAGGTTCAGCCACACCCAGTCATACAGATAAGCATTCCAAGTTTGCATTCATAGCTCATCTGGTTCAAAAGTTGTAGACAAAACCTTTTTCAGGTGGCGGACTGGCGGCCATATTGGATTTGGCCACTGTGATGACCTGGCGGGTTGCTGGCTCGGGCACGGATTCAACAAACATGAGTTTTCTGAACATATTGAGAACCTCAGAAAATCTGTAACTCCAACAGTTTAGAAAATAGAGCCATGTTTGAACTAGCGGTCATTAAAAAGGACGTGGTCATTTTGGGTATTTCGCCCCGGATAGAGAATTTTTCACAGTTCCCAAGTTGTTTCTCTCCTAAACACTGCTGCTGTTTCTTTCAAAGGTTTTTCCCTGTGTGGACGTAAAACTATTTCTGAAGGAAAATGCACAATTCTTAATTGCTTTTGTAAGATAGTTTTCTCAAGTTGCAATGTAACACCGCTCTGTTTACACATGCATTTATTCCCGTTCAATTTACCCACAGGCAGGCATTAGTAAAGGGCCCTTCACTGTGAAGAGCCACAGGAGGCGGCGGCCAGGCTGAAAAGATAATTCACCATGAAGAGAAACCGCTCGAGAGTAGAGAGCGAGACAGACGGAGAGAGTTGAGGGTGAGAAGATAGGCAAACACCGGAAGAGTGTCAACTTTGAAGAGGAAACGAGAGAGAAAGGAGGGAGAAAGATAAAATAAATAAACTGAGAAGAGGACAAACAAGTAGGATGAGTGTTCACTTTGTACAGAGAGAGAGAGAGCGATGAATGGAGAGGAGAGAATTCTCACAGCTCAATGACTGTCAATGACCCGAAGAACTGAGAAATGCACAGAGGGGCAGAATGATAGACGCACGCACGCACGCACGCACGCACGCACGCACGCACGTACAGGTTAAGGAGTTGGTGTCTAGACACCAAGCTGCATCACTGACTGCCAGCACTTGGCAAATACCACAGCAGCAGTATACAACCATGGTTCTAAGATCTGAAGATTCTACGAATGACTTCTAAATGAGTTGTTCGCACACTTTCAAGATTATTCTAAAATGTTCAAAAATAGCAGATGTACAAACTCGCAACGCTGTGAGCTATCTGCTATTTTTGAGAACCACTAACAGTTCTACTGTTAAAAAAAGTTTACTGAAGAAAACTTCAGAAAACTCATTCACACAGACTAGAACATTGTGTATTGTACACAATGTTAGCTTCGGTGCTATTTCTCTATACACCTTTTCATGCCATCGAAACCCATTTTGAACGTTGGGTTCGGACCAAACAGCTATTAACACCAGCTTTTCTCATTTTCTAGAAAATGAGAAAAGCTGCAAAGGTGAAAGGTTTCGTGTAGATACTGATCCCACAGAGGCACGGATAGACTCGAGTGACACTGGTAAACAAGAAGCAACGCGACACCCCTTGTGTTATTTAACCAATCAGTGGTTTCCCACGTCGTTTTGAACCCTCCCATCAACCCGGTTCTTCATCTCATAACCAGGCCGATCAGCGCGATTCAGCGCGGTCAGCAGAACTGAACCGTACCGCGTTCAAAAACCCCAGTGGAAAGGTCTGAAAATGACACGGATGCTTTCCCGGTTTGAACGAATTCAAACCTGCACCTATTGTTATTATGCTCCCCCACTAGTTGACATTTACGATGATAAAAGAAATAGACCCAGATTAGGTCATCGTAGCTTAACAACCTAATGCTTTTTACCTCTCAACCATTGATTATGAAGAATGATCCTTCATTATGAGCCTCATCATACACTAAGCAGGTTAACGGTGGACCCTGGGCTTTTAACATTCCCCTACTCCCAACATAAATGTAAATAAGTGTCTCGTAACCCTGGTTAGCGTGATGCATTGGCTGTTTTAATGGGGGGGATCCCAGTCATCCCCCACCCAGGGATGGTGGGGGGCGGGGGGATCACAGCAGTGGGGTCCAATCTAATCACTTCTTATTCCTTTTTTTCTTTGCTTTTTTTTGAGAGGCCTAATTTGTCCTAATGGCAGTTTGCTGCGAGGGGACAGATGTGGGGATAAAAGAGAGCTTCTGTAAGCCAGGCAAACCCCAACATGTGACCCAGGAATGACCGTTGTGTCACTTGTTTCAGAGTTCAACGAAGGCCTGTTGAAATACGACCCCACCACGGCCTCCGAGCTGACGAGTCATTAGAATCTGTTTAGTTTTAATTTAATTTCTATTTGTCCCAGAGCCATAAGCGTCGATTCCAGCCGCAGCCGGCGAAGCCCTAGGGCTGTCAGCTCTCGGTCGAGGTGGGGGTGACTTGTTTGCGTTGGCTCCGTGAGGTCAGAGCAGTTTTTAATGGGACTTATTAGGAGTTATTAGCGGCTGCTTGTCTCTGAGTCGCGGGTGCCATAATGGCTGTCCTATGTCGGCATTGTCTGTTGTACAGCCGTTCAGGGTAACTGCATTAACTCGGCGTAATGAGGCTACAATTATCAGCCCCCCAATGCCTTTGGGAGCCTCCGCCTCTGCTGTTTTTTTTTTTTTCTTAAAGTCTGCATTTACACCTCTGCTCTGCTTCGCACACCACCGGCTGTTACGTTTGGCTGTCTCTAGGTTTCCATAAGGGGTGTAGTCGTACTGTATGTCACCTCGCACACAAACGCTGCACCTTATTTTTAGGTGGAGAGGCGGAGTCCTTTTGTAAATGTTTCAACAGTTGCTTCTGGCGGAGCGGACTCAGGCCAAATTGCTCGTTTCCTTGTGTTTTCTATGGCTCCTTCGCCCCACTTGTCCCGGCCTAAACGGCTCCATATCCTGCCCTGTTTGGGCCCTCCATTGTTTTTCGCTCTCCGACAAACGGCCCCATTGTAAGCGGAATGTGTGACACGTCTGCCAAAGCAGGCATGTTCCATACATTAAGACTGTCACACAGATGTGGACCCCAGCCAGGATGGAAACACGCACACGCACACATGCACACGCACACATGCACACATGCACACACGCACACACCAGCTACAGTGACCTTTGACCTCATCCTTGTTAAGCCCTTCAGCTCAGGAGGGAATAACTTCATGCCCATGGGCTAACAGCATGACAAACTCCACACACTGAGGTACACACACACACACGCACGCGCGCACACACACACACACACACACACACACACACACACACACACACACACACACACACACACACACACACACACACACACACACACACACACAGAGAAGGTGTCCTTAAGGGCAGCCTTAGATGGAGAATGACAGCTTCTCAACACACAGCTACAGCTCAAGCCCTTGAGCGCTGTGTGTGTGTGTGTGTGTGTGTGTGTGTGTGTGTGTGTGTGTGTGTGTGTGTGTGTGTGTGTGTGTGTGTGTGTGTGTGTGTGTGTGTGTGTGTGTGTGTGTGTGTGTGTGTGTGTGTGTGTGTGTGTGTGTGTGTGTGTGTGTGTGTTCGTCTGTTTGCGTTAGTGGGTTAACCCAGTTAGTGGGTTGTTACATATACTGTACTTATACTGTATCTCGTCAGCAACAAACTAATGTACTCACTAGTACTAACACATTTTTGTTTTGTTTTACTTCCTATTATTGCTGAGTGTGAGAGGTCGGTCTCTAGATCTAGATAGAGGAGAAAGACAATTTAGACAAATGTGTCTCTCCTCCTCCACCCCACTACTGAGTGAACTGGCAGATCAACGGGGTGCTAAAAGCAATCGCAGGGGGCGTGCGAGAGAAGACAGATAATGGAGAGAGCAAAACAGGTGGACACAGAGAGAGAGAGAGGGAGGGGGAGAGAGAGCACTAAGCACTTGGCATTGGCACGGCATTGAGACGCAAGATGGCCACCTGCCCAGCTGGATCTGCACTCACCTTTCTCCTGACCCCATACAGTGGTGGAAAGTAACTAAGTAGCCTACAGGTACTTAAGTACACATTTGAGGATTTCTTTTTCTT
Organism: Electrona antarctica; assembly: GCF_951216825.1. NCBI lineage: Eukaryota > Metazoa > Chordata > Actinopteri > Myctophiformes > Myctophidae > Electrona > Electrona antarctica. Next base: position 17,522,056 of record NC_136801.1, on the reverse strand, counting down.
TTTTAACTTTACTGGAGTATTTCAAATGCTCTGTACTTTTACTTCTAGTCCACTACAAATATTGTACTCTTTACTCGCCCAGAAATATTGTAGTGACTACTTTGTAGATTTGATTATTATTACAAAACATGCATTAACCACTTCATCCCTATACTTTGGGTAATCTGTAAATGACCGATCTACAAGTACTACTACGCGTCTAATACGCGTCGCTTTGGTAGTTTAAGTATATTTTGATGCCAATGTAGTATTTCTATAGTACATTGTGGTATATTTTTTTATCCCACGATTTTTGCAACCCATTTTTTCACCCAGAGTAAATAATTATCGAATGTAATCCTGGTCGCTACACTTCCTCTGCCAACCTGGGGGGGGCAGCGGACTGACCTCATGCTTCCTTCTATGCATGAGGAGTCCCAAGCTGCTTCTTTTCACCTGACAAGGGGGAGTTTCCCCGGCCGGACGTAGCGCGTGGAAGGAACACGTTATTCCGACCAGTTCCTTTCCCCTCCATCAGGTGCCCCGGCTGGCCAGGGGGAGGTAGTTTAGAGACCAGGATACTGCATGTTTTTTTGTGAGGGTACCGATACGGGGAGAACATGCAAACTCCACACAGAAAGGCCCTTACGCCAACCCCGCCTCGGGTATGGGCACTGATGATGCGGAGGAGGGAACACGCCCCCAGCACCCACAGCGTCCCCAGCGGGAATTGAACCCAGGACCTCCTAGCTGTGAGGCGACAGCACTACCGACTGTGCCACTGTGCCCCCTTACATTGTGGTATTTTAAATAATGTGAGTACTTTGTCTACCACTGCTGCTCCCATATCCCCCAACACTCTCTGTCTCTCTCGTCTCTCCCTTTCTTTTTCTCCCTTGCCAATCTCCAGGTCTATTGCACCTCGTGTTTTCTCATTCACACACACGGCCTTGCTGCTCCCTCCTTTGTGCCTGAATAGAAACAGCTCTATCTCGGGTACTTCTGAGGACGTGATGCAGCACATGGTGCTGTAACAGTGTAGAAGCAATCCTTCACCTCTCTGCCCCAAAATCTCTCTCTGTGCAGTGTCTCTCTCTCTCTCTCTCTCTCTCTCTCTCTCTCTCTCTCTCTCTCTCTCTCTCTCTCTCTCTCTCTCTCTCTCTCACGCACACACATTGAGCAAGAAATTCTTGAACACAAACAAAACAGTCGTAGATGCACAAACTTGGGAAACTCAACATCAAGTATTTCAGGATACAGATTATGGGTACAGGAAGCATCACTTCCTCCATGTATGGTGGCTGCCAATTATCAACTTTTTTTTCCACCCTAAAACATGATCATCAGGTCTTATTGTTATGAGGAAGATTTTTTTCAAAAAAGTGTACAGCATTTGTTAAAATGTTGTGTTTATGTGGGCACGCCCACCAGTTCATTAAGTATACCTGGTTTGCCTGGTGGGTGGTGATGAGTGGTGATCCACCTGAACTTAAGCCGCACCCACAGCTGTAGTTGTATGATAAAGGGGGAGGGGTTAGGGGAGGGGCTGATAATGTGATGTCACTATATTACTGTTTTTTTCATTGGCACGTTTGACTGTCAAGGGTTCAGCCTCCAGGATGAAACCCTAAATACAAAGCGAAGACATCATTGTACATAAAAACGACTCCAGGGTGTCTAATGAAGTACTGTCACCTCATAGACACATGGAAAACTGGAAAAATACAAAAATTGTGGCACTCCATCTTTAACTTATAACAATAGATAACCAATGAAAAGATAGACAGAGACAGACATAGATAGAGAGAGGCAGGATCGTTGGAGTCAGAGAGACGAGGACAGATGCACTAGCCCGGCAAGTCATGGGAGCTTGTCGCTCAGAGCTACAGTTAAAATGAAGTTAATTACTTGTCAGCGTCAGTCAATGATGGATGCAGCTGCGACAACTTTCTTCTTCCTCTTCCTCTTCCTCCGGAGGCTCGTCGTCTGCTCACCAACCCACTTATACACCAATGTTGGTATTTTCAAAGTCGAACATTTGATTGATTTATGCCAATGTTGTGACCGATATCTTTGGGGGAAAAAGTGCACAATCTTGAAATCAGTTTCTATGTGAGAATATTCAACATGGAAGCAAATAAATAAACACAAATTACATTTTGATAGATGCAAAAAATGTCATGTTGTCTCTGTCGGGTGGAAACCCCGTTTATGACTCATACTTTTCAGGATTCATAAAACTGGCAAAAGTAGCTCACCCAACAAGCTCAACGGGAGCTTTGAGCTTGCAGATCTGCTACTTTTGTTGCTTTTATCCGACACTGTAGTATGATCAAGAAGGGCGTTAAATTACAAAAAGATACAAAGACAATACTGTATGCTAATACAATATAACCAACGTACCTACAGTGTTTCTTGAGTAGGGCAGAGTGTTTAGTTTACTTTATTGGGTAATTCATGTGATAAACAAAAATCTTAAAATTTCATAAGGTAATTTTTGGACTTGGTTGCCAAGCCCAACATAAAGTAGGGATGCCAGGTTGATTGATGCTGTCAACCTGATCATTTTACTGATACCTTACTATGATAAATTCAATAAAGTTTAGTCAAAAAAGTTTCAGCATAGTGGTATGGCCGCCATCCTTAAATTTGAGGCATTAGCGTTTGAGCTGGACATATGCATCAGATTTGGATTCAGCACCCCTTCATACCCCTAGAAAACATATATGCCATTAATCAACACGATTGCCTTCAGCACTTTAAATAAGCACATTTTCTGGAACTCTGACCAATCGGTCAAACAGATATATCAGTTGGGGTCTATTTCAATGTCAGCCGTCCATCAGGGTAATGCTTTGCATGCTTCTGCTGTGGCGTATAACCTCCCCCCCCTACCCCCCACCCACCCGCCTCCATTTAAATTATTTCACCAGGTCACCATATTCCCGGGAGACAGTCTACCCCCCCCCCCCCCTCCCCTAAATCCAGCCTTTTGGGCCTTTTCATTGGAAAAAAAAAGCTTTGTGGATAATATAGAAGTCAGCGCTTGGCGGGGGCGCCTGCGACCCTCCCTGACACATCATTATAAGCAGCTGCGGCGGGCAGGTGGGAGCTGTGGGGGTTATGGAGGGGTGGGTGCACCAGACAAAAGGTGGCTGACTCATTTTCATTAGAGACAGGTTAGAATGGAGAGCAGGCGGACGCGAGGCACACCTCTCCTTGGCCAGGGAGACGTGACCCCGGCAGGATACCGGTGGTATGTGTCCATTAAGGTACACTGACGATTAAAATTTCATACCCCCTGGGTGTCTGTCACTCCCACCCCCCCCTCCCAACTCCTCATAAATAAACAGGAGGGCTGGTATATCTCTTGAATCGTCCCCAGTGTGTCACCCAAAGGTCCCTGGCTTCTGAGAACGGCTTCTTCTTGAATGCATCTCCATAAAGAGCCATAAGACCATTATTAGTTGACACTTCAGTCTGAGAGAGACGTGTGTGTGTGGGGGGGGGGGGAGGGGGGGGGGGGGGGGACTGACATGGTAATAGTGTTGGCTAACAAGGCAGTTCAGCAGCCCCTTAGCACGCGCACACGCACACACACGCACATGCACATGCACACTCCCGCTTAGGAATGACATTGAACCACGGTGGTCTAGACTTAGAAGCAAAATGTCAAACGTTAATTTCCCCTCACAGTCAAAGAAACATGATTATGGGATGTCTGTCCTCTTTGCCTCTTGACTTTGCTCGTTTCTGTAGCTTTCGCTGATATCCATGATCTTGACATTTCTATGAGCTCAGCAAGGCAGTACATGAAGTCATGAACACACTGTAAAGATGTTTTAAGGATTATCTAAAAGTGCTTTCACTTCTGCCCATCAGCGGCACCATACAAATGTGGAAAGTTGAACCGTATGTAATAGAAACGCTATTTCCCCCGACCTGGGTATGCCACCAAGTCTGGTGAAGACCTGCGCTCCAAGGAGTGCCCTTTTCTAGTTGTATCTGCCAGCGATTCAATACTATACTACTATAACAGACTGATATCAGACATCCCTGTTTAACTCTTCTTTTTAAATGGACAAAACAGGTCATGCAAAAGTAGCAAAAATGGCAAGCTACAAGCCCATAATGCATTGCATCGAGTCACAGTGTGACTGTGAACTTGTAGATCTGCTATTTTTGCTACTTGAATGTCTCTAAAGTGAATGTTAAAGTGTAAAGGATTTTATAAATATTTTACCCATGAAAAAGTATTAACAAGAGATTGAGACTAGAATAACTACATATTTCTTTCATCAAAGACAGAGGGCCTTGGATTTATTTCCTTGCAAGTCTGTAGTCCACACCACTTGGGAGCCAAGCAGTACTTGTTGGAAAAATCATCAAAAATAAAACATTTGGTCATATGATATTTATACTTCTTGTGTTGTTATTTGCTCTGTGTTGAAGTGGAATAAAATGTGTTTGATCAAGTTCAATGATCAATACAATAACGTTCAAACATTCAACATTCTTCAGTATAGTCTTTGCGTCAGATATATTGCTTGATATCAAGTCATTGCATAACCGGCTGTTTGGTCAAGATCCCTCACATTTAGTTAGCATTTCCCCTTTTTATGTAACACAGTGGTAATGGCTGGTGTGGAAGATCCTCTCTTGATCATGCATAACTCTCTTTCTAGAATTCTCTGGGAAATCCGTCTGTGCCTGGTCATTTATTGTCTCCACCAGGCCGAAGGCATGAGGAGAGAGTATGTTTTGCACTCCGCCCGTGTGTGTGTCCGTCCTTCCGTCCGTCCGTTATCAGCTAATCTCCGGCACCGTTGGCCCGATCCATGCCAAACTGTACACACACACTCCCTGGATGCCAACGACGAACCTCTGCCCCAAATATTCCTCAGCGGCCTGTTATAGCGCCACCATGAGGCAAAACACATTTCTGTAGATAACTCGTACACATTTTATCCATACATCACACAATTCGGTATACACTATATCCATAGTCATGTGATCAATACGGATCTGCACAATTTCCCATCTTCCATCCTGATTCGCTAAGATTGGCTTCCAAAGCTCACATTTCGAACAAAATGCCACAAATCACAAACACAGTGTCCAATTTCCATGAAATTATACACGCACATTTCCACTAGGCCGAGGATGACATGCCACTATTTTTTCCCCAAATCAGCCTCACGGTGGTGCTATAACAGGCCAATTCCTGTTTTACCTATAACTGCATCGATCTGTATACAACTTATGCATGCGTAGTTTGCGCACTCCCTAGAGGCCATGGAAAATCATTTTCCCTGCATCCCTCCACATCTGCCGGTTATAGCGCCACCATGAGGCCGATTTCTGCAAAACACATTGTTTATGTTAGTCGCACAGATTTCATCCAAATCTCACGCAAATCGGTACACATGATCTCTGTAGTCATGTGATCAAGACGAGCCTGTTGAATTTCTCAGATTCTACACTGATTAGCTAAGATTGCCTTCCAAAGTTTTCAGGAGTAGCCCGTTTTGTCCTGCTCATCCAGAATTATATCCTCAGAGATGCTCTGCATTTCCTCAACAAAATGAAGAAAATTGTTGCAAGAAACAAACAAACACAAAAACATGTTTATATTACTCCTAAACATTTTGCCAAACATCACACACACTCCTATCCTCCTGGTGGAGACCTGTGCCCAGAAGGGCACTTTTTCTAGTTCTTCCTGTTGTGTTTTTGGTTTTATCATAACAAGTGCCTCTTCCTCCGTTAGTGGTTGGGGTAAATGTATTTTACAAAAGAAGTCTTTGATTTGATTCTTTAATAAAGTGGCTTCTGAGTCTGCAAATAAATCTTCCAAAAGCTTCCGTTATATCTTTGTGCCAAAGATTGTGAAGATTTTGGGTGTATTATATTTCACTTGTTTGGGCCTTAGGCCGTGGAAATGCTGAAGTAATGGACTTTAATTTACCCAGCTCATAATGTCTCACTTTAGTCACTCATGTGTTGCTGTGCCGTCCTTTCAGTTCCAAGAGGATTTCTGTAATGGATGCAATTCCAAAGTTCCTCTAATATTACTTTATCTAATCAAATTGATGTATTGTGTCTAATGTATCCCTCATATGTGATGATTGTGATCCCTCATACAATCACCATGTCAGTCCTGTACATGGAGACATCCGTTCCATCTCCATAAAGTACGGATACATTGTTTATTTCTACCTTAACCACATTAACCTTGGTGCACCTTTTTTGGAGAATGGCATTATCTATTTGTCATACAGCAAAGAACAGTGGGCTTAAGTGGTTCCGGAGAGCATGGTGCTTATGTCTGTCCGTCCGTCCGTCTGTCTGTGAAGCCACCCGCCTCGCAGCCCACTTGTCTAGTGTCCCTGGCCGGAGGTAGACAGCTAAAATGCAATGAACGGAAGAGCGTGAGAGAGAAAACAAATGACCCCCAGGCCCCGAACATGATCCGATTACTGTGGTGCGCGGCCGGGCCACGCCCCGGCCAGAACCCCACGCCCCTAACCCCCTCCCCATGGACGCACAGCGGCATCGCGATCGATTAAGGCCACTTTGGTCATCATTTTGGTTTTGGCTCCGGCCAGTATGTCGCCGAGGCATTGAGAGAGAGAGCCCTCCTTCTCTGCATGCCCTCCACTTGAGAGCCAGAGTCCCCTTTGATTTACCACAGGAAGCATTACTCCTCCTGCAGGTAATTGGATTAAAAGCCAGGAGGGGGGGGGGGGGGGGGGAGAGAGAGAGAGGGAGAGAGAGAGAGAGAGAGAGAGAGAGAGAGAGAGAGAGAGAGAGAGAGAGAGAGAGAGAGAGATTTTCAGGCACTGGCAGACTCACTTACTGACTGATTGACAGAAAGACAAAGCGAGCCTGTCTCTCTCCCTCTGCTACACGCAGCGCGATTGATGATTTATCCTGTCACCTTGTTCTTCTTTTTTTTGGCCTGTTTTCATCCTCTTGTCTTGTCTGCTGTCTGTGTCTTTCTGTGCCTGCAGGAGGAAGAGGAGGAGGATCACAGGAGAGAGGAAGAGAGGAATGGAAGGATCGAGCCTGTGGGAAGGGCGGATTCCTCCATGGAGCATTCCCCAGCGTTTGGTCTGGAGTGAGTCGCACACGCTCACGCACATAGAATGTGGAGGCCGACTCTGGCCCCCCAGTTACATCACAGTGGTTCTCAAGTGTGGATTAGAGTGGGTTCCCAAACTTTTCAGGCTGCGACCGCCCCAAAATAATCATATTCGAACTGGCTAGCTCCCCCCCCCCCCCCCCCCCCCCCCCCCCCCCCCCCGAGGAGAACCACTGATGTATCTTATTGTACAATGTCTCCACCATACAACAGTTACCCTGCTGAGGCTGCATACATGGTGCTTACAAATCACACAACAGGTCTGCAGCTGTACTGTAGACTGTAGAGTAAAAGATGAGGGCACTGCAGACCTCACAGTCAAAGCCGGGCCCATGTATCCATCACCGTCACTGTGGACATCTGCATCTCCTATCCTTCTTCCTTATCCCCCCCCACCCACACACACACACACACACACAGTCACGTCTTCATCTAACACAAAAGGAGCCCCCCTCCCCCTCCTTCTCTTGCTCCGGTGTTGTCCCGTACGTTTTCAATTAATCTCTTCTTGCTTCAGCGTCGGGCCTTGATCTTAATCACTTAATTGGAGCCTCCATTTGGGTCTGTAATCGACCCCGAGGTCTGTGGGCCTGACTGCGTAATGGATGACTGTGTGTGTGTGTGTGTGTGTGTGTGTGTGTGTGTGTGTGTGTGTGTGTGTGTGAGTGTGAGTGTGAGCGCGTGCGTGCGTGCGGAGTGGATGGCCGGACAATAGGTCCTGGGGAGCAACGACGCAGTCCGTGTTCCCCCCCGTCTCTCCATCCCTCCATCCCACCATCTACCTGTCATGTTAGCGTGTGTCGTCTTTTGTGCACTGCATGCCTGTTTTATTTTCAACCTTGTTCCATTGTTTTTGTACTCATGCATGTCTTTCTGCTCCCCTCCCCCTTTCTGCCCCCCCCCCCCCCCCCCCCCCCCCCCTCCACCTCATCCATCACCGTCCCACAGTGGCATGCTCAAGCCGGTCGAGGTGTCCAACCAAGGAGGGCCACTGGGGATCCATGTAGTGCCTTTCAGTTCTCAGGATGTGAGGTAAAAGCACGCACACACACGCACATTCACACAAACACACAGGTTTGTATTACTATACTTGTGAGGTCAGCAACATTTTAGGAGAGCATTAGAAACGGCTGGAAAAAGTTGCAAAGTAGCCGAAACATAGCTAACTTGTTGGTGTGAAAACTAACCCCAACCCCTAAACCTGACCTCTAAATGTCTAATCTTAACACCAACCCAAACCTCAATCTTTTTTTTCAAATTTGAAAACTGTCTCACATTCTACTATACTTGTGGAGACATGTTGTTAGCTAGTAAGCTTTGTTAGAATCCGGGCTAACTAGTCTGTGTGTTAAATTGTTAATGTCCCTGAATCTGTTTACCAGTGACTTATTGATGTGTAACACCATTCTACTCATGTCTCACAGTTTGGCTTCTTCTCATCTCTTTCTCTCCATGACCTTTTATTTTTTGTATCCTTTGCCTCCCTTTTTTAACAGCGCTGGAGGCTTATTCCTCCTTTATCGACTTCGATTCTCTTGGCCACTTTTTCCTCATGCTTTCTTTTGGGTTAGTTTAGCAGCTCGACCTGCTGGACCGAAAGACTCGAAAGACTATTTTTTTCTTGTTATTCTTTTCTTTCATTCCTCACACACACTAGGGTCCACTCTGCCTTGAAGTTGAAGGTGACTCAGTGGGTTGGTAGACGGTCACTGCAGCCCCATCCCCTTTTTAACCAATACAGCAGCGCCAATGACAGTAGGACAGGAGGTGGAATGCATCAGAGTTTACGGTCATTCAAGGGGAAACATGCTGTGTGTGTGTGTGTGTGTGTGTGTGTGTGTGTGTGTGTGTGTGTGTGTGTGTGTGTGTGTGTGTGTGTGTGTGTGTGTGTGTGTGTGTGTGTGTGTGTGTGTGTGTGTGTGTGTGTGTGTGTGTGCGCGCGCGCGCGTGCGTGCGTGTAGAGTGCGTGCGTGCACAAGCGTTGCTGTCAAGCAAAAACCTCTTATCTCCATATTTTAACTTTATGGTGTTTTTTCGTAAATTAATGCGTTTGATCATACAGCGTCACACAAGCATCAAAAGTAGCAAGCTTTCGATTGATCGGTTGATCTGCTTTTTTTTTAAACATTTTTAAATTGAATTCTGAAAAGTAACAGTTTTGGACATGTGAGGATTCCACCCGTCAGACGGTGTGTGTGTGTTATTATATATATATATATATATATATATATAGGACATAGGAAGTAGCCAAGTGTAATCAACCTAAAAGCTCATCTATATGACTATGGGGTAGTGTACTTGGTCCACGCCAAAGGGACTGGCACGCCACCAAGCCAAGGTCAGATGGATGCAAGGACTCGACGCAGGGTGGAAGGAGAGACGCATGCAGGCAGGCTGCGGGACGGTCAGGGGGTGAACACGCGGACCGGGGAGATGAAATGGGCTGACATACAGTACAGTGCAGTATATACAGTATGCTTGACATTGAGGATTGCTGCGTGTCATTTCCGCGGCACGCTAATCCCACGGCTCCCCGTAAGTGAGTGTTGTCGAGCCTATATTTAGCCCTGACCCCTGACGATTGGCTGCTCTGAGTGGGTTCCCAGTGACGCCACGACTCGCTCCGACTCTGGAGTAGAACGTAGCCATTCCTGTGGGCCAAAAACTGATTAAACATTGCTTTTTATTGAACAATACGGAAGATACCGGTACTTATTCCCGCCCTAGCAAAATTGTAACATCCATGGCCCTGGGGTGAGCACTTTATAATTGTAATCTGAACATTTGTGTAGGCGTAAGCCGCCGTAAGGACTGTAAATGGAGAATGTGCGTAAAACACTTCAGTCCAGGCCAGGGCTACCATGAGCTCACAGCGCGTTGCGGTCGAAACGAATGGTGTCGGTAGTGTTATGACCTGGCTCTTGGGCCATAACAAAGGAGGAAGACACACGGCTGTTTAAAAGTGCACAAACCAATATTTATTTACAACATAAACAACTTAATATGCATCAAACAATACTAATGTACTAAGTGGGGTGTGTTAATCAGTAGATCAGTAATGTAAGTGAGTGGATGTGTGGTGAGTGTAGTGTGGGGTGTTGAATGGTGACAAACGAGTGCTGCTGCTCTCATGGAAGGAGAGAGAGACTGAGCGTGGCCAACGCCCAGCCATTTATAGTGCACCTTGGGAACACTGGCCAGGTGCTCCCAATGCACCTGATCGGCAACTCAGAACCTGTGGGAAGCCAAATGCATAGGTCTACAGGAATACACAGGCCCCAGTAGGCCAAACTACAGGGGGCTGTGACACCCTCCCCCTACAAAACGAGGACCCTTAAGGGACCGAGACACTATCAGCTAATAATTTCATGTACTAAACATTTGTGAAATTTAGCAATTATTTAATAATATTACTTACAAAATGCAACCAACGTCTGTTTGGCAGATGTTTGTTTTTTTCCCACTGAACCGAAGACATGTTTGCGCAGACTTACCCCCCAATTTAGATGCAAACAGCCAACCAATACAAATACAAAATAGAGCACAAAATATGCTTGCTGAAGTTAAAATACTTTTAACAGTGGCAGTATCTGGCTGAGGGGCAGGTTCCCTGTCAGCTCTAGCCCTAATGCACAACAGCACCAGCTTGTTTGGAGCTCCACCTCTCAGAGGCGGAAGGCCAGCCGAGACCATCGTCCCCCCCAGCATATGAAACTACCACACTGTGGCATGATGTTTCACCATCTAAAGCTGCCAGCAGCTTAGATACACCAGTGACCAGTCTACCACAAGGCAAACAGACATTACACATTTTAACAATCAGCAACACAAAAGTGCTATATAGTCAATTCATTCAATTATTTTTAAGGATGGGAATCTGCACAAACCATACACCTGCCAAACCAACTTAGCCAAACCAATATAACCAACATACCAGACAAACTTGACCTAAGATAACTATAAACCAACATTAAGACAAACTCCAAAATTAATTTCAGCTCAACCAATTAAATCTGCATCCAGCACACCAGGCCTTCTATCAGCAACTAAGATTACCGGTATTCTTGAAGCATTTAAGAGTAGAGGAACAGGGACATGGGTAGATACGAGACAGAAACAGGCCAGACTTGAAAATGACAAAACACAGTTCACGTTGTCCAACATAAGACACTCCCTCACAACATTTTCTGATCCAATATACAAAATCCAGTCATTCAGTACCCTTTAATAAGGCCAACCTGAATAAAACAGAGGGTGGAGGCTCCTCCCAGTTCACCGGGAGTGTGCGCACAAAGCCCCACACCTATCCATCCAGCATTGCCCAAACCCCCCTCCCCAACCGACCCATATGTCAGAAGAACGGGGGAAACGAACACTGTCTCCCAGCCATTTCGGCCTGACGAGACAAGTCGCAAACTTTACAGGATAAAACCAAAATCTACACCTCCCAACCATCTACAGCCTGACAGATACAACACCGTCTCCCAGCTGCACCAGCCTGGTGAAGACTACTCCTGCTATTACCAATTTTAAACAGCTCCCACATATGGAGCTCTCACAAGATATGTACTGACAACAAAATGTTGGCCCAATCAATTCAGACAACTATGAGGACAAAACTATGAGGACAAGTGAATTTACAATTCACAATTACAATCGACAATTAATTCACAATCAACACAAAAACTAACAAAATGCTCTCCAACCCTGCAAAGCCAGGACAGATATGACAGGCATGCCTACAGGTGCGGTGATCCCCCTACCTCAGCTGCCTAACCAAAAACTAAACTGCCTCACTTGCCCTGGTCTTCAGTGGCCCTCCTGAGTCCCCCATACCGACAAGGCATCCCAGTGGTACCACCCTGTCCCATCTTGTGTGGAACAGAATCTACAAAGACAAATCAACAAATTAAAACAAATACAGCGAGTCCCACAGGGGGAAACACCATTAATCCTACACAGGGACCACCAAGCCTCAGACAAAACACACTTGTCACACCCACCCTAACTTCTAACACCATAGCCATACACATGAAATGACCAGCACAAATCCAAATATCTTATATATAACCAAACTGAACCAACAAATACAACCAAAACACTTTAACTACCGTGCACCTCCTCCTACAAGTTCAAACAAAACAGGAAGTTAGTTACCTTGCCTGTTAACAAAGTCACGACCAATCCGAGTTCAAATCACGAGCCCCCATGTTATGACCTGGCTCTTGGGCCATAACAAAGGAGGAAGACACACGGCTGTTTAAAAGTGCACAAACCAATATTTATTTACAACATAAACAACTTAATATGCATCAAACAATACTAATGTACTAAGTGGGGTGTGTTAATCAGTAGATCAGTAATGTAAGTGAGTGGATGTGTGGTGAGTGTAGTGTGGGGTGTTGAATGGTGACAAACGAGTGCTGCTGCTCTCCTGGAAGGAGAGAGAGACTGAGCGTGGCCAACGCCCAGCCATTTATAGTGCACCTTGGGAACACTGGCCAGGTGCTCCCAATGCACCTGATCGGCAACTCAGAACCTGTGGGAAGCCAAATGCATAGGTCTACAGGAATACACAGGCCCCAGTAGGCCAAACTACAGGGGGCTGTGACAGTAGCCTACATGGAATTCACTAAAACATGTTCTATAAACATCATTGATGAATTAATGGCTTTTTAAAATGTATATATTATGATAAGTTTCAGTGATCATATCTATAGAAAAGTGTCTCTTACCATGCGAATATATCAGGCCATTGTGTTGTGTTGGATCATGTCCATGCAGTCAAGGAAAACATTCCAATCGGCCTCTAGCTTGTTTCATTTTCTAAAGTAGCGTTCCTTGTCGAATGGCAACAAGGATCTGTGCCTGTGATCTGGCAAGCCATGACGCCTACTTTTAAATTAGTAGTATTTAAAGCATCTGCGTTTGAAAACCCAACACTTTTTATTCCGGTTGGGAGAACTCTGAACTTTCCCCCGGCTCCACCCCCCAGCTATATTGACGCCCCTGATGACAAAAGTCGTTGTCGGTGTATTGTTCTCAGGTTTCAGCTGCAGATCACCACCAATAGGTTAGGGCTGGTGAGGGGTGGAGTTAACAATCCATTGTTCACACCCCTTACCTGACTGCCAGTAGTGTGAAAAACTTCACAAACTTTGAAAGCCTTTTTCTCAGAAGTTTACTTGATAAGAGGTTTAACAACATTAAAATAAGCATGTCTTATTCAAATATTTTCCCGGCAGCACTGTTTAATGCACTTTATTTGTGTGAGTTATAAGTATTTTTTGTTGAATTACTCATGACAAAGTTGTAAAAGTCAACATTATGTATGTCCATAAAATAAGCAAGCAGCAGGCGCAGACAATACACTAGTTCTTTCTTTCAATCATTTTTGCGAACGCAGTGATTGCGAACGCAGTGATTGCGAACGCAGTGATTGCGAACGCAGTGATAGAGACTGACATTTTGTCGGGACTCCCGCGGGTCACGGGATTCCCGCGGGATTCCCGCGGGATGGGATTAATATTTGTATTAATCCCGTGATCGTGACGGGACGGGAATGAAAATCAACAGGAGCGTGCAGGAGCGGGATTGACATCGATGTAGTCATCTTTCTGTGAGCCAACTACATTACCCATAATCCAGCAGTGCTAGTGCTTCCACAACACAAACAGTCAAACACCTCCTCCAATTGCAAACCAGTCGGGCTGGACGTTTTATAAAGTTTTATATGAAGACATCGTAATGCGGCCGTGTATGATTCTGCATCGCGCCGGTGCCGTGATTTAATCGATTATTTATAGCCAGATCATCCTGATGCATTTGTTTCCCCTGGCAGTGGCAACGTTGCAACTTTCAATTGTGATGCTATGTTAGCTACATGCTAACGCTGTTACAGCTCTCTGAACAGCTGTTCTATTCTGAGCGAATGTTCTACAATACATCGTCTCCTTTCTTTCTCCCAACCGAGTCGCATACACCAGTGGTTCCCAAACATTTTCATGTCAAGGACCCCTAAATTGACATTTATTAGCCCGCAGACCCCCATTTGAAAAGATGCCAGGGGCATAAGAGAAGATTTGTATTACGGTTCTAGCTGTGATTCTCAACCATTTTATTTTCAAGGACCCCCAGTTTGACATGCATTAGTCTATGGACCCCCATTGAATGGCATTTTTATCGCTGGGACCCCCAATTTATATTGTAAAATCAATGTTAATTTAACTCTGAGTGTACAAATGGAACAACATTTGGTTCCATTTGTACACTCCCATAACATAATTTGTTACAGACCCATAATGGTCCATTTGGTTCCAAACTATTAATTAGCTGGGGACCCCCTGGAACTCTCTCAAGGACCCCTGGGGACCACTGCCATACACATAGACTTGTACACTGAATAATTAATCATATAGAGTTAAATTGACACTGAGGTTTTTTTTTATCTTAATTGACAAAGCACTTGTTAACTGTTAAGCTTTAAGTTCTGTTCAGGGAAAAACCGTATAGGACTTAAATGAAGTGTCAGAACTGTATTTGGTAGTCAAAGTTAAATCCAACATTGCCCACTTTATTTATTTTATTTTTATTGGTAGGCTATCTGTCTTGAGAAGCCAGAAGTGATAGATAGATAGGCCTATAGATAGATAGATGGATAGATGGATCGATCAATCAATTGCCTTTCCTAATGACTAACATAAAAAAAAAAAAAAAAAAAACAGGAGCGGGATGGGAGCGGGAGTAATTTCGAGTGGGAGCGGGATGGGATCAGGAGTCATTCTACAGGAGTGGGACAGGACAGGATTTTTTTTAAACTCTGGCCCAGGATTGGGACAGGACAGGATTTTTTCTGTGGGAGTGGGACAGGACAGGAGTGAAAATCCACTCCCGTGTCAGTCTCTACGCAGTGAGCATTTACTATGAGACCCAGCAGATCATGTCTGTCTGTGTGTCTGTCATGCTGTAACACCACCCGCCCACCACCAGAGGGCGCAGCTGTATCACACACAAAAACACACACACACATGCACGCACGCACGCACGCACGCACGCACGCACGCACGCACGCACACACACACACACACACACACACACACACACACAACTTAACTTAAAAAAAAACTTAACTTAAAAAAAAAACTTAAAAAGAAAAAACTTTAAAAAAACTTAACTTAAAAAAAATCTTAAAAAAACAAAAAAAGAGAACTTAAAAAAAACCCTTAAAAAAGTACTTAATTTATTCTAATTGTTGTTATTGCAATTTACGAGCTGCGTTCGCTTCCCGCGTTCGCGCGTCTTACATGTATTATTATTATTATTATTATATTTTCACAATCTGATACAACGCCGGCTAGCCTACTTTCTAATGTTTTGATAATTCACGTGACAGATGTATATGATGGTATAGAGTTTCAAACTAGTGTATTTAAGAAGATGATCAGGTAATATAATTGTGTAAAAATAATAACAAAATGATTGAAACAAAGAACTAGTGAATTGTTTGCTAGCGTGCTCCTTGTTTATGTTATGGATATACACTGTACAACTTTGTCATGAATAATTCAACAAAAATAACTTAATAATAATAAATTGCATTAAACAGTGCTGCCGGGCGGGTCTTTGCGCAACCGCTCCGTCATTTAGATATATGCATGACAAATATCACCCAATTGGGTTCGCGTAGATGCTCGACAAAGACGGATGCACTGCAGTGGATTTTAACCCACGACCTCCGTGGGTGGTGTGCAGATACTGTACCACTGCGCCACCCAAAAAACCTGTCTCAAACTGTAGAATACTTTGAAACTTAGATCGGAAAACATTGCTAAAAGTTCTAATGAAGCCATTCTTTGGCAAAGCTACAGTGCCGTGCAAAGAGCCATTTCAGCAGCCAGGTATTTCCACATCTCCCACAACCCTCGTGCTACACAATGCCCGCTTGGTAACCAAATTCCACCTCCATCAGCAAAGACCGGCGGTAATAGCTATCAGAGAGCCTTCAATTAGCAGGCAAACTCAATGATAAGATGACGCGTCTCGTCTGGCTGGTCCGGTGGATGTTAATGGGCCTCCCTGCGCCGTGCTTTGTGCAAAAAGCAGGAGGCATTAGGCTCAGCGGGCTGTCATTAGTGCCCAGACCAGGGCCACAGGGGTCAGATAAACAGTGGACTCTCTCAGACAGCCGGACATGGAACTGCAGTCACTGCAACGGAACGGACACTGCTGGTATTTTCCTTTCGACTCACGTACTCACATCAGCTTACAGTCAGGAGGAGAGAATTGGAGAGATGTTCTTTCTCTCGATTTCCCTCTCTCTCTCTCTCTCTCTCTCTCTCTCTCGCATGCACGCACGCACGCACACACGCACGCGCGCACGCACGCACGCACGCATGCACGCACGCACGCACGCACGTGTTTGTATTACTATACTTGTGAGGACATCATAGTTCTAGGACGCCATTGGAAATGACTGAAAATACCAATAGAAAACAATACCCGACGGATTGCAGTTCTACAAGCTCACGGGTGTGTGACATCGCCACACAAAAAGTCTAACCCCCAACCCCTAAACCTAACCCCTGAATGTCTAATAAATAATATCCCTATAATCCTCACGTTGTCTGTTTCTCAAATTCTACTATACTTGTGGGGACGTTTTGGTCTAAGTATAGTACACACACACACACACACACACACACACACACACACACACACACACACACACACACACACACACACACACACACACACACACACACACACACCGTTTCTACCACGTTCACCCTCACTCACGCAGATGCGTTTTTTTTTGTTGGTAATAATAACATATCACTTTGTGATCGTTTAGAACAAGCGTCAGTCATAATTGCAGCACATAAAATGTATCCTGATTGCACTATTATTTAATTAAAGGTGGTAGATGAGACCAGGTGGTCTCTCTAAGAATGCATCTTTCCATGTGTCAGATGTGAGATTGCTGAATCTCTCGGTAGCTTCTTGTGTCGACCAAAGAAATCTGGAAAATAGTATGAGTATGAGGGGGTTAATACTGCAGGGGGAAATCAGTTTCAGCTTCACCTGAGGGCTGCTCGGATGGTGAGAATTACAATTTACAATCTGGGTGCTATATAGCACCTTGTGGTTCTTCAGTGGTTCATTAGGATGGGTGTGATGTTATCTAGCACCTTAGATAGGAGCTACGAGATACTGTACTATCTTTTTTGTTTTAGTTTTTCGCCCCTATAGCTTGTTTCAATTATGCTATTATCCTATTCCCTTTTTCTTTTCTTTTCTTTTTATTTGACTATTTCACTATATTCAGCTATAGTGTAGATTTTCATCTTACAAAAACATTAAATTCCCATTGACAATGAATGGAGAATTTACGTCATATGTGGACGAGCAAATCTGTATTTTTGTCCTACACAAAATTCCCATTGACAATGAATGGTTGATGTACGATATAAGAGCGCCACACGGTTGTGTTTAAAAAAAAAAAAAAGTAACACATTTCTGGTACAGACCCCTTCGACTTTGCGTGGCAGCTTTTATTTTTCAATTTTTTTTTGTTTTTTCTTCAGTTTCACGTTGAACGTCGCCCGGCTCCAGCAGAAAGACGACATGTAATTGAGAGAGAAAGTGGCACAGCGTTATGATATGAAATCATCATCTCTCCCACATCTGTAGCAGACAAGGCCATAACCCTAATCACCATGCGGCCGCCGCTCGGAATACTGATTCTGGATCAACTCAACACTTCACACATGTTTAAGCATGTGTCAAGATTTTAACCACCCGTCCTTCCTGTTCTGACATTCTTTATGTTGATCTGGTCTCATCAAACCCTGTACAATCAAGATACGCTCCATATTATGGCCAGTACAGAATTCCATATGTTGTTGTTGTTGACCTCGCTCTTTAGGGCGTCTTACTGGTTATTATTTTGGCGGGGGGCGTTTTAAGTAAGGGATAATATCTGGCTAGGTGGTCATTGTCGGGAGATAATTCACCGACAGGGAGTTTAACCACCGAGGCGAAGCCGAGGTGGTTACACTCCCTGAAGGTGAATTATATCCCGACAATGACCACCTAGCCAGATATTATCCCGCTTATTACATGGCTAACTAACATAAATTAATCCATTGATCCAAAACACAACAAAAAAAGTATTCCATAACTTCGCGCTGGCTGCGTCTGCCCAGCTGCAGGGCTGAAGCACTGTCGGAAAACAAGGAAGTGAGTTGATCAAATAGAATCCATTTTCGGGTCCAGCTGCTTCGTCTATTTCTCGCTCAAATGTTTTCAAAAACATTTTTAAGAGCAATGTTTAGCTGTAAATTACATTGTGTGTCAGTAGTGTGTGTGTTTACATGGCTGTTATGTTGGAAACGGCAGTAAATCAAGCGGGCGCAGCCGCGCAGCTGGTGGTGCTCAGAGGGTTTGATTAGGCAGCGGTCATTATACAGCGGAGCGGTCATTATCATGAGATAACTCACCGCTGAATTAAGCGATTGACCAATCAGAATCAAGCATTCAACCAAGCCATGTAATAAACTCAAATATGTGCTTCTTGGGGGTCCCTGGAACTAAATATTGTGAGATGGGGGTCGGCGGCCAAATACATGAAAACATTTGAGATTGATTTACCAACATACGTTTTTCAAAAAGCTGTTGGGATTTAGAAGATGTCTTCTACGTCCTGACAGTTTTCTGAAAAAGCTATGTTTCTATGTCAGTTGTTCTTCGATGTTTTTAAAATAGCAGACCTACAAGCTCGTAGCGTGCCACTCGGTGGCGCGCTATGAGCTTGTAGATCTGCTATTTTTCAATAGCTAAAGCATAACATAATGCTAACACCAAAACGGGTTCCCGCCCAAAATGGGTTAATAATGGGTTAAAGCGCTGCCCGCCCAGATCTGCTTGCCCATTGCTCGTCGCAAGCTTGTAGATTAACACTCTCTCGGAAAATGTGCCTTGTTTTTTGTCTTCTACTTTTCACTTTTTGACTTTGTCTATAATGACATTCCCAAATTAGGGATGCCAGGCTGAAAAAGAGCTTGAGAGGTTATCTTGTCGCCCCGGGCCCGGCCCGGCTCGGCTGTCATGTTCACCTGCCACCCTTTTTGTTTTTGTGCTTTCAAACGCTCGTGGAGATCCTGACTGTCCGTTTTCCACTTTCTGCCACATTTACTCCGCAATTAACGCTGACCCGGCGAGGCGGGCTCAGACATCCAAGAGAGAGCCAAGGCCCTTCTGTTGTCCTTAAATATCTGTGAGCGTACATGCCCACATTATGCAGCCAATTAGATGGATGATTTGGAGATTGACCTTGTTTGGACGAAATGCAAAACAGCTCTGTGGTGAATCTGCCCTTGGCGAGGGACTAGAAATAAGCCCAGTCAGACTTTTTAATTTGCTTTTCTGTTTCATATATTCATCGAAATGACGGGGAGGTGGAAACAATGCAAAACACGTTGCTTCGTGTCCTTGGCACAAACGAATACACAAAGAAAATGTCTGCCGCATATTAGCTTGCACTTGGTTTGTTCTGTAGTTACTTTTATTTTCTTCTGAAGCGAGGTCTATAAAGTTTTACATCAGTTATTTCTTTGCAAGGTCTCTAAACACATGTGCTCACATATTTCCACCTGCACCCCGAGGCGGTTCTGCGCACAGAGGTTTGTAGATGTGCTGTGTGAGCGCTTGCATCAGATCATCTCCTTGCATTATATGCAAGGCCCTAAACACCTCAAGGCACTCTTCTGATGTATTTATTTACAAGGAGGGCTTTTGAAGGTAAAGGTTGCCTTTTTTTATTTTATTTTTTGAAGATATTGCTGAGGCGGCATTTTATTTTCTCTTCTTTTGGGCACTGCCAGCTCACGTCTTAAGCCCTGACGAATGCAACCACAGCATGTGCTCTGAACCTATCAGATGATCAAGCAACTGGATATGTGGATGACAGACTTGAGGCTTCAAATTTAATTTTGTGCCACAGGGGCGACTGTGGCTCAGGAGGTAGAGCAGGTCGTCCAATGATCCATGGGTCGGCGGTTCGAATCCCGGCTCCTCCTGTCTACATGTCGAAGTGTCCTTGGGCAATACACTGAACCCCAAATTGCTCCCGATGTGCTGGTTGTTACCTTGCATGGCTTCCGCTGCAATCGGTGTATGAATGGGTGAATGTAATGCACAATCTATGTAAAGCGCCTTGGATAAAGGCGCTATATAAATGCACCATTTACCATTTACCAAGAAACACCACTTTGTTCTCAGCGATTGGCAGGTTTAATTCTAGCTGCAATGGAGTAATATAATAATCCCTGTAGTGTACAGGTTCCATGAGCCAGTGTTGTCCTTTCCCTGTACTTGAACCCTGTCCTCTTCATCTATCTCTATCTATACAGTCTTGGTCTTTATAGGATAACATCTAAGCTTGAAAAATATATGCAGGCCTTGAAGTTGTAGGGAGACTCATGTGTGTCATCAGCAGTCCCTCAGAGTGTAGTCTGTGAACATAGCATAGCATGTGCTCTATACTGTGCATATCGTCTCGCTGTCGAGTGGTTAAATGCACTGCTTTTATGTAGCGCTCTGTATAATGAGTACTTTCGCTTTCTACTTTTTCTCAAATACATTTTGAATTCCAGACTTTTACTTGTAACAGAATATTTCTATATTGCAGTATTGATACTTTTACGTAAGTAAATAATTAGTACTTTTTTCCCCACCAGGACCCTGGGCTTGCTGGTGAAGCGTCTGGAGCACGGGGGCAAAGCAGAGCAGGAAGGACTGTTCCAGGAGGACGACTGCATCGTGAAGATCAACATGGGGGACATACGCAACCTGCGCTTTGAACAGTACGTCAGTGGTTTCCAACCCCCAGGGGTCCTTGAGGGAGTTCCAGGGGGTCCTCAGCTAAATGATAGTTAAGAACCAAATGGGTCTATAACTCAGACTCTCAGAGAATTTACAGTATACATTGGGGTGCCGGCGATAGAAATTGGGGACCGTAGCCTAATTCAGGTCAATCCGGAGGTTTTTGAAATGAAAATGGTTGAAAGTCACTGCTGGAGCTGTAAAAATATTTCTCTTACGGGGGTCCTTGGCATATATTTTCTAATGGGGGGGGGGAATTTGGGGGTCCTTGACATGAAAAGGTTTGGGAACCACTGCAGTAGGTCAACAAAGAAAGACATTGAAATAAGAATAAAGTGACCAATATATTTCTGCACGTCTATTGAATAAAGGTGAATAAGGGGAATGGGCAGCGTCTATTGAATAAAGGTGAATAAGGTGAATGGGCAGCGTCTATTGAATAAAGGTGAATAAGGGGAATGGGCAGCTTCTATTGAATAAAGGTGAATAAGGGGAATGGGCAGCGTCTATTGAATAAAGGTGAATAAGGGGAATGGGCAGCGTCTATTGAATAAAGGTGAATAAGGGGAATGGGCAGCGTCTATTGAATAAAGGTGAATAAGGGGAATGGGCAGCGTCTATTGAATAAAGGTGAATAAGGGTAATGGGCAGCGTCTATTGAATAAAGGTGAATAAGGGGAATGGGTAGCGTCTATTGAATAAAGGTGAATAAGGGGAATGGGCAGCGTCTATTGAATAAAGGTGAATAAGGGGAATGGGCAGCGTCTATTGAATAAAGGTGAATAAGGGGAATGGGCAGCGTCTATTGAATAAAGGTGAATAAGGGGAATGGGCAGCGTCTATTGAATAAAGGGGAATAAGGGGAATGGGCAGCGTCTATTGAATAAAGGTGAATAAGGGGAATGGGCAGCGTCTATTGAATAAAGGTGAATAAGGGGAATGGGCAGCGTCTATTGAATAAAGGTGAATAAGGGGAATGGGCAGCGTCTATTGAATAAAGGTGAATAAGGGGAATGGGCAGCGTCTATTGAATAAAGGTGAATAAGGGGAATGGGCAGCGTCTATTGAATAAAGGTGAATAAGGGGAATGGGCAGCGTCTATTGAATAAAGGTGAATAAGGGGAATGGGCAGCGTCTATTGAATGAAGGTGAATAAGGGGAATGGGCAGCGTCTATTGAATAAAGGTGAGAAGAAGTACTCCTGCAGAGGGTATACATTTATTCAAATGTATTTTGATCTCCTTATTGCCAGTGGTGGAAGTGGAAAGTAAGTACATGTACTCAAATACTGTACTTACTGTAAGTACAATTTTGAGGTTTTGAGTATTTCCGATTTTCAATACTTTTACATCTCAGAGGCAAATGTTGTACTTTTACTCCACTACAATTTTTTGAAAACTAGTTTCTAGTTTTACAAAACGTATACATTAACCACTTCAACACTACTAAAATGTTGGCTATTTAAAAATAGCCCATCTACAAGCTCAAAATGCGTTGTGATCCGACACGTTGTGAGCTTGTAGATCTGCTATTTTCAAAAGACGTTTACACATTTTAGTCGGGGTATTCTCCATATACAGTAGCTAGTAGACTACTTTTAACTTTTGGTACTTTAAGTATATTTTGATGGCAATACCTTTGTACTTTCACTCAAGTGAATTTTGATTATCTTATTTGTAACAGAGTATTTCTGCATTGCAGTATTGATACTTTTACCTACGTAAACAATTTCAGTACTTTTTTCCATCACTGCTTATTGCAAAAACCTACAGCTGTGTGTACTTATAGCTGTGTGTCTATAAGGAGGCACCCTGCGTATTCCATAAGCCTGATGTGTACCTCTTTTCACACCCGTGTCCTGTGATCGAAAAAGCCGATCTACAAGCTCACAACACGTGGCACCGCGGTGCGCAGCGAATGATAAATGAACCATTACCACACCCACTGGCCTCACAATCACATTCCACTCAATGTGTGTGTGTGTGTGTGTGTGTGTGTGTGTGTGTGTGTGTGTGTGTGTGTGTGTGTGTGTGTGTGTGTGTGTGTGTGTGTGTGTGTGTGTGTGTGTGTGTGTGTGTGTGCTGCCCTATAAGTGTGTCCATCCTGGACTGCAGGTAATCCTGTGTAAATCAATGGGCTCATATAGCTATACAGTAAAAGTGTACAGTATATGCTGAACTCACGATCACTTTATTGACAGTGAGTGGGGTACAGGCGGTTCTGTTTAACAATGTATTTTTGAGTGGTGCAACCACTCCAAGGAACAGCAATGTCCGTGTTCACCTACTTATGTGACTCGTGTTAATGTGTGTGACTCATGTGTGACTCATGAGTACCAGTAGGGGCGCTGTCGTGCCAGAAACAGAGAGAGAGATAGTGTTGCGCTGTTGCCTGCTAATGATAGAGAGAGAGAGAGGGGGGGGGGGGGTATTTATTTCTGCTTTGATTGCAGATTCACGAGCTTTATACCACGCCTGATGCCACGCCATGAGTCTGTTGATCTGCTATTTGTGAAGAAATTCACAGGCCTATAAGCCAAGGAAATGCGCTTCGGTGTTTAATTATAATGGTTTGTAAAACAATGCAGAAAGCATCCATGTCATTTTAGATATTAGCGACTGTTAAAAAATAGCAGATATACAAGCTCACAGCGTGTCACTATCTTTTAGATTTAGAAGACATCCATGTGCAGAATCGGCCTCAGGTCTTCTTAATGCGTTAAATCAAGCAAAAATAATATTCCGTTACACCCCTATGCCGTCGATAAGACCTCACTTTATTATGATCGAGCATTGCCAGAATCCCTCCCGAAAAAATAAACTTTGGCGAGGCTACGAGACACGCTCCTGCCCGCCCACGAGACTCCTCCTCCTCCTCCCGACTATCACGGCTACCTTGCCGCATTATGCTAATGTATTGCTCATCAGATTCTGTGGAAAGCCACTGGAGTGTTGGTTTGTTGTGGCTGGTTTATTCTTTTTATTTATTTTTTATTTCTGTTGCGTTTGTCGAACGGCGCTATTGTCATTAGTAAACATCCCAGCTGCTTCCAAGGCTCTTCTACTGTGAAAGAGGCTTACACTAGCAATCCACAAGGGAGCAATGTTTTGAATCGTCTCGCACACGCAGGCACACCCTCCTCACCGGCATCCAAATGCATCTGGTGGCTGTGATTGTGCATAAAAAGGAAGTAAACTTTTCACCCCTCCCTCCCTCAAACCTCTCTCTCTCTCCCCCCCCCCCCCCCACACCCCCCCCTTGATTGTGTGCGGGGCTCTTTAAAGTGATATTCTAATCTCCTTAGATGGTTTTGCATGGGTAAATATTTTGAGGCGCTTAATCTAACTGAATGTAATGATGCATTGATAGGGTAATTTATTATTCAATCAGCTGTGTGCGCGGTGGCTGATTACTGGAGTGTCAGAGCCACACACACCAACACGTGCATTCGTAAGCGCACACACACAGGCACGCACACACACACACACTGAATCACATTATGCCATGGTCTGTCTAGTAGTCACTGTCATATCTGTAGATTAGCATAACGTCTCTGTCCGGCGAAAACCTCATATGTCCAAAACTGTCACTGTTCTGGATTCAAATACAATAAAAGCATCAAAAGCAGCAGAACTACAAGCTCGAAATGTGTGTCGTCACGTTTCGAGCTTGCGGATGTGCTCCTTCTGATACTTTTGTGTGACGCCGTAGTAGGGCATTAAGCAACTAGTCGACTAGTTTACTAGTCGACTAGTAAATCCACTAGTCGACCTTGTTGGTACTAGTTGACTAGTTGATAAAAAACAAATTAAAAAAAGAATGTATTTTTTTTAAATCTTTTTCCCGATGTTGTAGGCCTCAAGATCAGGTTGATTATAGTTATAGTCACCAATGTACAGTTTTTAAATGTACAAATATTTATTAAAAAAAAAAAAAAGTTTATTTTTTATTTTTATTTTTTTTACATAATAGGTAGTTAAACAACTAGTCGACTAGTCGACTATTAAACTAGGCAACTAGTCAACTAGTAAAAATGACTAGAAGTGAATGCCCTACGCCGTAGTATGATCGAGTGGGGGGCGTTAATTTCCGAGAAGACACAAAAAGTTAAAATACGGAGATGGGAGGTTTCATGGCCCGACAGGCGACGTGGTGAATAAAGACGTGGCGGGTCTGCAGTCAAATCAGATCCCAGGGCAGTAAGCTATAGCGCCGCTGAAATGAAGTGCCGCTCATTGTGGGCCTGAGAGAGGCTTAGCGATCGTCGATAAGTCATTTTGTGATGTGGGGTCATTGCTGTGCCTGGGAAGCCTGGGAACTCCAAGACTCCCTAACTCCCCATCACCCCCCCCTCTCCAGCCCTCTCCCTTTCTCCGCCGTCATCAAGGTGCGGCTCACTCCTCCGGCTCAGGACTATCTATATGCTAAGTGTGGCCCGACGATACAGACTAAACAATTGTTTGTGTATGGAAACGACCTGTGTGGAGCTATACTGTCGCGGCTTATTTGCTTCTCTCGCACGCACGCACGCACGCACGCACACGCACGCACGCACGCACGCACACACACGCACGCACGCACGCACGCACACACGCACGCACACACACAGGAATGAAGTGTCTGTGTGATGCTCTTTGAAAACATATCTGCGCTGCATTTCCCCAGTCATTATGCACACTGTTGATGCTTTTGTGCTATGATAGCCTTGTTCGGTCAGAGAGAGAGACACACACACACACACACACACACACACTTGCACGACACCGAATATAATATACTGCAGTGTACTGTACCATAGTATAGAAATAATGATATTACTCATTGACTATACTGTTAGCTGACTCATCATTTCCCATCCATCCCTCTCTTCTTCTCTTGATGGTGGTAATTGGAGATATCGCGCTAATGTAATTTTCTGTCGTCGATTGCTGGCATGCTGCACTGAGATTAGCCCCATGATTAGCCAAGTTAACCTCTCTCTCTCTCTCTCTCCCTCCCTTTTTTATATATTATTTTGCTAATACTAATACTTGTAAAAAAAAAACGTCCAATCACACAAATATTTGACACCCCCCCCCCTGTAGTAACTCTGAGGACCCCCATGTTGCAGAACCACTGTTGCTAGCTGATTGATATCTTCTCCTCCCAGAGCCCAGAACATCTTCCGGCAGGCCATGCGCACCCCGCTCATCCTCTTCCACGTGGTCCCGGCCTCCCTGAAGAGCCAGTACGAGGTGCTGTCGGCCCAGGGCGAGGTGGGCTCGCCCCAGTGCAACCGGGTCCGCTTCAGCCAGGACCACCCCCCGCAGCAGCACCCCCAGCAGCAGCATCTCCTGCCCGGCGAACGCTCCAGTCTGGTGGTGGGAGGCGTGCTGGAACACACCCCGCAGAGGATGTCGTCGCGCACGGGACCCCACCCAATCCTCACCAACACAGGACCCCACCCCATCCTCACCAACACGGGACCCCACCCCATCCTCACCAACACGGGACCCCACCCCATCCTCACCAACAACCACAAGTGCGCTCGACTGTCTCTTTTGTACCGTGTCGGTTGGCGCGTTGGTCGTCTGCATGTCGTAAATAACATGTGTGTGTGTGTGTGTGTGTGTGTGTGCGTGACTTATAATGTATCCTTAACTGTATTTTGTTTGTCAACTGGTTCTGTGACGGAGTATAGCGGTGCTGTCGGGCAGGAACCTCTTATCTCCATATTTGAACTTGTTGTGTGTTTTGCGTATAGTAACTACAGCATCAAACAGAAGCATCAAACGTAGCAGATCTACAAGCTTGTCGATCTGCTACTTTTGCTTTTTGTTTTGGACACTATTTTGGGCATAATGAGGTTTCCACCCGATAGAGACGATGTTGAAGAATAGAAAAAAGTAGAATAGAAGAGACACGCGCCCCTTGGCATGTCTAATATCCAATAGAAGAGACACGCGCCCCTTGGCATGTCTAATATCCAATAGAAGAGACATGCGCCCCTTGGCATGTCTAATATCCAATAGAAGAGACATGCGCCCCGCCCCCTTGGCATGTCTAATATCCAATAGAAGAGACATGCGCCCCTTGGCATGTCTAATATCCAATAGAAGAGACATGCGCCCCTTGGCATGTCTAATATCCAATAGAAGAGACATGCGCCCCTTGGCATGTCTAATATCCAATAGAAGAGACATGCGCCCCTTGGCATGTCTAATATCCAATAGAAGAGACACGCGCCCCTTGGCATGTCTAATATCCAATAGAAGAGACATGCGCCCCTTGGCATGTCTAATATCCAATAGAAGAGACACGCGCCCCTTGGCATGTCTAATATCCAATAGAAGAGACATGCGCCCCTTGGCATGTCTAATATCCAATAGAAGAGACATGCGCCCCTTGGCATGTCTAATATCCAATAGAAACAGAGTAGAATAGAAGAGACATGCGCCCCTTGGCACGTCTAATATCCAATAGAAACAGAGTAGAATAGAAGAGACATGCGCCCCTTGGCATGTCTAATATCCAATAGAAACAGAGTAGAATAGAAGAGACATGCGCCCCTTGGCATGTCTAATATCCAATAGAAACAGAGTAGAATAGAAGAGACATGCGCCCCTTGGCATGTCTAATATCCAATAGAAACAGAGTAGAATAGAAGAGACATGCGCCCCTTGGCATGTCTAATATCCACTTTCACAGTCACATGAATATACCTAAAGACAGAAGACGCTGCAGAAATAGACATTTACAAACCAAAGAAAAGTGAATAACACTTTAATTTCATTTGGCAGTAATTAAGAGATTTGCTTTCAGGAAATGTATAAGTAATGGATAGCTACTTAATATTAAGCCCGTCAATGAAAATGGGAAGAAAACATTGCACAGTCTTTGACACATTTGTTTCACTTGTTTGCAGAAAAAAGCCATTACTGACTAAAGCAATAGTTGTGTCACTGGGGGCTACGGTTTTAAGCCCTACTGCTAAGCTAACAGCTGTATTGATGTATGTATGTACAGTATGTGTCTGTGTGTACAGTATGTGTGTATGTATGCAACAATTATGAAAGTGAAATTAAGTGACAAAAGGGATATTGATCTTTTCCGTCTCCCCCCCATACCCACAGTCACCAGGGTGGGAGGGCGCCAGAGGGTCCTCTGGCGGGGAGCACCCCAGAGCCAAGTCGCCGCTACGCCACCTTACCCCACGCACCCCCGGCCTCCAAGACGTCGTCTCCCTCGCTGCAGCGCCGGGTCAGCGCCAACCCCACCAGCGGCTCCTCCTACTTCAAGAAGACGGGACGCAGACTCAACATCCAGCTGAAGAAAGGTACGTGGGGGACCTTCATCATTCTGATTGTGGAGTTGACATGGCACAGCGTTTGAGACGACGCACTCTCACTCCCAAGACGGCAAGTGGGCGACTCAGTTGGGACGATGTACCACGGAGTCAAACGTTAGACTGGAAAGGGGGGACTGAAACGGCACGTGTTGACTAGGGGGGGGGGGGGGGGGGGGGGGGGGAGATATGAGTGACGATTCTGCAAATGCTCTCTAAATCAGTAGTTCTCAAACTTTTTCAATATTTAAAAAAGATCTTTTTCAAAAATAGCAGATGCCCAAGCTTGCAGCGCGGCACGATGTGAAGCACTGTGAGCTTGTATATGTGATATGTTTGAATAGCCAACGCAGAAATCTAGAACGACACAGATGATTTCCCGGTTTAGTAGTGAATACACAAGTACCGGCGGCGCAGCAGGTGACATACCTGTACAGTGCTACAGGGAGATATGGTGGCTAGAGCGGGGCATCCGTTATTTATCTGCTATACATCATTAAATTATCATGAATACGTTTTGTTATTCCTAAAATCATCCCCGAGACGGATGTTGGCCATTTTGACACCCCTCGTCTATACAGGCTATGAATCACCTTTCATCAACATTGCAGGAATTCTGTCGGGCCCTTCAAGCGATACACTCTTTCAGTCATCATGAACCTCACCGTCAGTGATGGAAGAAGTACTCACATTTTGTACTCAAGTAAAAGTATCAGTACCGCAATTTAGAACCGCAAGTAAAAGTCAGATATTCAACATTTACTTGAGTAAAAGTACAAAAGTATTGGCATCAACATTTAATAAAAATAAAAATAAAAATAAAATAAAAAATAAAGTACCAAAAGTAAAAAAAGTTTTCAAATGTATCCAATCAAAAGTTCTTTGAAAATAGCAGATCTGCAAGGTCACAACGCGTCACAATGTAAATGCAGAAAGTAAGTAGTAATAATAATTGTAGTAGATTACACAAGTACAATATTTGCCTCTGAGATGTACAGTATAGTGGAGTACAAGAAAAAAATATAGGCTCAAATTTGTACTCAAATACAGTACTTGAGTAAATATTTTAACAAAATAACTGCTCGTGAGATCAGAAAGATAAGCTTTATTATTGATGTCAAACTGGCCTTTCCTTCTTCAGCGATCCTAGACAGGTTTCGCACATGCGCACTGCCGTTCACTTCTGTATACAGGTGGACTAAAAAGCTGAACAACACCAAATCTAAGGAGCTCTCCATGGTTTTGACAAAACGTGTGATGTTCTGAGGTCTTTTCTGATTATCCGGTGATCTCGATTTGAACATTGGCGCTTTCTAGAGCAAGGATGGACTCATTTTAGCTCGCTAACATTGATGCTAATTATTTAGCATCTAAGATGGCCGCCCAAACCGGATGTGTATCCAGCGTGCAACACACTAAAACGAAGTAGATCCGGGTCGGCAGTCTAGCGTTGGCTCTTGCGTCCACCAGGTGGCAGTTAACCTGTTAAACTAGTGGAATCATTTTGGAGCTGCGCGGCACGGGTGCAGTGCGTAGTTCAGACTAGTCATTGGTCCGACAAACGACAACCTACCTCAAACCCTAACCTAACCATAACCGCAAGCACGGGAGCAGCGCATGTCCGACAGGCGGGACACATGTCGGAATAATGCTCCGTCGGAATTACATACGGTCTCCGTTGCGGCACCGAAGGTTCCCCTCGCGGATTCCGGACACCTGATGGCGTAAAGTCCTTTCCACTCCATACCGCATCTCAAACCCGAAAAATGGTATTGATCCCAGGCTATACACCTACAGAGAATTTAAATGGTCCGCTTTCCTTTTCCTTTTTTTCCCTCCACATAGCACTTTACAATTCACACACTGACAGCGGAGGCTGCCAAGCAAGGCACCGACCTGCTCATTGGGAGCAGTTAGGGGTTCAGTGTCGTCCTCGAGGACACATAAATGAAGTCAGGAGGAGCGGCGGTATCGAACCCTGAATCCTCCCCAATCCCAGACACAGAGTCACTGCCGTTCTCAGTTCTCTGTCTTAGTTCACCATGGTGTCGGGTTAGCATTCAGAGCACTTTGCTTCTCATCACAAGAGCTGTTGGTTGTGAAATGAACCGAATCTGAGGGTGACTTGACTGCTCGCTCATTCTTTTCTCTCTTCCATTCTGTCTCTCCAGTGGTGGAAAATAACCAAATACAAGTACTGTACTTAAAAAAGTAAATTTTGAGGTATTTTTGCTTTACTGGAGTATCTCCAATATTTTATACTACTGCTCCACTAACATCTCAGTGGCAAATATTGTACTTTTACTCCACTACAAATATTTGAAAACTTTGTAGATTTTGATTATTATTGTTACAAAACAAGCATTAACCACTTCATCTCTATAGAGCGTCGCAGTCCCGCCCCCTCGAGAGACCCGGAAAAGAAATCCCGTTCATTTTCCTCATAGACTTTTCAGAAAGTATTTTAAAGATGTTTACGCCGCGGACAAAGCCAACTCTTGTCGTGACAAATCATGAAAACAAACACAATTTTTCGGGCTGAACAAATAATTAGAAAGAAGAAGAAAACGTTTTTTTCTTCTTTGTAATTATTTGTTTGGTCCAAAATATTGTTTGTTGTCATGATTTGTCACGACAAGAGTTGGCTTTGTACGACGCTTATAAGGTCTTTAAATAAATACGTTTTGAAATGTCTATGGGAAAAATGCAGTGGGAACTATTTTCTGGGCCTGGCGTCGTCATGAAAGGGGGCGGGACTGCGACGCTCTATATAGGACTATACTTTGGCTATTTGAAAATAGCTGATCTTCAAGTTCATAACACATCGCTTTGCGGCTCGCTGTGAGCTTGTAGATTTTCTATTTACAAAAGATTTGTATACATTGTGAACACGGGACATTCTACATAATGATTTTTGCTTTTACTTTTGCTAGTTTCAGTGTATTTTGATGGCAATACCTTTTTACTTTCATTCAAGTCCATTTTGAATACCAGACTTTTACTTGAAACAGTATTTTTACATTACTAGAGAGGTGCCTGTTGGGCACTGGCCTACCCAGTTATTATGTCTGCACGCACGCACACACGCACGCACGCACAGATACTTAAGTAAGAAATATGAGTACTTCTTCCACCGCAGTCTCTTACTTACTTTCTCTCTCTCTGTCTCTCACACCCCCACCCGACTCTTTCTGCTCTCTCTGTCGCAGGGAGCAGATGTTGTGCTGAAAGTTGGCACGGAGGCCTAGTAGCAGCAAGCTTCAGGGGAATAGCGTAGCAAGCCAGGGCAGCACCACCGGGCTAAGTGCGACCTACTCTCAGGGAACGCCGTCACAAGTCTCTGCAATATGTCGTCTCAGGTCCCTGTAGTGCAGCCAGTAGATGTAAGAGGGATAGAGAGTGCTAACTGTGTTGCATTACATTTCTGTCTTAGCTTATTATTCTGAGGTGTCTGTGATGAAGCTGGCCTCGTTTGCTGTCCTACACACGTGCATGCACATTTTAACAGTCATGTCCACATAAAGGAGAGCATATAAGGACACAAATATTAAAGTTACAGTTAAGGTTACATTCACAAAACCATGTTATATGTCTTCATGATACAATATCACTCAGTACTCTATGGGTATAGAGCACCAAAGTCTGACGTCAATATCGCTAGAGGGCGCTAAGTCCACGGGTTCTTTGTACTTTTTTTATTTGTAGTATAATCACCATAGGGGGATTTTAGATTGCCTCATATAAGAACTGTTTGTAAAAATAAACTCACTCATATGGATATGAAGAAACAACTAACTGTGAGAAAACGCTAATGTTACTGCTGCCGAATTAGTTAATTTTTTGCTAGAAACAGACTATCAAATTTGAGTGACTGACTGTCGTAAACGATACAGAGACACCTCCCGAACAATATCGGAGAGACGGTTTGTTTATTTTTCAACCACAATTCTTATATGAGACGATTTTAATGTTATTCTCCATAGAGAAATAACCCCCTTGGAACCGGGGGATGAGCGAGCCAGTGACTTCGGCGCTCTATAAGTAACAGCATATCTGCCATATGTGGCGGCAACCAATTATTATGGCAGAGGCAGCAATGCACTTTGCTAGCCTTTTTGCCTCCTTTTTGGGCACCCAAGTTGCTGGAATTCTCTAACAACCAATCTGTGGGTATGTCCTAGGCTGCCAAATAAACTCAAATAGTCTGCACCTATAGCCCAGCTCTGAGATGGAATGTAGAAGTGTTTGGTATTTAATGGCCGTGGTCATAAAGGTTTCCTCTAGGCTAAGGTCTAATAAGAACATATCTCTGGACTCACCACACCACATCATCATCATAATTTTTCGACCGCGGTCGAGATTGTGGATTTCACAATATCACGCCAGACTTCCCGGTCCTTCATTGCCATCCCCAGTTCCTGCTTACTAATGCCTGTGTCCCTAGCGATGACATCAGGGAACGACAGTTTTCTACCTCTGGTCTGCTTTGAGGCAGGACTCCAGAGAAGAAGGGAAGATATAACCTCATTGTCAGCTCTGTAACAGTGGCCGGCAAACTGTGTTCTTCTGGATCGGACTAGTGAAGAAACACGGGGAAGGTTGCCGTATATTAGATTAGTCGATGGGTGGCTCTTCAAAGACAGATTTTGCGCTCTCATTAGAAGGCGGGTGTAAGTGCCATCCAACCGTTTCTCTAGTTTATTTGAAAGTGCCCATGTCTCGGAGCCATAGAGTAGAATCGGCTCAACGGTCGTCCTAAATATATATACTTTTAACATCTTACTATGCAGGGATAACAAGATCTTATGCATGTCATTGCAGGCTGACCAGGCCATACCCTTCCTAGTTTGAAAGTCCTTTTGGGACGAAGATATATATATGAACCCAAATACACACACACACACACAGCTTCTGTCTTTCATTCTGGTCATAGCTTTCCAGGGAGCAATTAGTTTAGGTCCAGAGAGTGACCACCATTGGTTTTGGTTTCTTTCCACTAAGCCATGTTGTTTCATAATCCAACTCAACACAACTCATAAATTCACACAAGACACAAGCTCTCGTCTTGCCTAACGTGTCCGAGCGGATTTCACAGGTTATTGCACATAATTAAAGTTGTATGTTTCTGTAAACTGTCGGCCAAAAACCCCAGACGGAGATTAATTCTAGCTTGAACACTGAAATGTAATGGAGCGGCAGAATCAGATGGCTGAGTGAAATGCATTTTGGAACGCCGTTCTGAGAATTAGAGACCACTTAAAACCGGATTTTTGGGTCCGATGCAGATCCTGATTTTGGAGAGTCATAGTGCATAATAGATTATTACCTACATTTAAATTTGTAACCAATATTTTGTCTAAATAAAATAATGTAATCGATTTGAAAAACCTTGATTCAATAAAGAAATATTTTTGAGAAGATATAAAAAAACAAAATCATATACGGTAGTACGGTACTGACCTTCAATATATATTTATTTTATTTTATTTCTTTATACAATGATCAAGCAAACAAGTACAAGCGCTATTGAAACATAAAAAGCGAATCTACAAGCTCACAGCGTTACGCGTGGTGCTGATTGATGTTGTTTTGGCCTCTCCATCTCTCAAGTTCAAAGTGGTGGCAGTGGGTCCCGCATGGCAAATTAACAAGAGTGCCTCAATCAAATAATGCGGTGGAGAAAGGACACACACACCCCATTGAGTCCCATTCCAAGTCTAATTGGCTTATGGGAGTCAGGATTTGTGATTAATCCAGCAAAGGAACACAATTACTTTTATGTTGTTTTCCGTTTTCCCAAAATAAAGACGTCACTAGTGTAATTACCGCAGGCCTATTAGAAGATGCATTCGGCTAATTGACCTGCTGGAGAGCGTTAGCGATGAGATCACAATCGGTTATCAGAATGGCACAGAGTTTGATTCTGCTTGTTAGGCTAGGTGTGTGTGCGCGCGTGTGTGTGCGCGTACACACGCGTGACAGAGCGGTAGAAAGTGTACTGGGGTAACCGTACTGGGGTTGGTCGCTTCAAATCGCCCATGAAGGAGTGGGGCCTGGCAGACAGAGCATCATGCGAGTGTGGCGAGCCTGAGCAGACTGCCGACCACATAATCACCACCTGTCCTCTGTACAGACCTCCCTCAGAGGCTGGCCTCTTCCACGTGGGACCATCACCACCTGTCCTCTGTACAGACCTCCTCCAGAGGCTGGCCTCTTCCACGTGGAACCTGTCCTCTGTACAGACCTCCTTCAGAGGCTGGCCTCTACGTGGGACCATCACCACCTGTCCTCTGTACAGACCTCCCTCAGAGGCTGGCCTCTACGTGGGACCATCACCACCTGTCCTCTGTACAGACCTCCCTCAGAGGCTGGCCTCTTCCACGTGGGACCATCACCACCTGTCCTCTGTACAGACCTCCTTCAGAGGCTGGCCTCTTCCATGTGGGACCATCACCACCTGTCCTCTGTACAGACCTCCTTCAGAGGCTGGCCTCTACGTGGGACCATCACCACCTGTCCTCTGTACAGACCTCCCTCAGAGGCTGGCCTCTACGTGGGACCATCACCACCTGTCCTCTGTACAGACCTCCCTCAGAGGCTGGCCTCTTCCACGTGGGACCATCGCCACCTGTCCTCTGTACAGACCTCCTTCAGAGGCTGGCCTCTACGTGGGACCATCACCACCTGTCCTCTGTACAGACCTCCTTCAGAGGCTGGCCTCTACGTGGGACCATCACCACCTGTCCTCTGTACAGACCTCCTTCAGAGGCTGGCCTCTACGTGGGACCATCACCACCTGTCCTCTGTACAGACCTCCCTCAGAGGCTGGCCTCTACGTGGGACCATCACCACCTGTCCTCTGTACAGACCTCCCTCAGAGGCTGGCCTCTTCCACGTGGGACCATCACCACCTGTCCTCTGTACAGACCTCCTTCAGAGGCTGGCCTCTTCCATGTGGGACCATCACCACCTGTCCTCTGTACAGACCTCCTTCAGAGGCTGGCAGAGTATTGGACTCGAGTCATGATGACTCGACTCGAGTCCGACTCGAGTCATTGATTTGACGACTTGCAACTCGACTTGGACTTAAGGGTAAAAACTTGAGACTCGACTTGACTTGGAAGACAATGACTCCAGACTCGACTCGACTTGAGACAAGCTGACTCGGACAACTTGACACCGGGGCTCCACCGGGCGCGTCAGCGTCGCGTCTCCGTCACCGTCAGGGAATGTTCCCTTTTTAATCAATGAAGGGTGGCTCCACTGCCCGCGTTGCGTGACATTAACGCATGCATTAAAATTTAACCGGTGCGTTTTTTGCCGCACGCGACGGAGACGCAACGTGTCCGGTGGAGCCCTGGCGTAACCGGCCATTCACTGTTATAAATGCAGGTTTCATGTAATCATGTTGGGTCAAATTGATAAACTGCGTGAGCCACGCATGTTTTACACAGTTGAACAATAAGCTTGTCCGTCGGGTGCAAACTTCCTTTCCTACTTTCCTCTTACCTGTCTTGTTTTATTGTTCCAAATAAATTATTCCATTTGAAAAGTCCTTAATTCAGCAACAGCTTCCAACAACAACAACACAAGACGCTAACTTAAGTTGTGATCATCAAAAAAAAAAGGAAAAGAAAAACATCCACAGCTGAACATGGGGAGTTGACGACGCGGTCACGTTGTCTCTCACTCTATCGCCTGTAGTCAATTAAACATCGTTAAGCTTCCCAACGTCTTTAACAAAGTACAACAGAATATTTTGATTTCCTATACTGAGACAAAATGCAGTGAGTGACATGAGGTATTTCTTTTTTCCTTAAGACAATTTAATGCAGACACAGGCCTGTACTTCTGTGTCTGAATGGGAAAGTCTTATTTCTTTATTTTTCCTTTTTAATTGTCATAATAATAATAATAATATATTATTATTATAATAATAATAATAATAATAATATATTATTATTATTATTATTATTATTATTATTATTATTATTATTATATTCTTTTTAAATTATTTTTGTACTTGCTTTAGGCCTGTCTGTGCATGGGCAGGGCATCAGTATTATATTCATATAATTAGACTGGATATTGTGATTTTACATATTGTAATTGGCATAAGTTTGATATTGGCATAAGTGTTCTTTTCCTGTTTTTTGAGTGGTGCAACCACTATAGACAGCTATGTGTGACTTGTGTGTGTCCCTGTGTCCCTGTATCCGAGCACGGAAATAGCATAATTATTGTCACCACCATCAAGTGTCACTGTTGTGCAGCCTAACACACCGACAGAGGCCAGGGAGGAGAGCTTGTACAGTACAGTACAGTACAGTACAGTACAGTACAGTACAGTACAGTACAGTACTCGACAATCTTGTGACTCGACCCGACTTGACTTGACATAACCTTGTGACTCGACCCGACTTGACTCGACAACCTTGTGACTCGACCCGACTTGACTCGACAACCTTGTGACTCGACCCGACTTGACTTGACAACCTTGTGACTCGACCCGACTTGACATAACCTTGTGACTCGACCCGACTTGCCCACAACAGAAAAACTTGAGACTTGCTTGAGACTTGGACCAAATGACTTGCTACTCGACTCGGACTCGGATCGGAGGGACTCGTGCAATTGTCTGGAGGCTGGCCTCTACGTGGGACCATCACCACCTGTCCTCTGTACAGACCTCCTTCAGAGGCTGGCCTCTACGTGGGACCATCACCACCTGTCCTCTGTACAGACCTCCTTCAGAGGCTGTCCTCTTCCACGTGGGACCATCACCACCTGTCCTCTGTACAGACCTCCTTCAGAGGCTGGCCTCTACGTGGGACCATCACCACCTGTCCTCTGTACAGACCTCCTTCAGAGGCTGGCCTCTTCCACGTGGGACCATCACCACCTGTCCTCTGTACAGACCTCCCTCAGAGGCTGGCCTCTACGTGGGACCATCACCACCTGTCCTCTGTACAGACCTCCTTCAGAGGCTGGCCTCTTCCACGTGGGACCAGAGACAATGGCATGGCTTTGTGACACTGAGCTGGACATACAGTATGATGACGATACACGAAAGAAGAAGAAGCGGTAGAAACGGGTACCATATCATCTCTTGTCGGGTGGAAACCTCGTAAAATATGTTCAAAACTTTTCAGGATTCAAATTCAAAAACAGCAAAAGTAGCGGATCTGCTAGCTAGATGCTTTTGATGCTTTTGTGTGATACTGTAGTATGATCAAGTAGGGGCGAATTCCAGTCTTGCCGTTTCTTACCTTAATCCGATGTCATTATATGGTAGAACGAGTGGTACGGGTGAAACATTTCATTACTCCACCCCGAGTCCACCGCAGCTCACAGTTATGCACGCTGGGTCTTACGCTAGCTCGCCTTTTTGCGGCAGCCCATTTGGGACAAAACACTGTGGAGCTTATCTGGTCATTATAATAATAATAAGCGATTTAGCACAAGACCCAGCATGCACGGTCAGAGCTGCGGTGCGCTCTGGAGGGAGTTATGTCATTCTTTCACCTGTACCACTCGTTGTAGGATATAATAACATCAGATTAAGGTAAGAAAATGGCTAGCCTGGAATTCTCCTAACACAAAAAGTTAAAACACGGAGATAAGAGGTTTCTGCCAGCCAGCGACGCTATATGATATGGCTTATCATCAGCCTCTGAAACCGTAGTGGGGGAACGCATCAAACAACAGCAGTGGCGTGCACAGATAGACACTAGGGGGTGCTAGAGCACCCCCTGCCCTTTTGGCAATGTGCCCTTTTGAAAAAAAAAGAAAAAAACACTTTTTTTTTTTCCTTTTTTTTTGATTTTTCAAAAATAGCAGACCTACAAGTTCATAGCGCGCCACTCGGTGGCGCGCTATGAGCTTGTAGATCTGCTATTTTTCAATAGCTAAAGCATAACATAATGCTAACACCAAAAGGGGTTCCACGCGCTGCACAAGGTGCCCTTTTTTAACTTGAGCACCTGCACCTCTAAATGTCTGTGCACGCCACTGAACAACAGCTACATCTCTTCCACATCTTCCATCTTCTACAGTCATTACACACAGCACAGAAAGCAGATTGCCACGGCAGCCTGCTCAGATTCTTGCAACGCGCGTAGAAACAGAAACCAGCGTTAAGAGATTAGCGTTTGTGTAAGTCTCTCATCCCATTTAACATTCGACATGAATAATGACTGCTATTACTTCCTGTTTCATTACCGTGCCATATCGGCTGGTTAGAAAGACTGTGGAAAAAGTCTTTATCCTCGGCAGCTCTGCTTTGTGACAGACAACGCACGTGCACGCACGGACATGGATGCACGCACGCACGCACACAAGCACGCACATACACACATTCTCTGCAGGGTTTTTTTACCCATTAAAGCCTGAAGCCAATTCTACAAATGCCTTCTAAATCAGTAGTAATCAGTAGTTATTTTTCATACCAAGGACCCCCAAAATGATATGTATTTGGCCGCGGACCACCCTATCTGAAAATGTTTTGTGTCAGGGACCCCCAGAAGAGAAGATTTGTGTTGTTGTTTTTTAAGAAACATCAACATTTTTCAAACACTTTAGACTTAAAAATAAATAAGGTGAAAACATAGATACAAGCCCACTGCAAGCTTGTACATCTGCTATTTTGAGAACCACAGTTTCTAAATCCTAAGAGTTTTAGTTAAATTACAACTACGGTAATATCTAAAATGGCATAGCAAATGCTTTCCCGGTTTTTATGGGTTAACTGTCGCAGAAGCGGTGACAAAGTTCCCAGTTAGGGCTCTCTATCGCTTGTGTGCCTCCACGGCATAAACACTACCACCGTCTGACTGACAGACACCCGGAGAGAGTCAGTCAGTCAGTCAGTCAGTCAGTTGGTTATGATGA
This sequence comes from Electrona antarctica, assembly GCF_951216825.1. Taxonomy (NCBI): domain Eukaryota; kingdom Metazoa; phylum Chordata; class Actinopteri; order Myctophiformes; family Myctophidae; genus Electrona; species Electrona antarctica. The sequence goes on along the minus strand of NC_136801.1, from coordinate 17,482,838 downwards.
AGCATCAGAGATATACTGACAGCTCTGAGAAATGAGCAACCTCTCTGACATGAATACCAAGCAGCAACCAACCGGCGAATGTTCCTTCAGTGTCAGGGAGGAGGATTCTATAGCGGGAGAATCTATGTGAGAGATTCATTCCAGCACGGCCCCGCGGTTGATCCAGAAATAGCTCCCACATCGGTGTTAATGATCATCTGCTAATCCGGGACTTTATCGTCTCTGTCGGGTGGAAACCTCATATGTCCAAAACTGTTACTTTTCAGGATTCAAAAGCATAAAAAGCAGCAGATCGATGACGCGTTTCGAGCTTGTGGATCTAGTTCCAATGCTTTTGTACAGTGTGATGCTGTCGTATGATTAAGTACGGAGTTAATTTATGGAAAAACACAAAACGTTAGAATACGAAGATAGGAGATTTCTGCCCAACAGCAACAATAAACAGAACCATGACTCATGACAAACTCTATCAATTTTAGGATACATTATAAATCGGGTGACATTTTGATCCCCCCCCCCCCCCCCCCCCCCCCCCCCCACCCACACACACACACACACACACACACACACACACACACACACACACACATACGTTATTTTTCATTGACTATTTACAGGTCCAGTCAACGGTAAAGGTCATGGCAGAAATCCTCCCAATTTAACCGTTATTGGATTTGCCTATGTCTTCCACAGCAACAATTCATATTCGCTTGATCAACAATAAAGGTCATAGCTTACCCAACCCAAAGCAATCAGCATGGATACGTCAATAGCTTTATGTTTGCCTCTTCCTATTCTATGGTCTAGTACCGTCATGACTCTCGTGATATTGCCTGGCTGCGATTGTACGCACATTTATGCACACATTTGTACTTTGGGATTGAAGGCTTTGGATAGAATTTATATTAATCTATATTTGTATAGGCACAGTAATGATTAAAGATGGAGTGCCATGATTTTTTTCAGGTTTTTTTTCAGATCACGGCACTCCATCTTTAAGAAAAACTGCATTTTCAGGAAAGAGCAGACACGATAAAAATCTGTCATTTCAGTTCAAGGGCCGTTGAACGTTGTCTGACATTTGGAATCACCCAGAGACGTGTAATCAGTCGTTCCTCTAGGGTTATTCTGGTCGGTAACCTGCCTTTTAATTTGACCATAACTTGCGACAGTGTGGCTTTGCTGTCCACATGCATTCATCATAAACACCACCCGGTTTTGGTTCATTCATCTGTTTGACTTTATATTTAGATATCGACACATGTAAAAAATGAAAAATTCAGTGCCACACCCTAATGGTAAACCAGTGAAATCCCAGTGTCTTTTATGAACTGATGGAGACTCGGCACATGCACTACACCATAATTTGATCCCTGCATGTTGTTTCCTCATGTTAGGAATATGATATTACCAAACCATGCATTTCCAAATGTGCAAGGAGCACCGTACGGCAGGGGTCTTCAACAGGTGGTCCGGGACCTAAGGGGTGCTCAGAGTTAGTACAGGGGGGCTGCCAAATCTTGTGATAGGCTTTTTTATTTACAAAAAAAGGTTTTTACATGAACCACTTGATCTCCCTTTTCTGGGGATAACTTTAGCCAAAGATAGCAGATCTACAAGCTTGTTGATCAGGCAGACAAAGTACTGAGTGAATTTTGAGTGGTTTAATGTCTGAAAATACACGTTAACATCAATCCAAAATACATTGATGATGTCAAGCAATGAAAGTACATGGAATCTGTGAAAAAGTTTAATGTGCAACAATATTGTATATAGTATGGGTTGGGGGATCCCTGACTCCCTGCTTCATCTCTCTCTCAGCTAACGGGGTCCTTGGCCTGAAGACCCCTGCCATAGGATACGGGACATTAATAACTCCTTCTTGATGGTTCTCTTTTCTTCCCTGTAGGTCCAGAAGGCCTCGGATTCAGCATCACGACCAGAGACGTGCCCATAGGCGGCAGTGCGCCCATCTTCGTCAAAAACATCCTCGCCAGAGGAGCCGCCATCGAAGATGGCCGACTGAAGGCGGGAGACAGGCTGCAGCAGGTGCGTATTTTCCTCTTTAGGCTTTTGGATTATTGCCATTGTTTCTTAGACTTCCTAACAAGGTTAAATGTTTAGCCAACACGAAGAAAGCAGGCTGCACATATTATGTGCTTTCTTCGTGATTGGCTGCAGCTGAGGAGCTATGTATATATTATAGACATAGTTCCTCAGCTGCAGCCAATCAATCCAGTAATTACAGCTCAGTTTATGCTCTGTCATTTGACAGCGTTGCGGGCCTAATATAGCTGATCTACTAATCTCACAACGGGTCGGGTTAGGGTGAGCTTGTAGATCTGTAACACCATCGTCATTATGATGAAGTATTAATTTAGCCTAACAATGTGATGTCTGGGATTAATGATAATTAATAAAGGTAGCCTATGTCAAATATTATAATTATAATTAGGGTTTGGCTCCTCTGGGCTCCATGGTAAGTCCATAAATGTATTATTAACACAATCAGCGCCGGGATTCCTTCAAAATAGAAGCTTCAGGGGTGCCGGGAAGACATGGCCGCTTTTACTCTGTAAAGCCCCCCCCCCTTCTGTTCCGGAAAAAAACAGAGATATTTTTTTGCTTGCTTACCTTGCTCTCGTTTCCATATTCATATTTTGAACGAGAGGCAGATGAGAAGTCAGAAATGAAGAGCTTAGTATATCCATCAGATCAAAACCACGGAGAGCTCCCTAGATTATGAGATACGAGGCATTCTTTCTGCAGCGGTAAACAGGGAAGTGACCGGACCGCACATGAACGAAGAGCGAAGAGTATGGTGGCCTTGGAGTCCAACTCAACAAAAAAAAAAAGAAACAAATTCTGAATATTCTTCTCTGGTTTGATATCATTGAAGATGCGCTAGGACGTGCCCACACGTCATTGCAACCCGTCGGTTGGATTGCTTATGACGTGTGGGCACGTCGGTTGGACTGAACCAGTTAAAGAAACAACTGCTTGTTTACAGTATATTATGCCACCATAGCTCGTTTTATTTTGAGCCGTTCCCTTCATCGCAACTGTGCGTCTTATAAGGCAGTTTGTCATGGAGTTCCAGTAAAAACCTTTAACTATCAATTTCTTAAAGTAGACTTTGATTATATTATCTGGCCCGCCATCTAAATGCTGTAGGAAAACATTGGCCTGAGGCCAAAAGTATTTGCCGACCCCTGGACTATACTATGACTTTGAATTGCTGAATAAATCAGTCATTGAAGTACTCACATGTTTTACATAAGTAAATGTATCAATACCCTATTGTAGAAGATCAGTACAAGATCAAAAGGATTCAAAAGTATTGGCATCAAAATATACTTAAAGGGGCACGGTGGCACAGTTGGTAGTGCTGTCGCCTCACAGCTAGAAGGTCCTGCGTTCGATTCCCGCTCGGGGCGCTGTGGGTGCTGGCGGCGTGTTTCCTCCTCCGCGTCATCAGTGCCCATACCCGAGGCGGGGTTGGCGAAAGGGCCTTTCTGTGCAGAGTTTGCATGTTCTCCCTGTGTCCCCTAGGGTAGGTACCCTACTGTACCCCTAATGTAAGTCGCTCTGGATTAAGAGCGTCTGCTAAATGCCTAAATTGTAAATTGTACCCTCACAAAAACATGCAGTAATCCTGGTCTCTAAACAAACTGCCTCCCCCTGGCCAGCCGGGGCGCCTGATGGAGGGGAAAGGAACTGGTTGGAATAACGTGTTCCTTCCACGCGCTACGTCCAACCAGGGAAACTCCCCCCTGTCACGTGTAAAGGAGCAACTTGGACACTCAGGCAGGAAGGAAGCATGAGTTCAAGTCCGTTGCTCTCCCCTTGTCCCCCATATATGGGGACTAGGTTGGCGGAGGGTGTGTAGAGAGCCCAGGATCACATTAGAAAATTGGCACAGGGGTGAAAAAATGGGTTACAAAAAATATATATATATACACTTAAAGTACTCATTGTAGAAGGTCCCATTTCTCAAGTTTTTAAATGAATACTTTTTAGTTTTGAAGTGGTTTCGAAATAATAATCACAATTTACTTACTAGACTACTAACTAAAGTTTTCGAATAATTGTAGTGGAGTAAAACGTACAACAACATTTGCCTCTGAGATGTAGAGGAGTAGAAGTAAAAGTATTGAAAATTGTAAGTACTCCATTAAAGTACAAATACCAAGTAAGTAAGTACATGCAGTACTTGAGTAAATGCTGTCCCATAGTCAAGAGTCCAGAGAGTGCACTACTAAGATGGAACTATGCACAAAAACTATTTTACTCTGTAAATCTGTGATGTGAAAAGCTGATTCTGATTGTCTGAAACCACAATCATCGTGTTTTCATTTGGGAATATACCACCCCTCGTTTTATGTCCAGTGCAGATTGGCTCCGAAAGTAATCGGTCTCTGAGCCACCAGGGCCCCTACACTTTGGAATGACCTGTGTGTGTGTGTGTGTGTGTGTGTGTGTGTGTGTGTGTGTGTGTGTGTGTGTGTGTGTGTGTGTGCGTGTGCGTGTGTGCGTGCGTGCGTGCGTGGTGTGTCCAGGTGAGTGAAGTGGACCTGAGTGGTAAGAGCCAGGAGGAGGTGGTGGCCCTGCTCCGCGCCACTCCCATGGGAGGCACCGTCACTCTGCTGGTGCTGCGCCAGGAGGACCCCCATCTGCCCAGAGAGGTGGTCAGTACGCACACACACACACACACACACACCATGCCTGTGTCCTTTGAACCACAGTTATATTGACAGGCGTGCAGACCTTTTTGGGCTAGTTCTCAGGAGAGCACCTGGAGATGTTCTTTCGGTGCGCACTGAGGTCGGATGTCTCTACTCTGAGCTAGTATGAACTACTCACCTAATGCCACGGAGGTTCCATGTTTAACGTACTTCCAAAGTGTGTACATTGTCTAAGTCACAGATGGTTTTCATATTGTAAATATATGAACCTTGGCTAAAATCTTGTTTTGAATCCACGTGGGTTCTTGTTTACTTGGTTAGACTAGAGCTCTGGACGGAATCATAACAATGGCAGCTTGGTTACAACCGAAACAGACTTCCTCTTCCTCTTCAAAATAAGCGCCACTTGTAATGATTAGTCAACAATCAACACTAGTTTCTAAGTATACTTACAGGTAATAGATAAACATTTGTACATGACACCAGATATAGTTGGTATCCAGTTGGTACTGGTGGCAGTGCACAAGAGTGCTTCATTTCCTTTGATCTGCCGCACATATTTATTTTGATCACGCATGCAGACTTGTGCACTCCTTCATATTAATTTGTTTTGCATGGCAACAAGCTGTCAATAAACAGGGTTTATCGCCAATGGCTTCCCACAACTCCGAACCAAGCCACCAGAACCTGCACGGTGAAGCCGGCGTGACGAGATTTTATTATAACTTGACTGCATGACCGTGAAATAGTTTGAAAGTCGCCCGATGTAAGGCTGCCGCTATAGGGGCGAATAGTTTAAAAACCCCTGCGCCTATCTCAAGTCTGCTCATCTCACCTCTATTCTCCTCTGGTTTTGACGGTCCATTCACTGCACTGTCTCCACGGACACGCAGTCTGTTAATACCTGATCCAGGCAACAGGGGGATGGATGGTGGGGACACTCTGTTTAGGGACTTTAAGCAACGACGGTTTTCAGGACGGCTCCGCTAGGTGGAAGTATGGCGGCTATGACGCCCTCGCCGTAGCTGTCAAAATCATTAAGAAAACAGACGGCAACATTGGTTCCCATGGCGACACGTCTATGCAGCGTGTGTCAAACATAAACACTTTTTTTTAAACACCCTGTCGCATGTCGACAGCTATAATTTCAATAAACATGGTTATGACATAGCGTTGTAGACACTATGTGTAAGTGTACTGTAGGTTCTTCCGTAGTAGAAAGGGCTGCGACGGCAAGCAGGTTTACTGTATGTATCGAGCACTGATCCATTTCCGGTTACCGGAGCCGACTGCAGTAGCCGTCGTTGCTTAAAGTCCCTAATACCTGATCCAGGGAACAGGGGGATGGATGGTGGGGACAGGCCGTCAGGACAAACATTATTATCCCTCCACGACCCTCCCCTAGTCCCTAATACCTGATCCAGGGAACAGGGGGATGGATGGTGGGGACAGGCCGTCAGGACAAACATTATTATCCCTCCACGACCCTCCCCTAGTCCCTAATACCTGATCCAGGGAACAGGGGGATGGATGGTGGGGACAGGCCGTCAGGACAAACATTATTATCCTCCGCGACCCTCCCCTAGTCCCTAATACCTGATCCAGGGAACAGGGGGATGGATGGTGGGGACAGGCCGTCAGGACAAACATTATTATCCTCCGCGACCCTCCCCTACCCCGCCGTCAGGTGCAGGATAAGGGCAGAGAGGTTCAGAATCACATTAACACAGAGCTTTTCTCCAGGGTCAACCTCCCACTATCTGATAGACCCAGCACACACACCACGACACCACATACACACTGATGGACCAGAGCACGCACGCACGCACGCACGCACGCACGCACGCACGCACGCACGCACGCACGCACGCACGATCTGATAGACCCAGCACACACACCACGACACCACATACACACTGATGGACCAGACAATGCACGCACGCACGCACGCACGCACGCACGCACGCACGCACGCACGCACGCACGCACGCACGCACACACACACGCACACACACAAACACGCGCCAGGGAGGAGGGCTTGTACAGTAGGCATACAGTACAGTACTACAGCACGAGTACAGTACAGCCCTATTCACTTCAGAATGGTCAGATTTTTTGACGAGCTTGTAGATCTGAGATTTTTGGTGAACATGTATGCCAGGCTGCCAGGCTGCCGTTTTCAAATAATTGCAGTGGATTAAAAAGTACAATATTTGCCTCTGAGATGTAGTGGAGTAGAAGTAAAATTATTGAAAATTGGTAATCCTCCAGTAAAGTAAAAAATGTGTACTTATGTACTTTTTTACACCACGGTAGTAATGCACGCACGCACGCACGCACACACGCACGCACGCACGCACGCACGCACGCACGCACGCACGCACGCCGGACAGACAGACACACAGTTGATACTTCTGTGCGTTCCCTCCCAGTTATCCCAGGGTGACTTTGGCTGTCGGACGACAGATGGTGAGGCTACTGCCCCCGCCCAGCCTCCATTCAGCGTCTCTTGACAGTGGGCACACGGCCTCCTTACAGCACGTCTAGAACCAATAGAACTCACACTTGCACTGGGGGGTCGACCCCACCATAAAGAGCTGTTTAAAACCCATTAACACATTGATTGCCAGGTAATCATTCATTAATTCCTCCTCCAGTGTTTTTCAGCGTTTTTACCTCATTGTGTCGACCCATGGGACCCATAATGTGTCCCGGATGTAAACGAAGGCTGTCTGGAGAGGCGGACGATAATTTTTTCTTTCACCGGAAAATGCATTTTGTAAACGCGATCATCTGTTCTTTAGCCATTGAATACAGCTTGTTTTGACCATAAAACGCAATCTGGGAATAGAATCCAAGACAAATGTATTTTTCTAAATCTGATAACGTGGAGGCGGATGGAGTAAAACATTTCCACTTTCTGTTCATTCCCAGTTGTATCCGTCTCCTAAAAACCAAGCATTATTCATGCGTTGGCAAAGAGCGCCCTCTAGCGTAATCACTGAAAACACACCATTGACATTGACATTAATTACGATTCTGTCGCTATCGGGACATAACTCGGACGCCAGACTTCGCAACATTCAGCACGGGGACTCGCTCGCCTAAGCTCGCTCACCGGTGCCTCCTGTGGCTAAATTCTGCCTGCGATGACCTTTTGCACATTATGACTTTTGGGGGTGAGATAGTGTTGAACTTTAAGGAATGCGCTATGCCTCCCAGTTCCACTCACATTTAACACGCTTAACAACCAAATGCAAAAGTTGGCGGAAGAGGAGGGATTGAGAGACTATAGTCTGTCAGAGCTGTCACGACATCTGCCAATTACCCCACGGGCACCGGAGGTCAGCCAAATCTGAGTGGGAAACTGGCACCTGTCAACAGCACAATAAAGATGACATTTGCAGTATAGGCGATACGTTTATCCATAGTGACATGCAGTAAATGAGCAGGCACAATGGCATCTGCGCTTTGCTTAAGGGCACACTGGCTGTAGACGGACACATTGGCTGTGGCGGGGTTCAAAGCAGTGACCTTTCTGCTGGTAGGAAAGGGCCTCTTTTGTTGCTGTAGCTGTCTGGCTGCTGTGAGAGCTGAGGGTGCATCGGTTCCAGCTGAGAGATCCACAGGGATGTCGTCTCTGTCGGGTGGAAACCTCATACGTCCAAAGCTGTTACTTTGCAGGATTCACATTCGAAATGATAAGAAATAGCAGATCTGCGAGCTTGTAGATCTGCTGCCTTTGACACTTTTGTATGACGGCGCTATATGATCAAGTATATAAGGCTTTAATTTACTGCCCGCCAGCGACAATACGTCAGGACTGTGAGGTGGAGGTGTGGAGTGTTGTCATGTGAGGGTGGATCCTCTGTGCTCTCCTGGCGTGACAGCATTAGAAAAACACATCACCAAGAGGCGGCCATCTTAATAATCCACCTGTCTTCCTCTCCGTCTCACTCTCTCTCTAACTAACTTATGTGGCTGCATGTCATGGAGTTGACACTGCAAGCTTAATATTTCATTACTTCTCTTTGCAACATTAGCATTTCGCTGTGAAACCCCCCCCCCCCACCCCCTCTCTCTCTCGCTCTCACTCGCTCTCTCGCTCTCTCTCTTCTCTCTCCATCACACATACAATTCCTAACTGGGGGCTTCCGCGGATCTCAATAATCCATACACGTGTGTTCATGAAAATCATATCGGATGGGGTGGGGCTCTGACAAGTGACAGTTATTGCAAATAAAGCATGGCAGAAAAGCGCGGTAGGTAATTGCCTTGACTGTCATACACTGTGGAGGGGTGAATAAATCTGTGTGCGCGACGCACGTGCATGGGGCAAGAGTATGTTTTTGCACACGCTGGCGCGCTCAAGCACGCCCACGCCACACACGTACTATACGAGCACAAGCGCACGTGGCATCATTCATGTCACTTCCCTCGACCACGCTGTATTGTTTTAAACTGTAAATGTGAGTGACATGGCCAAGCAATGACATCACACGCACACACGCAAAGGTTGGTCACAATTATGATAGGCCTAATTGCAATTATTTGAGATAACCGCAAAGCGATTATGAGCTTATTTTTGAGCTTATTTTTTAGCTTATTTTTTTATCCCACGATTTTTTAACCCATTTTTCACCTGGTGCCAATTGCCTAAAATAGAGGGAGAGTAGCGCTACTCTCCCTCTGCCAACCTGGGGAGAGCCCCGCACTGAGCTCATGCTTCCTTCAATGCATGAGGAGTGAGCACGCCGCTTCTCATCTGATAAGGGTGGAGTTTCCCCGGTAGGGCGTAGCGCGTGGAAGAAACACGTTTTTCCAACCAGTTCCTTTCCATCCGGCGGGTGGGAGGCAGTATAGAGACCAGGATTACTACATGTTTGAGATCATGCAAACTCTACACATACAGAAAGGCCCTTTAGCCAACCCCACCTAGCGTATTGCTGCTGATGACGCAGATGAGAGACCACGCCCACAGTGCCCACAACGTCCCCAGCGGGAATCAAACCCGGGACCTAGCTGTGAGGCGACAGCGCTACCGACTGCGCCACCACGCCCCCACATTTGCTATGTTTTAATTTGAATACTGAAAAGTAACAGTTTTGGACATATGAGGTTCCCCTCCGACAGAGACGATATGCTGGGCTACAGGTTTAACCCATTTAGGCCTGACGTCGAAATAAATAAAAGACGCTCGCTCTGAAAGAATATATACCTATTCAAAGATTTGTGCCGCATTTTTACGATTTTTCAAAAAATAGCAGACCTACAAGTTCATAGCGCGCCACTCGGTGGCGCGCTATGAGCTGATCTGCTATTTTTCAATAGCTAAAGTATAACAGAATGCTTGAAACACCAAAAGGGGTTCCCGCCCAACATGGGTTAATAGATGTCACAGGGAGTTATTGTTTAAGAGATGTCACAGGGAGTTATTGTTTTGGCCATTCATAACTCTCAGATCTGATCTCAACTCAAACCGCTGGCTCGTGAATGATTGTGTTGCGTTTGCCAATGTATCCAAGAATAGCAACCTTTTTTCTTTTAATATACAAGCGGTTTCCAAAAAAACCCTCTCTTGATAAGTGGATGTGTGCGTCACTGGGCAAGTAGAAGTGGGTTTTTTTTTATCTATAATGAATGAAGACTTTATATAAAATTGTCCCTGAGGAAGCTTTTAACCTCAGAATAGAGGACAATAATATATTAGATGTACAAATTAAATTGGTCATAATTGGATGGGCAAAATGTGTCTAGTGCGTGCGTGCGTGTGTGCGTGCGTGCGTGCGTGCGTGCGTGCGTGCGTGCCTGCCTGCCTGCGTGCCTGCCTGCCTGCCTGCCTGCCTGCCTGCCTGCCTGCGTGCGTGCGTGCGTGCGTGCCTGCGTGCCTGCGTGCGCGTGCGTGCGTGGCGTGCGTGCGTACGTGCGTGCGTCTCCAAAATGATGACAGAATAAGCATCCACTCAGCGCTGTGTTCTGGGAACAGCCAGGGCCGAGGCAGAGAATGAACGAACGCCGTAACATTTTCATCAGACAGGAACAAGTGCTGGCGGCCTAGAATGAGTTTGTCAGACCGGGCTGACAGGCCTCGCTGCACCAATTCTGCTGCGCAGTCCTGCATTCAAACTTCACTTCAGGGAGAAAAGGGAGCGAAAAAGAAATAAAGAAAAAAAAAAAGGCAATTTGTTGTTCTGAGCCGAGCCTGGGCGCATGCACGTATCCCCGGGCAGGTTTGTGTGCATGGTACACTGCTCTGGCTAAGGCGAGCATGCAGGTTTGTGTGCATGGTACACTGTTCCGGTTAGGGCGAGCATGCAGGTTTGTGTGCATGGTATTCTGGTACGGTTAGGGCGAGCATGCAGGTTTGTGTGCATGGTATTCTGGTACGGTTAGGGCAAGCATGCAGGTTTGTGTGCATAGTATTCTGGTACGGTTAGGGCAAGCATGCAGGTTTGTGTGCATGGTATTCTGGTACGGTTAGGGCAAGCATGCAGGTTTGTGTACATGGTATTCTGGTACGGTTAGGGCAAGCATGCAGGTTTGTGTGCATGGTATTCTGGTACGGTTAGGGCAAGCATGCAGGTTTGTGTACATGGTATTCTGGTACGGTTAGGGCGAGCATGCAGGTTTGTGTACATGGTATTCTGGTACGGTTAGGGCGAGCATGCAGGTTTGTGTGCATGGTATTCTGGTACGGTTAGGGGGACCATGCGAATCAGTTTGCTGCTGGTCGTGCAAAACAAGCTGGAATGGACTTTTGTCACAGCTTGGGAAGCATCGGTCTCCACTCCAGCGTTTGTATTTGTGACCAGGTCTAGCAAAATGGTCCTGGTTTGTGATTTTCGTTTTTTTCATATTAACACAGTTTGAATGTTGAAGAAGGTTTTCATTCCAACAGATTATTGATTTGGGAAAATTAAATACATTTATAAGTCAAAGTAGGCTTGTTTTGTGAATGTTGTGAATGTTGTGAACATTCAAAGGGGTTTTTCTCAGCTTTGGGTAAAACGGCACAATCATTTAAAAAAAACTGAAAAATTACTCTGGTCGAGATGAAGGCCTATTTGCCAGACCCGGTCACATTTGTGGTTGCCTCATGCGTTCAGGTGACGAACCATGCAAAATTATAACACTATGTAATCAATGTAACTGTAAAATCGACAGTGTTCATTGAACTCAGTGGTTCCCAAACTTGGGGGTATCGCTGGGCGAGGCGCTGTGAGCTTGAAGTTTGGCTATTTTCACAGTATTTATCTGTGGAACCGAGTCAAACTAAATGTAATGTCTACAATGCCAAGTGCTTGTCAGGTTGGTGGTGGTGGTGCCCCATGTTCAAAGATGATTATGTTAGGGGTTGCAGCCTAAAAAGTGTAAAAATGGAACCAAATGGATCCGTATGGGTCCTATTGGCCAAACACGTTATCGTTGATTTCCAAGCCCTTAAACAGCACCAGTCCACCTGTACAATCACCTACAGCCTCAGGGAAATCTCTTCAGTGACCTGCTGCACAGTGGGGGCCACCCCCTCCCCCAGCACCACCCGCCTATCGTGTTTAGCCAGCCTGACCAGACCCTTACTTTGCCTCCCATGCAGTCACAGTCCATTATGGGCACAAGTCCTTTGTTAATTAACATTGTGACGGTGTGAATGTCCCATTTATTACGCTCTATTGTCCTCTCAAGGGGAGGTTGGCTGCATGGTGCTGTGAATAGACGAGACGAGGCTGGGTGGAGGACAGCGGAGGAAATGAGCCAGGCTCATCAGTCTGGCAAACAGAGTCCCCAGCATGCTAAATGAGACTTCTTTGTTTAGTTACCGCCTCGCTTAACCCATTCAGGCCTGACGTCGAAATTAAAAAAAAAAAAGTTTTCTAAATCATGACAATTTTCGGAAAGATTTGAGGCACATTTTAACGATTTTTCAAAAATAGCAGACCTACAAGTTCATAGCGCGCCACTCGGTGGCGCGCTATGAGCTTGTAGATCTGCTATTTTTCAATAGCTAAATTATAACAATGTTTAAAACACCAAAAGGGGTTCCCGCCCCAAAATGGGTTAATGGTTAATGTGGTTAAACGCTAACGTGACATGGATGCGTTCCAGGTCTCAATGGGTTAACGTGACACCTGCTATCGAGTATGGTAAGTGTGTGTGTGCGATCTGAAATGGGGAGAGGACTGAGAGAGAGGCAGAGGGAGAGTTAGAAAGAGATGGATAGAGAGAGATTGAGAGAGAGGAGGGAGGGCAAATGAATCACAACCATTTTTATTCACATGCACACCTCAGAGCTCTCCGCACATCGGTGCGGAAAACAATTAACACCACTAGAAAACTTCTTTCCCTGCTTGCCCAAAAATTGTTGGGACATAAAAGGTCATTGGAAGCAAATTTAAAAAGGGAGCTAAAAGAAACCAGCCAGGGGTGTAATTGCGAATGCGCCACTAATACTATACGCGATAAGTATTGAAACACACAGTTTTTCCTTTGGCGCAATTTCCCACTCACGATGGCTTCTTGACAAAGGGAGTGAATATTAAACACCTCTGAGCTTCAAAAACAAAACGTCTCTTGCTGTGAGATTCTGGGAGGGAGGTGCAGGGGTAGAGGTAGTAGCTCAGTGTCTCCACATCGTCAGATGGTGGTCATCCATCAAAGAAGGATAAGAACATGTTGGACCAACAACCAGCTACTATACTGTAGATCTGTAGATCTGGACTCAACCCAGAAAACTGACTGTTAATCTTTGCGTGTATTGTCTAATTAGAATCCTTGGCTCATTAGGAGAATAGGCTCTCAACCTGTGTAGGTGAGAGCCTGGGTAGTGTGTACACTAGTCTCTCAACCTGTGTAGGTGAGAGCCTGGGTAGTGTGTACACTAGTCTCTCAACCTGTGTAGGTGAGAGCCTGGGTAGTGTGTACACTAGTCTCTCAACCTGTGTAGGTGAGAGCCTGGGTAGTGTGTACACTAGTCTCTCAACCTGTGTAGGTGAGAGCCTGGGTAGTGTGTACACTAGTCTCTCAACCTGTGTAGGTGAGAGCCTGGGTAGTGTGTACACTAGTCTCTCAACCTGTGTAGGTGAGTGGGTAGTGTGTACACTAGTATCGGTGGTTCTCAAAACTGTTCATGTCAAGGACCCCCAAAGTGGTATTTATTTGGCCGTGAAAATGTTTTGTGCCATGAAGAGAAGCTTTGCGTTAAATTATTCAAAAAATTCCAAACATTTGAGCTTGTACATCTGCTATTTTTGAATCGCATATGCTGTATTAACACATTTTGCTGGGGGTCCCCTGGACACCCCCCAAGGACCCCAGGGTGTCTCCGGACCCCACTATGAGAACCACTGATCACGCTATACAATGGCTACCATCTTTGAACACAGAATATGATGACCTGCCCACAGTGGACACACGCAATGGAGTTGGCTTGTTAGTAGTGAATGTGCGTCTACGCACATGGGGAACACATGCAATAATGGAAACGTGAACCTTTAAGTGCGTTAAGCACTGTGGACATCTATATTGAATGGAGTATCAGCAACACATAATATGTAGCCACACATCATGAAGCAAAACAGCATGGTTTTCTACACTTCAGCCCACAGTGTTTCAGAGACAGACCCTGAAAGCCCCCCCTCGGGTGAGAAAGCGAGTCACCATAAGTAGTCTTAAACTACCGTTTATCAGCATAGCATGATACCGAGCGCCACCCCCCTCCCACCACCCCACCCATTCCCCGTGTCGAACCGCGAGCATAATTATAGTAACAGCTGCTGGGAACGGCATAAACAAAAACAGGTGGCATCATCTCTGAGACTAGCGCTCAGAAATCATCTAGCAGGTCTTGTGCGCCAATGTGCTCTGTGGCATTATGGCTTGTTTTCAAACAAGGTTCTTTACTTTGATTGTAGTAAAAAAAACAATGGTATGAAAGTCAATTTAATCGTGGGAGAAACACATCGGCCCTGGGTGTTAGCAAACGTGTCGATGAAAGAGGTAAAGTTGTGAACAGAAAACAGGGAGAGCAGAGCACAGGGGGAAACAGACCAATGTTTTTTCGGAGAAGAGATTTAATGCTGAAAGCCAAAAAGGAGGGGACCGAGGATAGACCCCTGCGGGACCATGTTCAACATGGTATATTCTATAATAGGGTTTAAGAAGTGGTTAAAGCTGTGGAGCCCTGCCATGCTATGCTATGGGCAGCACTGCAATTTCTGCAGGGCATCATACTAGTCTCAACCCTGCACACTACTTCCTCCAAATGGATTTCTGTGATATGCATGGCTTCTCCTTGTATTCCAAGGGCGTTTTCAAGGAACTACACGAGCGGAACGGTCGGTCAGCTATTTCTACACACACCGGAGCAATCGCACGATTTATGTTTAATTATGTTTCAACAGATGGCCTCTTAATATAAGTTAGATCACCAGAGGAAAAGTCTGGGTATTCATTGTTATAGAAGGTGTGGATTCAGGCACAAAGGTGAGCGCCACAAATTATCAGCTCTGGGCGTAGAGCAATGACTCATCTCACAAAAAAGGTGCTTGCCAAGTTTTTACTTGAATTGTCTGGCCTCCGAGACGAGGAAGAATTTTTGTGTTTTCCACTTTGTTAGCTAAAAAGTTGCGACACGTTACCTCATCCTCACATAAAGGCCATTACTCCGGGAGACATCTAATTATCTAAACACCAGCCGTGTCATTTTGTTGGCATGCGCGGCACACGCATTACTCTCCTCGAAGACTAGAGCTGTTTGTCACCAGCTCAAAAATATCACCCAAAAAGTTCTAATAATTGTGATGTAAAGTCAGAGCGCTGCTGTTAAATCACCTCCCAGGCAAACCTTATTATATAGAGTGAGCCTCCTTTGTTGTTTCAAAAGCCAATTAAAAAATGTCTCCTAAATCCTAAAAGTTTTCTGAAAAACCTATGTTTCTATGTCAAGGACCCTCAAAATTATATATTCCCCATCTCGTGGGGACCCCATCTCAAAATATTTTGTACCATGGACCCCCATAAGCAAAGATTTGAGTTAAAAATGTTCGCTTTAAAAATATACATTTTCAAAACTTTTTGACGCGCTATGAGCTTGTATACGTGCTATTTTTGAATAGCTAAAATCTAAAATGGCAGATGCTTTCCAGGTTTGAATTGGTGAAGGTGTCGGAGTCCATGTGAAACCCAGGGATGGTTTCTGAACGGTAAAGGCCACCTGAAAGCTCGATAGGTTTTCCTTTTTTTGCAGCTGGGGCTCTGACTCCATAGATTCAAATGTTGTGTAAAAGCTACAAAACAAGAGAACATAGAGAGTATCAATTCATTTCTCTCTCTGTACCGGCTCGGTAAATGGATCTGTTCATCTCTTCCAGCTTTAATCCTATAGAGGGTATGCGCGTGACATCATCATCAAACCAGGAAGTTATGCAGGAACACATACTGAGTGGCAAAAAATGGCCTTGACAGCCCATACATCCACACAGAAAAGTCATATCTGATTGCATTAAACAACATTAAACAATGTTAAACTCACTTTGCCTGTTGCTTTGCCACTCGATTTGCCACTCGATGTGCCATTCACTTTAAGCATGCGCATACTCTCTATAGACAAGTCCTAAAACACCAAGCGCACCGTGCCGCAAGGCGCCGCTGACGAGTTGCAAATTCCGTGGTACGAGCCAGGTAAGTGACTAAGCACTAAGAGATGCTATCTACAGGGCATAATTGCCAGCCGTTTTCAGAGGAAAGCACCTCCCGAGTTGCACTGCCAAACACTTGGAATTGCAAAACAATGGTGCACTTGTTTTTGGGGGTGGAAAGCAAAACCGAAATGGGACTAATATAAATAGGATTGCTGCAACTGCAACCATCTCAAATGGGGCGACTCTGATTTGTGGCAATTACAGTTCAACAGGGGGGTTGCAATATTAGTTGGCTGGCTGTGGAGGGACGGGGAAAACATGGTGGCCGTGATTCTGATCCAGACAACTGGGGCCGCCGCTTATGAAACGGGCCATTAGCCCGCTGTAATTGTCAGTGATGCTGTCACGCGCATTTGTCTCCTGCCATCCACGGCTCCCGATTCGCCGCGGAGCAGCATAAATTCGGCTGTCACCATCCATCAGAGGCTGGAATTAATTGTGCAATTAAGATTCTCATTGCTTGGCAGATATAGCTGCTAATGGATGGGCGACAAGTGAGATATGATCATAAAGAGGGGATTTTAATGTACTGTTTAATTGCTCTTATGTGGTCCACGGTGTTGGAACGGGCGGCTCCCGCAAGTCCATTTGTTCTCCGCGCCGCGGTCCTCAAAGAAACCAAGGCACAGAAATACTGCCGAGGGCATGCAGGTCATGGAAGTCTGTAATGACATTCATGGACATTGGTAATATGCCACTCGAGGTGCAATGCCATGTCAGGCACATCCTGTACTCAGAAGCCACTAACAATGGTGCACAGTAAAGTCCTCGGTGTTCATGGACCTAAATGCTACTTCTATCACTAGGCAAAGGCTTGATTAGCCATTGGGTTATTTTTACAGTAGGTTCATTATTATTTGAGTATGTGGGTGTGCATGCATAGTGCATGCGTGTGCCGTGCGTGCGTGTGCTATTTGTGTAGAGGGGCGGATCAAACTAGCGTTGAAAAAGGACGCCAGCTCCCTATTGGTTCACCAAACTATGTGCCCGCCTCACCACATCATCGCAGTGGCATCTTTAGAGCTGCTATAAGCAATAATATGTCAACATATTTGAATGACCTTTTTTTTTTTTTCATATTCAGACAGCCAGCAATCCAGCAATGGGTAGAACGCTCCCAAAAAATGTAGTCTCTGTGACACATCTAGGGCCGCAATCTGCATTCAAAGATTTTCCTAGAAGCTTTGTCATTTGCCTGTCTGCTTCCTGATTGGTAATAAGGGAAAATCTGCAAAAAAAAATGCTTACCACTAGCTTTCTTCACAAATGTGTTCATAAAGGTGTCTACTATAATATATAAATTTGTTCCTAGTGGTAAGCATTTTTTTGCAGATTTGCCACACATTTCTCAAAGTTTCTCTAACTATGGTTAGTCATTGCAACCGGGTTTTTTTCAGCCAATGACAAAGCTTCTAGGAACATCTTTGAATGCAGATTGCGGCCCCTAGATGTGTCACAGAGACTACATTTTTTGGGGAGCGTTCTACCTGACCTTTTTTTTTTTTTTTGCTATACTTAGTTGCACAAGCTCACAACACAAAACTATTTTGGATGCACGATACGGTGCACAACCAAGTGTAAATCTGCCGTTATGGGGGCCACATGGGACCATTCCTCATTCCTCCACCGCTGTCGCTGCCTGCCGCCCGGCCGAGGAGGGTGACACAAAAACATGTTGTGAGGCCTTCAGCCTGTCTTGAGCTGAGCATGTGTGACACAGTCAAGTCTCTCTCTCTCTTCATGTCACCCACTACCTCAGATGAGTCAGGAGGGGCTTGAGATTTGGAATGGGATAGCCGTATGTATACAAATCAGTAGGAATCACACTGTAATTTAATTCTCTAATACAGATTCTATATTCAAGGTCAATGTATGGTAGGATAGGTGATTTTCTTTGGTTAAAATTAGCGTTACATAGCTCTATATTCTGACAGTACTCATTGCTATAGTAGAGTGTTTGTTCAGTAACGGCCTGGGTCTCACTGTCTATCCAGCTCTTTAACATTTACCCACGTGTCCACACGTCTTCATAATTACACCCGTAGGAGGCCCAGGACGTGTGGACACGTTTATGCCCTTTTTAATGATATAAAACGCGATCGATAAAATATTTTTTTTGACAGCGGCCGTTGCTAGGCAACGCCTTACTTGTCCGTACCGGAGCTGTTTTGCTCACTTCCTGGTTTATGCCCAACAATCTTCCTTATTTACTCTGAATCTAAGGGGTTGTCGGTGGTTTTGATCAGAATGGCGATGTCCTAATTCCTGACTTCATCATGCATCTTGTTTAGATTAACGCTTCTAAAGAGAGATCAGACTTATTAGCGCAAGGTAGTAATGTAAGATTTCACCTCCCGGTTTTTGGGGGGAAATGGAAGGCGGGGCTTTTCAGAGTAAAATCTGCCTCATCTACTTGGCACTCTAGCGCCTTTTATTCTGAAAAAGTGTTGGTATAACACTTTCTATGAAGCCCACATTTATAATGCATTATGAGGGCATTCATAGTGCATTATAAATGCATTCATAATGCTTCATAACTAAACTGTATGAAAAATGTATGTTCATGTCAGGATACCAATTTTATCCAATCAGGATAGAGAACTCAGACAGGATGCAGATTGAACAAGTGCAATTGGAAGTGATGGCACAAAGAAATGAGTAAAAGTGGAACACTATAAAAATGAAGCTGATAAATGGGTACTCTGATAAATGGGTACTCTGAAATCTTGTCACCTACCTGTTTATCAAAGAGCTGGAGAGATGGGAAGACTCCTGTAACTCACTTAGCCTATATACCTTTATGATATTCTTATATTTACACTTTGAAATTGCACTATAAATAAAGTGTCAAAACATTTCCCCCATAAAATGGGGTTGTGGTATAAAACTTTTTTTTTTTTGAGAACCCAAACAGTAGGTTAAAGGGGAAAACCACCCATTTTCAATATTTTGCTATGTCAATAATATACCTTAGAGCTGTAAAAAAGTCCCCCATTCTGTGTTTCCTAGAACTGTAATTATGAAAGAAATCATTAACATGGTGAAACACATCTTGATGACATCATCAAGATGTGTTTCACCATGTTAATGATTTTTGTCAGACCTCTAGTTCTAGGAAACACAGAATGGGGGGACTTTTTTATTATTTCCACACAACAGCTTTGAGGTATATTAATGACATAGTAAAATGTTGAAAATTAGTGGTATGCCCCTTTAACTACTTGACATTAGAGAGATGTATAGACACAGAGACTGACAGTCATGCAGAAATAGAAGACAATGTTGGCTAATTATTATCTGTAATCATGTCATTGGTAATCAGGTATAATCATGTATTTGAACTATTTTTCCTTTTTTATTATGCAATTGTGTAAATTGTAATTCTATATAATCATATATAGGCAAACTTTGTTGCCTATAATTATTATTTGCAAATCATGCCTCACTAAACTTATAATTGTATATATAGGTAGAGGCCTCGTCCTTCTTGCTTCTTGCATCCTCTTGGCACTTTCTGATCACAGATCGCCTACAGTAGGACGAGATCGGACGAGATAAGGGTTTATAATGTTTAATAACAAAGCGTTGGTGATGTCATCGATCATTTTCCATCCTCGGGTCCTGGGCTAGCGCCAAAACACTTTTTGTATTGGAATTGAGCTCAAATTGAGGTGATCATATCCATGTTTTTGGAGGTCAATAAAAATCATTGCAACCTCGCGGGACTGTTTCAGCGGTTGTGAGAACGAATGTATCTAAACATGTGCCCCGGAAGTGATTCTGTGACACCGGAAGTAATCCAAATCAGCTGGAATCGGCTTCAAAGTAAGGGCTTACAGCCGTAAATGTGTGGCGTTCTGCGACAGACGACTAGATGGGGCTGTGGTGCAGAAATGGACACGTGTGTGTGTGTGTGTGTGTGCGTGTGTTCAATGGACACTAACTATAAAAAAAAAAAACCTAAAGCACAGACAAAGGCTCTGTGTCTATCAACGTTCGGGGGATCGATTGTAGTGGAGATAAATATTCTGTGACTACATAAAAGGTAACGAGAATCACTGGCAGTGAGTGTATTTACTCTGGCAGTGAATGAGTTTAACGGCTAATGGATAATAGACACATATCAACACACACACACACACACACACACACACACACACACACACACACACACACACACAAACACACCCACCAGGTGGGCCAGGTGTGCCCTTCACAGCTGTATGCTTGGAGAAAGAAGCTGCGGGATAGTAGGGGAACGCAGGAGGGAGCGTGAGCTGAGGAGTTATTAGGACGCAGCGGTGCGTTCAGTTGGAGGAGCTTTTCAACACCTTCTGACTGAGCCCCTATTCTACCCTGCCCTCGATCCCCCTCTCCCTCTCTCCCTCTCTCTCTCTCTCTCTCTCTCTCTCTCTCTCTCTCTCTCTCTCTCTCTCTCTCTCTCTGTGGTTCTACACAGAGAGAGAGTATTAATTCAGTACATACAGTATTATACTAAACCAATCAA
Source organism: Electrona antarctica (assembly GCF_951216825.1). Lineage (NCBI taxonomy): Eukaryota > Metazoa > Chordata > Actinopteri > Myctophiformes > Myctophidae > Electrona > Electrona antarctica. The sequence continues at coordinate 17,461,950 of NC_136801.1, read as the reverse complement.
AACCGTGTTTCATCACTCAAAAGTAGTGAAAATAGCAGATGTACAAGCTCACAATGTGATGTCGCATAGTGAGGCGTTTTATGTTTTTGAATGTTTTTGAGTGGTGCTAGCCACTCCTGTAGACAGCTATGTGTGTCCCTGGCTGCGTCTGTCTGTCTGTCTGTCTGTCTGTCTGTCTGTCTGTCTGTCTGTCTGTCTGTCTGTCAGAGTACGGAAATAGCGTTTGTTGAACACCAAGTGTCACTGTTGGGCAGCCGCACGCACGCACAGAGGCCAGGGAGGAGGGATTGTACTAGCCTGGATAATAAGCCAAAAAATTGCCTGCCGGCGGATTACGGTCTGGAGAGGCTCAATTGTACTCCCATTTCCTACACCAGAGAACTGGTGTGGCCAATCGGGACACGGTATGCAATATGGGCGGGCTTTGGTACAGTGACGTTCAATGCTTGAGACCTTTGACTGACAGTAGCTCTGACCAATTGCGTCAAAGAGAAAATGTTTGAACCCGCCCCCCGGGAAACAAGATCCATACACAGCATCTCCAGACTCAAATACCACACGACAGTGTGATTTGAGTCTGGCTTATTAGGCAGGCTAGGATTGTACAGTGCAGTACTACAGCATGAGTACAGCACCACTCAATTCAGACTGGTCTGATTTTTTTTATAATAATAATATATGGGTTTTTTTTTATATACAAAGGTTTCTGCCTGGCGTCAACACTATCCATGAAACACTATCATTGTCTTGTAGGGAATGACTCAGAAACAATAAGTGGACACGATCAAAGCAATTATTTTTCTGTTGTTTGCAGCCTTATTTACTCCAGCTTTCTTTGGCTGGTGCTCAGGCAGCTCGCTTCCCACCCAAAACTATTCACTGCACAATCATTTGAAAATGTTTTCAAATCTATACCAGGTTTTTCCCAATCTAACGCAGTACTGCAATGGATAGGAGGAGGAGGGGGGGGGGGGGGGGGGGGGGTTGGTTTGGGGGGGGGGCATACCTGCCAATACTTGATGCCAGCAGTTCCTCTCCACATCATTAGCTTTCCTTCACACATTTCTTACTCCCACTGTATGGTTGGAAAAGTAATGCACAAAGAGTTCATTTATTTATATATATATTGTACGTGTGTGTGTGTGTGTGTGTGTTTATACAGGTACACACACACACACACACACACACACACACACACACACACACACACACACACACACACACACACACACACACACACACACACAGTCATCAGGTGGGGAGATTGGAACACCAAAGCTCGTTTGACAGACCGCTTTATCAAGTGTTTCGGTGGGTATGGGGATATTAAATGGCAGTCCCTCACCTAGCTTTCCTGGCAGCTCAGTTGAAACCGTTGGCATGCGGTGCGTTCAGCAAGCAGCCGTGTTGTACAACAAGGACAAACAAACGGGTCTCTCCACTAGAACTTCCAACGAAGGCGGCATGGCGTTGTCTTTGGCGCAGGCCAAAGAATAGGCCAGGCTCCAGACGTTGTATCTCAAATGATCCTTCAAACGAAGTGTTGTTTCAAAGGGAGGCGGCATTTGTTTTCGAGCGTCAAATTGCTACCTGCCGTTTTCAAAGTTTCCTCCTTTCTTTCTTATTTTTCTCTCTCCCCTCGGCCCACCACCACTCACACACCAAGAGCTCAGCGGTGGCAGGAACGAATTAGAAGCTCTCAGGTAGACAGTATGGCCAATTGACGATGACAGCTTGCCGCCATATGTGACATGGTCGATTTTCTTCTGCCTCTCTTCTCGTTCCTGCCTTACCTTTTATTGTTTTACCTCCCTGCTCGCTGTGTTCCACTTTTTCCGCCATGCTTGTCATGATGTGCTGCCACTGGGTTCATTCTTTTGATCGTTTCAAAAAGAAAAATGTCAAACAAAAGCTGTCCTCACGTTGCAGTGAATGCACTTCTAGCATTGTCACGGACATTGAGTGACACACTGCGTCATGTCCTCCGCATCTTTGATCCATTTTGTACAGTTCTTTGGTCTATTCTAAACTCTCTCTCTCTCTCTCTCTCTCTCTCTCTCTCTCTCTCTCTCTCTCTCTCTCTTCCTGCCACAGCTGCCAGATGAAGATGACCTGGTGCTAACCCCCGATGGTACACGAGAGTTCATGACCTTCGAGATCCCCCTGAACGACTCGGGTTCGGCGGGGCTGGGGGTCAGTGTCAAGGGCAACAGATCCAAGGAGAACCACGCGGACCTGGGCATCTTTGTCAAGTCCATCATCAATGGAGGGGCTGCTTGCAAGGTGAGAAGACACTTCCTTTACCCTTCATTTTTCATATTTTTTTTATTTTAACCCATTCTGGGCGGGAACCCCTTTTGGTGTTTTACCCCCTCAGGCCGGGAACCCCTTTTTGGGTTCTGTACAGTATGTACAGTATTAAAAAATGTAAAGATTTTGATGCTGCTATATAAATATTTGAAGTTTTTCAGAAACCTTAGGTCAGAATTTAGAGGCGTTTTTAGAATCGGCATCAAATGGCAAAGATTGCAGATCGACAAGCTCGACAAGGAGTAGTTTGCCCCAAAAATCTATCAATTTCACACACCAGCATGACGCCTTGAATTCATGGATATTGTGTGTTTTTGTCACATTCCTGACGATAATTGGATGACTTGCGGAATCAAAGATTCTCCTACTGAGTCTCCTATTGGCTTAGAAATGACAATCTCCATGAATTCAAGGCTTCATGGGGTGTGTAATTGATAGAAAATAAGTCATTTTTAACGTGTCATGATTATAAGCCTAATTTGCTATTTGTCTCGTGTTGAAGTCTAGGGCTAAGACAGTGGTTAACCATTATTATTTAATCCATTAAATCAGAGCGCCCAGCGATTTATAGCAGCGGAGCACATTTAGCGACGGACCGGATGTTATCCCGGATGTGGCTGAAGTAGCTAGATGTAGCCAAAACACTCTTGAGGTGATCGAAAACAACGGGACTTATGATTAATTCTATCGCGACTAGCGACGGGACCGCGGTGGGCCGTCTAACACATGATCTTTTCTTAGAATTGGACGGAATGATTTAGATCAAGAGTTATTCACGTTGTAAGCTTTTCCATTTCGTTGGCTAAAATGGGGGAGAACATTTTCGATGACGTCCCACCGGAAAACAACATTGAGTGTTGCTCAACAACACTCCAGCCTGTGGAGCGATGCAATCGGTTTTGATATCAATAATCTCCGTCTTCTTGATCAATCTCCGTCTTGAGCGCTGGGCATTACTAATTGAAAAGGCGGAGAACTTCGTCCTGTGCGCTCAGGGTGTTAAGAAAGTGTCCAAATCCCTCTGTTGTTTTTTACAGGACGGACGCCTTCGTGTCAACGACCAACTTGTCGCCGTCAACGGGGAGTCGTTGCTGGGAAACACCAACCAGGAAGCCATGGAAACGCTGCGGCTGTCCATGTCCGTAGAGGGCAACAAGCGAGGCATGATCCAGCTCATAGTGGCACGGCGGTTCGCCACCGGCAACCAGGTAGCTAACAGCTAACCTTTCATTGGCACCTTACGCCGCACGCCAATGTGTCACGCCGCTGTCACATTGTGAGCTTTGTTTTTCAGCGTGTGGCAGCGGTCACACAACTTAAGTGTGAATCACTTTCAGGGAATCTGGGGAACAGGACCGGTGCTTCAGTAGGCAGGAACTGGGGGTGGCAATGAAGGACCGGGAAGTCTGGCGTAGCATTGTGGAATCCATGATCTCGACCGTGGGTGAAAAATGATGATGAGTACATGCCAAGTATTGCGCATAACACATAGCACATTGACTCAAACCAGGGGCTATGTGTGAACAAGTGGTGGATATTGAGAGGGAAAAGGAGAGGGGGTATTAATACATTCCTTCCCGTTCTTTTGAATGATAAACTGCTGTGCCTCTTCCTTTAGCTCGCCATCGGGCTTTAATCTGTCCTCCATTGGTCAGGGGAGCTTTGAGATAGCTAGAGGGAGACTTTTAGGATGGCGACTGCTGCCGCGCGAAAAATCTTCAAACAGTCCAATTACCTGTGTGAGATTTGTGATACGTCTCACATTTCCAGGCCTACATCCCGTGGCTGTGGGTGATGTTTGATCCACATAAAATATGATATATCATCTCTGTCGGCTGGAAACCTGATATGTCCATAACTGTTAACCCATTTTGGGCGGGAACCCATTTTGGTGTTTTAAACATTATGTTATAATTTAGCTATTGAAAAATAGCAGATCTACAAGCTCATAGCGCGCCACCGAGTGGCGCGCTACGAGCTTGTAGGTCTGCTATTTTTGAAAAATCGTGAAAATGTGCCTCAAATCTTTGAATATATATTATTACATTTTTTAAATTTCGACGTCAGGCCTAAATGGCTTAACATTCAGGATAAAAAAAAGAAAAAAAAGCATCAAATGTAGCAGATGTGCAAGCTCGCAGCTTGCACATCTGCTACATTTGATGGTACATGTGATGCTTTTGTGTGATGCTGTAGTGTGATTAAGTAGAGTGTTAATTCACGGAAAAACACCAAAAAGGCAATATATGGAGATAGGAGGTTTCTCTCCGTCAGCAGCAGCATATGTTTCTTATACCTTGGCGTGATACCATATCTAAGAGGTGCCTCATTGATTTATGATTGACAGCCTTGGCAAATAGCATGGTATATGAGCAGATACAGTAGACAGATAATGGACATGGTGTTTCCTAATCTAGCAATAGCCTGAGAATATCGAAAGCAATATGGAATCCCTGGAATACTGCATGCCAGAGGACCTGATTTATGAAATATCAAAGTTTGATCTCCAATCCTCATCCTGAACTTTTCCTACTATTGATACCCATCTATATAACATTATGGTTATTTGAAGTTGATCTGGCACACACAGTGCTGTCACAGAAATGAGCACTGTAGAGTTATGGTGATATTTTTAATAGATTAATACAATGGTTGAGCGACATGTGGGAATGTGTGTAATGTATCGTCTCTGTCAGGTGGAATCATCATACGTCCAAAACTGTTACTTTTCACGCACGCACGCCCGCCCGCCCGCACGCACGCACGCACGCACGCACGCACGCACACACACACTGTTGTCGATTAAATAATCGTCCAAAGATGAAGGAATGACAAAGTTCTTCAGGGTGAAGTATTGAGAATTTATTAAGAAGATTCAGCAGAGTAACAATATACAGAGAGTGAGGAACAGGCCTCCTTGCCTGTTCCAGCAGCCCCTCCGGACGCAAGCCTCCCCAACCCCATTCTCAAACAGTTCTTATAGTCTTGTTTTAACAGAGATGCTACACTGAATGGTCATATAAGGGTCTGTGCTAAAGATAAGGGCGACACACAAATAGTTACACAAGTACACATTCGCTGACATAGTGATAGTAAGCATGGAGAAGTCCGGTCAGCTGTTAGATTGACAGCTGCAGTTTGAGCACATTGATGAGACTGCTTCAATTTGACTGAATGGAAGGCAGAGAAATACACAATAATGCATAATATTTGGCATGTCTATTTGGCATTCTAAAACAGCCATTACAGCACGCACGCACGCACGCACACACGCACGCACGCACACACGCACGCACACACACACACACACACACACACACACACCCACCCTCTCCCCTGCAGCGAGGGCTTGTGGATCAGGTTTGGTTAGTGTTGCAGCGGCTCTAATTGGAGTGTGTGTCCTGTGGCTAGAGCAGGGAGGAGGACCAGGCCTGAGCCCCATGTCCCCCTGCATGCTCTGCCCTTCACCCCCCCCCCCCCCCCCCCTCCTCTCTACCCATCATCCTTCTCCCCATGCGTGACCTCCGCTCTCACTGTCCTCTACTCCAGGGGTCTTCAATGTTCAATTGTATTGTGGATTCAACTATTTCATAGATTGCTATGATTGACATTTAACCACTTAAAACTGTCAATACTAACTCTGAGGACTCCATAGGGGTCCCAGACTCCCTGTTGAACACCCCTATGCTAGTACGGTAAAGGCTCGAAGTCTGTGATAAAGGAAAAGTTGTGGTCTTGTTCACTTTTCAACAACATTCATGTTATTCCGTTGATTTTGTCGTTGCATTACCTCATTAGTCCCTGTTTTCAGCTCCACCCAGCTAATGGCTGCTCAGATGGTTATGAAGCTCGCTCAGGGGGGAGCAGTTAGGTATGAAGTGTCTTGTTTGATCCGTAGACCTTCGGGCCGTATAACGAAGGCTTTCACCTAGAGTTCCATATATGGAGACAACAGATACATTAGTTCTGACATCAGGTCAATGTACAAACTCCATATATGGATATGGACGATTAGCATCGTCATTGAAGTGACGGGTATTCGGCCGTCTGGCATAATCATCGTGACAAGCATTCAGCTGTCCATAAGATCAACCTCCATTCATTCTCCTCCCCACTGTAACAGACAGACAGACAGACGTGCTCAAATACGGAGCATGTCAAACAAAGCACTGCGCACACAGTGGCCTCTCCAATATGGCACAGTGTATACAATTTACAATTTAGGCATTTACAATTTAGGCATTTAGCAGACACTCTTAATCCAGAGCGACTTATATTAAGCAAGAACAAAAAGCATGGGAATACATCACATATATAAAAAGCATTTATCAAGAAACATGCGTAAGCTAAGAACGTAACTAGAACATATCTATATATAATGACACTATACATATAAGCTATACATATATATTATACTATGCTGTACTGTTATTGTGCTGTCTACATGACATGATATAAGTCTGTTTCAAATGCTATCTAAGTCTAAAAAGTGCTGTCTAAGGGGGTAGGGTAAGTGCTATGGGCCATGGTGGAGTCTGAAAAGGTGGGTTTTCAAACTACGGCGGAAGATCGGGAGTGATGCTGCAGTTCTGATTGCAACGGGAAGTGCATTCCACAGTTTTGGGGCCAGAAGGGAGAAGAGTTTGGGACGTGTGGAGCGTTGTCCCGGCGTTTTTAGTGAGGGTACTTCCAGCTTCCCTGCGTTGGCTGATCTGAGTGCGCGGGAGGGTTTGTAGGGTTCAATCATGCTTGCAAGATATGGGGGAGCCATACCTTTGGTTGCTTTAAATGCCAGCATCAGAGTTTTGTATTCTGTGCGGGCAGCGACCGGGAGCCAGTGCAGGGAGCGGAGCAGGGGGGAGACATGTGAGAATTTTGGCTGGTTGAAGACCAAGCGAGCTGCGGCATTTTGGATCAGTTGGAGAGGCTTAAGTGCACATGCCGGTAGGCCAGTGAGGAGGGAGTTACAATAGTCAAGTTTTGACAAGACTGTTGTCTGGATTAGGAGCTGGGCTGATTCCTGGGTGAGGAACGGTCTAATTCGTCGTATGTTATAGAGTGTGAACCTACAGGATCGAGTGACAGCTGTGATGTGAGTTTTGAACGAGAGCTGACTGTCCAGGACTACACCAAGGTTCCTGGCTGTTGGGACAGACGTTACCAGGGCGTTGTCTACGGACATAGTTAGCTCCCGCATAGGGCAGGACTTAGCTGGGAAGAAGAGAAGCTCAGTCTTGTCTGGGTTCAGCTTGAGGTGGTTGGAGGACATCCACTGTGAGATGTCAGCCAGGCATGCAGTGATGCGCTCTTCCACCTGGGTGGCAGAGGGGGGGGAGGATAGAAACAGTTGTGTGTCATCGGCATAGCAGTGATAGGATATATTGTGAGCAGAGATGATAGTGCCAAGGGATTTAGTGTACAGTGAGAAAAGGAGGGGACCAAGTACAGATCCCTGTGGGACCCCAGTTTGGAGGGTTCGGGGGGATGATAGCAGACCTTTCCAGGAGACCTGGTAGGTCCGGTCGGTGAGATAGGAAGAGAGTGTATGTATCATCTATATGGCAAAGCGCTGATTATCAAAACATAAAAATGTAATACTAAACAGTGCAGGCACACACGCAAGTGGTGTGCGTCGCATACTGGTACACAGACCAGAAAAGAGAACACAATAGGAGAGGAGGCATAATTGGCACGCAGGGCAGTGGCCCGAGAACACGATACAAAATATAACATTAACACTAGTGGCAGTAGGCCTACAGCAGCCCGACCTTCAGAACACAATAGAAGACATAGGTCTAACATTTATAGCAGCCAGCAGCAGTTAGCACATCATCAGAATACAATCTGCTATTACCTTCCACATTCACGACATGAACCTCCTCCGACAACAACTCGATAACGTTCTCATGTTAGTTTGTTACTTATTTTCTGAGCCATGCAAATAAACGACAACCCGCACTGACCGGAGACGGAGAGGTTCATGCGTCCTGCGCGTAAAGCTAAACCAGAAACAGGACAGTCATTGCGTCAGCACGGAGGTGGGGGGTATGTAGTTTGGCCCGGGGATAAAGTGTGCACGCTTCTATCTGTTACTTCTCTGACACAGTGCAGTTCAACGTCAGCCAGTAAATAGTGGGACACCGCTGAGAGCCACACACAGCTGCAGTTAGGTTCTTAATTAAGGGCCCGTTCTGAATGCAATGCAAACTAATAGGCGAGTGCGCTCTGGTGCAGTATGCTCTGGTGCAGTATGCTCTGGTGCAGTATGCAAAGGGAAAGAATGACTTCTGTCCGTGACAATAACCAATCCTACAGTTTGAATTCTGTACACACGCACACATAGAGCAAAAAATATGATATGGGGAAAACAATTGAAAATATATATTTTTTTCGACTTTCGACCTCTAATTTGAATCGACTTGTGTTAATGAAATCGATGCATTTTAACTAGAATTTCGGCTCATCCTAGAGTTACGTTGCAGCGCAATATGGGAATAAGGAAATTGCGGGAGTTGACAGACTCCACTTCATGTGGTGTTTTTATACCCAGTTTTTGCATGGCTCAGAAAATGGGAAACGGATGGGTTATGAATTATTATTATGTGTTGTTGCGCGTGCGCGCGCGCGCACGCACACACACACACACACACACACACACACACACACACACACACACACACACACACACACACACACACACACACACACACACACACACACAGGTTGTGTGTGTTACTTGGAATCCGTGGTGGGACTGGGAAATAAATAATGCGCGGAAGAACGTGGCATCCGATTCGTTTTGTGGCGATGAGAGGTGGTGTGTGTGTGGCTGGCTGGCCATCGTAGACACACGCACACCCTGGGTAAATAGTACACACACACACACACACACACACACACACACACACACACACACACTCACTCACTCACTCACTCACTCACTCACTCACTCACTCGCGCACTTGTCCAAATTCCTCCATAGTGTAGTGTGAAGTTGTGAAGCCGTTGCACTGATGCGAAGTCCAGGTTGTACGGCAGCAGCTGCTTTAGCTGCGTTCACCAAGCGTAGTTGTGTTAGCCTCGCTAATAAGCCAGACTAATATCACACAGCTGTGTGGCGTTTGCCGTGCGATAGGCGAGAGATGTGTTTTTCGGGTTGTTGCTGGCGGTGGCCGTCATGGGTCCTTGTTAGTGTAGTGTAATCAACACGACCGACGTGGTGTCGATGGTGAGGTGGAGTGTTCGCTTGTGACCGGCACAGCAGCCAGAGGGGGAGGGGGCTGAGTTAGGATGAGCTGATGTGGAGCAGAGGCAGCGACATTGGGGGGTCGGAAATCATCCCATGTAACTCGTGTGTCACTGTGAAGGCCGTAGACTACAATGCGCCATTGGACTGGCCCCATGAAGTGAACAGAGTTGGCGTAACTCGGCAAAGTGGTGACGATTTTGGTGTTGTGCATGGTGAGATGCGTGCAAACGGTGTGGTTTGGTAGGAGAAGACGGACAAAGGATGGGGTGTTGCGCTGGCTATTAGTGTGGCAGGATGAATGCCCTAGTGTGTGTGTGTGTGTGTGTGTGTGTGTGTGTGTGTGTGTGTGTGTGTGTGTGTGTGTGTGTGTGTGTGTGTGTGTGTGTGTGTGTGTGTGTGTGTGTGTGTGTGTGTGTGTGTGTGTGTGTGTGTGTGTGAAGTGTAAGTGTTAATAGTGTCAAGAGAGAGAAGAGGGGTCAAAGAGAGATGTATAGCGGGTGTTGAACAGAGAATTAAAAACCAGCAAGAACGTCGAAGAAATAAAGCCAACTTAAATGTCGGCCCTCGCCAACCCCCCACCCCACTCCCGCTGGCCCAGGCACACAGCGTCGCAAGCCAGCACCAGTTTACCACTGTCACAGCGCCTCCACCAGGAGCGAGCACTGGAGGCCACCATTAAAATGAATCAGATCCATCACTGTCTGCAGGGGAGAGGAGCCCAGCAGCGCACCTTAATGCATCTGAGAGAGGAAACTAGTGGATGTATGGGTTGTTCTGGCACACGCACACGCACACACACACACACACACACACACACACACGCACACGCACGCACACGCACACACACAAACACTTTTTGTTGTCATCGTCATTGGAACGTCTTACATGGCATTCATTATTTAAAGGTGGTGTAAGAGATATTTGTTTGTTAAAACATTTTTTACAAGATTTGTATTGTCATAGTGATAGTAGCCATTGCTACAGAGTGTTTGCTCAGTAACGCCGCCCTCCCTATCTCTCCAGCTCTTTAACACCCCGAACGCCTCCCTCCCATCCTGTGGAGCGATGCAATCGGTTTTGATGTCAATAATCTCCGTCCTTTTTATCAATCTCCGTCCTGAGTGCTGGGCGTTACTTTGAACGGAGAACTCCGTCCTTGCCGCTCAGGGTGTTAATCAACGGAAAATATATTTTCAGGTTGGGTCACCAATTTCATCCCAATCAGTAGAGAGTACAGTTGGAGGCCATCGATATTGTCCTTTTCTTTTTGCTGAGGTTTGCGTGATCTGCGCAAAAGGACAGTTAACCCATTTTGGGCGGGAACCCCTTTTGGTGTTTTAAACATTGTTATAATTTAGCTATTGAAAAATAGCAGATCTACAAGCTCATAGCGCGCCACCGAGTGGCGCGCTACGAGCTTGTAGGTCTGCTATTTTTGAAAAATCGTGAAAATATTTATTTCAGAAAACTGGAGGATTTAGAAGGATTTTTTTTACATTTTGAGGTCAGGCCTAAATGGGTCAAATGATAAGGGACAATATCGGTGGCACCCAACTGTAGTACCCATTTATCAGCTTATAGCGTTCCAATTACAACGGTGTGTCTGCTCATTTATTTATTTGTTTCATCACTTCCATTTTCCAATTTTCATGTGTTTATCCTGTGTGAGATATTTCTCCCGATTTGGCGAAATTGGTATCCCAGCCTGAAAACGTATTTTCTGTGTACTGATGAGCTGGAGATAAGGGGCAGACCGAGAGAGCTGTTACTGAGCAAACACATAGCAATGATTACTATGGGAACATAGAGCTATTTAACACTTATTTTAACAAAACACATCACGTACAGTACCTTTAACTCCTCCGGTATTTGCACTTTAGAATTCTCCCCTGAAACACACGAAAGTGAGTTAGATAAAGAAAGTTGATTTCCGTTATCTTTTCTCTTCCATGAAACGCGTTTTTGGTTACTTATAAAAGCGCTATATCTTTTTTTGAAATTATTATTATTATTATTAACCCATTTTGGGTGGGAACCCCTTTTGGTGTTAGCATTATGATATGCTTTAGCTATGGTGGCGCGCTACGAGCTTGTAGGTCTGCTATTTTTGAAAAATCAAAATCGAATTGGCCAAAACATAGCTTTTTCAGAAAACTGTCAGGATGTAGAAGACATTTTTTAGAATCTGATCTCAGGTCAAAATGGGTTAATGTTAGTTATAAACCGTAAACAAGATATATTCAACGTACATGCACACGTCCACAGAGAGCAAAGAGTTGCCGTTTAGAATGGCACCCGTGAGTGCTTGAATAGACTGGTTATTCTTATCCAAGAGCACCCAGAAGCACATCTGAACTGGTCTACCTGGTCAATTTTCTTTTCCATTACGGAGTGGGAATGAGAGTCCTTGGCCTTTGGGTTCAAATAAATGTTTGTTACATGCATGTTGGCCTTGGGCTACCAACCTTGTGCAGTGTGTGGCGCTTGTGCCGTTTTTATTTCCTTGAGCATCAGCGAGTCAGCCTAACCCATTAAAGGAGAACTTCATACTGGAAGGCTTTCTTACCTTTATTTGTAGTTGGTACGTCCCCACCAAAGAGGTCCAGGTGTGAAATAACACCTGGATCTCTTTGGTGGGGACGTAACAACTACAAATAAAGGTAAGAAAGCCTTCTAGTATGAAATTCTCCTTTAAGACCTGAGGCTGATTCCGCAAATGCCTTCCAACAGTTTCCTGATAAACGTATGTTAGTACTGTATATCAGTGGTGCTCAAACGTTGTCATGTCAAGGACCCCAGAAATTATAGGTATTTGTTCCAGGGACTCCCAGAAGCAAGATTTGAGTTAAATAAATGTAAGCTTTAAATATAAATGTTTAAATTTAGGTATTCAAAGATTTGCTTCTATATCTTCTATTTTGGAATAACCAAAGCATAAAATAATGGTTACAGTGATTAACATGATTGTGAAACTATATTAACTACTAAAATGACACCGATGCTTTCCCGTTTATAATCAGTTTCAGGGGTTATTATTACAGCACATTCCAAAAAGTTGAATCATCAATGCAGAGAACCCCACACAAAAAACATTGTAAGAAAGGTTTCTGTCAGGAACACAAAGTAGATGAAAGTAGATTATAAATAGAGAGATGAATAGCATGTTCCATTATTGCCAGAACAATTAATTTCCTGCCCCACAGATATACATAACGTTTGAAGAAGAATCATTCTGACCCAGATAGGCCCGACGATATGATTGGTCACTGGCAATTTTTTTCTTCTCCTAATTCCGTCAATGCTTCGGAGACTTTTGGCCAATTTCTCTGTCCCTATCTGGCCCGTGTGCTGCTAAATATACAGTCACATGTGTTTGAGCAATTACATTTTCTGGGAAAGTCATTTCAATTCAATTAATTTTTATCAGGGTTCTCCAAATGGCACACGGTCCTTTCCGCACACTGCTCTTCCTGGCTCGGTTTATGTCCCTCTTTTGTCACTCGGCTACGCGGTCGCGTGACTGGATTAAGCACATTTCTGCTAAAGTTTAGGCACGTTCAAAGTCATAATGTACAATAATGTCCCAATTCCGGTTCTCATTTTCTCGTGACCGGTTCGTTTTAATATTTTTCCATATTAAATATGTTTGCACTGTTCCATACTGAAACTCATCAAAACGAGCTTTGTCTCCAAGCTCCTCTTCAATTCTGAGAATGTGGTTGTACATGGCCAGACGCACAGGGTGCACCAGTCTTCATCTGTCCAGTGTACAGTGTAGTAGCAAATATTCAAACGCAAACTTATTTACCATATTTGTGTGCTATATCTGGATGCTTTTCTCTAAAAAGCATGGCCACTGTTTACACACCTCAGTGTAACAGCGTCGCTGATGTAGGACCTTGGCAGAGTAATTTCCTCTGAGAGTTATTTGTGGAAGACAATTAGGCAGCGCCGATCAAACTGTGGCACACAACATGTGTTAAGAATTTAAGCTCTATTCAATTTTATTATTTATTAAAAAATAGCCTCTACAAGTTAGCGCCTGCGCCTGATGACACGACGACACATTGAGGTTAGACGACACACTCCATATTTGGGGATAGCTCTTTTTGGAAGTCCTTATATGGTTATGGCTGAGTCATAGTCACATGAGCCCAATGACCCCAATTGTAATAGGATTTTGAAAACGTTTTCCTATGACATGCCCAAAAATATTGATGTCGGGCTGAAAGTGGTTCACACATGCACGCACGCATGCACACGCACGCACGCACACACATGCACACACGCACACACACACACACACACACACACACACACACACACACACACACACACACACACACACACACACACACACACACACACACACACACACACACACACACACACAATTTACAATTTAGGCATTTAGCAGACGCTCTTAATCCAGAGCGACTTACATTAAGCAAGAACAAAAAGCATGGGAATACATCACATATGTAGAATGCATTTATCGCGAAACATGCGTAAGCTAAGAACGTAACTAGAACACACACACACACACACACACACACACACACACACACACACACACACACACACACACACACACACACACACACACATTCAAAGGGCTTTATTGGCATGAGAAAACATACGTTTACATTGGCAAAGCAAAAGTGGAACAATACCATGAAAACGACATGTACAGTATGTACAATTGAAAGTCAGAATATCCAATACATATATTTCTATGTACCGAGATATCACTCCATGCAGATGCACACACAGTGCATAATCGTTTGGTACAACTGTGTGTCAGCTTCCTCTGAATTTACTCGGTTTATTTTCTCCTTCTCCAGGGTGCTCTGATCTATTAGACAATGTGCGTGCGTGTGCATATATAGGATGTTACTTGTCTCTGGAAAAAAGCAGCCAACAGCTGCTTTTGACAGAAGGAAGTCTCTTCTGATGTTGTCCTCCGTGACAGCTCGCTGCCTCTGCTCTGATCTGAACAGCACCAAAGCTGTTTTTCTGTATCTTCCCATTTCTGTCCAGGGAAGATACTTTGCTCTCCCTTCCCACGTCTAAACTTAAAAATTCACAGTATGCTATTTTTGAACGTTGCCTCGATGGAAGGAGGCCTCATGACGATTCATGCGAAGAGAGCCGGTTTAACCATATAAACCCCAGCAGCATTAGTATTGTGGGCAAAGCGTTCACGAGGAAAACAGAAAATACACTAGTGTGGAGCCCTGGGGGACTCCGGGCAACCATATAGGGTTCAGTGTCATCGCTTATGTGCAACAACACGCCCCCCCCACCCCTGCTCCCTACCCACCCCCTTTGGTTTGATCCAACTTATCCAAATTAAGATATATCCAAGTTCCACTTTTATTTATGTTATTCGCTTGTCTCAGCAGCAGGGCCTCTGTCTGTAGGGGCTTATGTTGCTGTGGGGCGTGAATGTAAAAAAAATATTTATGTACAAATAAAAGATTCCCCCCCCCCCCCCCCCCTCCTTTGACCAAGACTTCATAATTTTGCCTGCGCGGCCCCAATTATGTAAATATCATTTGGGTACGAGAAATGGTAGCAATAAGATCCCCCGTTGCACCGGTTTACCTCGCCTCATTTGTATTTATTTTTATAAATGCAGCATTTACTATATGGTGAAAGAACTAATGATGAAAGAGCAGTATAGCATTTAACCACCCCAGTTGGCTGGGGGTCCCTCAGAGGTCAGACGTAGCCCGGTTGTTCAGCTATTGTCTCTGAATGTTCACCTGTTATGACATATACCCAATGCTATGGGGTTCATTTGGTTAAAGTCATCTCCACCTCTACATTGCATTTGCATTCATAAGATGATGCAAGGCAGACTAAAAGACAAGATCTGCTTATGCTACCATAATGACTGCTGAGGCTGCCGGTAATGCAGGAGGTGCACGCTAATGAACGGCGCCTTTGAAGGAGTCTGACAGACTTCTTTAAGATCATCGTATAAGTCCATAGCAGGATGACAGGATGTCACGGTCAGGCAGCGGTCCGACTGGATGGAAGCACCAATTTATTGATGAGTGGCAGCATGGGGTGAAAAATCAAAGTACGGTTGTCGGTCTTCTTTCATGCTTGCATTTTTCATGGTGTCTATGCAGTGGTTTTAAGGAGAAATTAGACGATTGCCCGGAACCCATGGGGAAAATAGCAGATGTAGGCCAACAAGCTCAAGTGAGCTTGTCGATCTGCCATTTGCACTAGTTCTTAAACTTTTTTGCTATAAGGATGGGCTCCATTGTGCTCCTGGTGTATTCAATTCATCAAGACATTTAAAGACACACAATAAGACAACAACACTAAACGTATATATGTACAGAAAGTTCATTTCTGGTATCTTGCTTAGAAGACTTTTCTAGGATCATTTGCTCAAAAAAAACACCATAAATTTGATGGTGTTTTTTTTAGGGTATAAGGAGTCGTACTTTTGGATGCATTCCACATTTTGGTGGCATATAACAGTAGAGCGAATTCTGCTCCATGGTTGTGCCGAATCTGGGTTGGACTCAAGCCCCCAGTGAGGCTCTCCAGCGTTGAAGCACTCGGCCCTAGTGGTTGGAGCGTGAACTGCAGGCAGACCCGTGGATTCATGGCGAGAAAACCCAGTGCAGCTGGGCTTTAACATTGAGCACTCGGTTGCACTTCCGCATTTGCGGAAGTAGACGGTTCTTCCGGGTGCTTCAAAACGCCACTGAGCAACTTCCACTGAAATGAATAGCGGGGGTGGGGCTGACGCTCTAGTTCAGTCTCTATCCTTTTATTACTCTATGGTTGGACTAGCGCCCTCTGGTGCTGTGCCTGCGCCCTGCGCGTGTCTCTCACGTCGTGGTCCCAGCGATGGGTCCCGGCACACTGTTTGGAAAACGCTGGTATAGCGAACACGCTCGGCGCTGACTCAAGATGACTCCTCCTCGGGCATGCCAATAATATATAAGGGCTTGTTGCATCTCATGTCAATATCGTTTGCTGTAATCCCAGCGACTGACCATTTATGCAAGGAGACAAGAGGGGAAGGAAGTGGCCGGCCTAACAAAAGACAGTCTCGCGTCCTCGAGCGGGACGGATCGATGGGGGCCTTGAGAGAACTATCAATCACAGACCAAGCCTAGTAAATTATGGTTTTATTAGTATTGAGCTGACCACTGCTGAGACACACACACACACACACACACACACACACACACACACACACACACACACACACACACACACACACACACACACACACACACACACACACAGAGACAGACCTTAAAGCATTTAGAGACCATATGCTCCCCTAACAACACAGGAGAGAGATTTGTGCCGACCATCTCCTGAACGCTTTAATGGGGAATGATTGAGCTCCCATTAGTGTGTGAAAGGACTACAGCTCCCCTGATGTCATAGTGAATGGCAACCATTCATAACGGTCGGGGGACAGGGGGGCATGGTGTGTGCAGGTGCACTCTGGGAAATGCAGTTTGTAATGGACCGAGGGGACTACGTTTGTGGAGAGTAGACCTCAAAACTACAGCTGTTTAGGCTAGCCTAAATTGTTATTTTAAACATCAGTATCGGCCAAGAATTTCCATATCGGTGCATCCCTGTTTTGTTCACTAGCTCATGATTACATTATTAACATTTCAAAAACACAGTTGTTATAGAAAATGCACCAGAATTGTGTGAATGTGATCACCCACAGTTACTGTAATCATTACAGTAACTGTGGGTGATCACATTCACAACTCGTTACATTACAGTGTAATGTAACGAGATGAATGAATGCATGTTTTGGTGTGTGTGATGAGAGCAGGTATAAGGCTGCTAGAGGAGACTTCAATGTCCTAGTGTTGTGGGTCTGAGCCCTCATGTGAAACAGGAATAAATGGTCCACTTGATGTAAAAACAACTGTCCTCAACCAACCCTGTTTAACCCATTTTGACCTGAGATCAGATTCTAAAAATGTCTTCTACATCCTGACAGTTTTCTGAAAAAGCTATGTTTCTATGTCAGTGGTTCTTCGATTTTTCAAAAATAGCAGACCTACAAGCTCGTAGCGCGCCACTCGGTGGCGCGTGAAGAATCTGTTCTACAAAGGAGAGACTGCTTTCTCTCTCTCTATAGCCCATAAACAGACGTTGAATACTTAGACTAAAAAACACTCAGGACGGAGAATGAAGTCAACAGCAGAGACAGGCAGATGAAAGTTGCTCCGGAGTTCCATTTATTTTCAGAGAGTACAAGACATCATTCACAGCCATGGGCCTGGCCCACCCGCCTCACGGCGTGTGAGCCACTGAACTAACTGTTACAAACATTTGCAGTAGACCTTATACACAAAGGAAATGCAAAGGTGGTCCCAACCCCCCTGTACCAAATGGTCAAACATGTCTAAATAAAGTGTTGGTCACCAGGAAGCAAGCACAGAACAGTAGGTGTCCTGCAGGCCTGGCCGTTTACTATCAGCAAGCCAGATCTTTAGGGTCCCTCCTGCAGCTGCCCATACATCCTGTCTAAACACGTCATGTCACTCTCTCAATGAGAGACAAAGATCCAGGTTTACACTTTAGTTTAAAACATGGTTCTTTATCTATATTAATGTGAATTGTGATTTCCAGATACATCAGACCTCCCTTTGAGGCAACCATGCCTCATAAAAACGAATATGGAAACACAATTGACCCTCGTCCTCCCTTTGGCACTGACTGGAACATCAAGATGACACAAAGAAATCAAACAATTACAGTAGAATTAAAAATGGCTTACAAACTTCTAGGCATTTAAATCACATAACTCGTTACCAGTGTTCTCATTCCATTACAGTATTATCATCGGTGTGCTTATAGAACTCCCTTCTGTGTTCTCTCTTACACACTAACTTCTCTGTACTGTAATCAACTTCACTTTTTAACCTTTACATAACTCGAAACATGATCATTGGCATAAATGATAACCCGTAAACATATATCTGACATTTAACAGACGTTGCCGCTTTCAGGAAATTTAGGACGTGCAATAACATATACGTTTATAATGCTTTAAATAAAACTCTGCTCTACTAGGGTAGTACATAATAAATGACGCTGGGCCCTTGTTAACCAGCTAAACAGTAATAAGAAAAGATAAAAATACATTAACAGGCCAGAGTTTAAGCAATATTCAACTAATATTCTCTACACGTCGAGGAAATCACCTCATTGTTGCATAAGTAGGCTACTCATGACTCAACTTATCTAATTATACGACAAAAACATACACCAACATAATGCCTATTAATTCATGTTGAAAACAAACGCGACACACAATTTGTAATCAGAATGGAACGATATCCATCTGATATAATAGAATCTTCTGTAACGTTTCTTCTCCTTTTGTCTCACCTTCGTCATCAGTCAGCGCACACGGGCCAAACGAGGTTTGTGATGCAGTACACTTATGCACCGCATGGCGTAGGCCGCTCTGTTGTCGAGTTGCCCTTTGTCCCGTCCGGAAACTTTCATTCTGAATTCTGATCTGAATTCACTTTATCACCTCCTCCCTTTCAGTCACGATAATACAACATGACTAAAAAAACGAGAAAGTGAATCAGTGTCATCACAGGAGCCTGTAGGCCTCTGCGAGGCAGAAACTTGCGATTCGCCGCGTTGCGAGCTTGTAGACCAGCTCTGTCGAGCCGCTGAATGGAACGAAGCCACGACGCCTCGCCGCCGGCGCCTGTCGAGTCGAGACGCGCCGAGAAGAGCCAATGAAGTGGCCATCGCCTCCCTTGGACCGCTGACCGCCGATGAACGCCCTCGGGCCGGGGCACGCTGTGCTCCGTAGCACCCCTCTCCCCGCCGTCCAGCCGCTGTCCATCGCCCTCTGGTCACGATCGCCGAGAGCCGTTGCCCATCGCCGCTCCTCTGTGCAGGCCGCCTCCGTCGTGGTGGTGACGAATGAAATCCCCCCCACCGCACCGGGCAGGCCGTCGCCATTGTCTCGCTGGTTCGACTGCAGTGCGCATAGCGCCGTCGTCGTCGCCATTCCCCTCCGTCCAAAAAATTGCCGACCGAAATATCTATTAGACTGAATTGTCAATTGTCCACTGGTTCTCTCGCCTGACGCAAAAAATGCACCATCGCGACCGGGTAATCGCACCACTTTGACGAATCTGTTCTACAAAGGAGAGACTGCTTTCTCTCTCTCTATAGCCCATAAACAGACGTTGAATACTTAGACTAAAAAACACTCAGGACGGAGAATGAAGTCAACAGCAGAGACAGGCAGATGAAAGTTGCTCCGGAGTTCCATTTATTTTCAGAGAGTACAAGACATCATTCACAGCCATGGGCCTGGCCCACCCGCCTCACGGCGTGTGAGCCACTGAACTAACTGTTACAAACATTTGCAGTAGACCTTATACACAAAGGAAATGCAAAGGTGGTCCCAACCCCCCTGTACCAAATGGTCAAACATGTCTAAATAAAGTGTTGGTCACCAGGAAGCAAGCACAGAACAGTAGGTGTCCTGCAGGCCTGGCCGTTTACTATCAGCAAGCCAGATCTTTAGGGTCCCTCCTGCAGCTGCCCATACATCCTGTCTAAACACGTCATGTCACTCTCTCAATGAGAGACAAAGATCCAGGTTTACACTTTAGTTTAAAACATGGTTCTTTATCTATATTAATGTGAATTGTGATTTCCAGATACATCACGCGCTATGAGCTTGTAGATCTGCTTTTTTTCAATAGCTAAAGCATAACATAATGCTAACACCAAAAGGGGTTCCCGCCCAAAATGAGTTAATATCCAAATAATTTGTGTATGCATTCATAGTGTATCTGTGGAATAGCATCCAGGAACAGCTTTTGTTTTCATACAGAACCACCTTTATTTCCATACCACGCCCTGTGTTGTGTGTTCTGTGTGTTCAAGGACAGACTCCACTGTCACTGCTTCAATAGCTTTTCTTTTTTCCCCTGCATTCTGGAACGTCATCATGCAATCTTTACTGCATACTCCACAAATAGTCCATCAGGGCCCACTGCTCATGATGATTGTATGATCAACAAATAGTCCATCAGGGCCCACTGCTCATGATGATTGTATGATTAACAAATAGTCCATCAGGGCCCACTGCTCATGATGATTGTATGATCAACAATGGTAGTCATGCCCAAAATAACATCATCACATCTGCATGCCGGTAAGTAAAAAAAGAAAAAGCCTTCCTTTTCCATCCGCACAATATTTCTCACCTCATTGTTCTAAAATTAAAAATGTCAGTCCAGATGGAGGCAAGGCACGTGCATAGACATCAAAGGGGGCTTGAGCGCCTGCCCTTTTACCCGTCTGTAAAAAAGCTGCCTTCTCCAGACCATAAATGCAGCATTTACTATGGTGAAAGAAATGAAAATGCCCCCCTTTCCACGCCATATCCAAAGGCAACATTCAGGAGAATTGCCCTTTTCCGAACTCTCCTGAAATTGAACGCAGCATTTTGCGTTCAAATAATTTGTCCTCTGTGTAGAAATCTAAGTCGTACACATCTTCCGTAGCTTTAAGAGTTGCGTGCTCGCGCCCCGAAAATAGCTGATCTAACAAGCTCAAATGTTCTGCCAAAAGTGTCCTTTTAGGGAATTTCAGCCGCTCCCTGTCTAATATTATCTGCAAGTCTCTGGGGAGGCGGCTGCTCTGTGGGTTTGGGCTTAACGTGTGGGTCCAAACTGCTTCCTTCATAGATGACCATTTTCTTAATGCCTTCCTGGATCACCCTCTGCCGGAAACGCAGCTGAGCGTTTGTATATCTGCAGTAAGACCAGGATCCCAGAGTGGTCAGCAGGAAACCGGCTATGCCCGCGTCAAACGAACGTCTCACTCTGCTGGTAGCCAGGAAGTGCAGCAACCCAGTGACCACGTATCCTGCTGAGCCGTGGAGCAAAGCCTTTCGGGCACACGGAGTGTTCTGAACGACGTCCAGGAGCCCTGGGAGCTTAAAGCCCTCCTTCTTCTCTTCCTCTGACATCTCTCACGTCTAAGTGCATTGCATACGTGCCGATGTGTTCCGTCCGGAAATATCGTCCGACCTGAAACACTGACTGCTTGTCATAGGTTTGTTCCTAGCACATAATCATACTTTTTTTAAATCATCGTCATCCATATATGGAGTCCCAATGTCGGTCATGCCCAAAGATAGTCTATGATGTAAGGCTTGGATGTTTCGGTTAACTCCATATATGGAGTTCCAGTAGGGAGTCTATCTAAAGTTGCAATTTAATTACTTTTAAGACCTTTCAAATATGTAAGAAAGAGGCA
This sequence comes from Electrona antarctica, assembly GCF_951216825.1. Lineage (NCBI taxonomy): Eukaryota > Metazoa > Chordata > Actinopteri > Myctophiformes > Myctophidae > Electrona > Electrona antarctica. The sequence continues at coordinate 17,440,076 of NC_136801.1, read as the reverse complement.
AACATTTTGAAAATCTATAAGCTCTCTGTGAGCTTTTAGTTTGGCTATTTATTTATTTTTACAAAAAGAGAGAAATAAAATCTGTGGAACTGAGTCAAACTAAATGCAATGCCAGGTACTAATATGTTTATATTTTTATTTTGTATTTTATTTGTATTTATTGTGACTGTAGGTCACAGATTACTATGAAAACCTGTCAGTGACTCCGTCACGCCACCATATATGGCCGTCAGTTCATCACGCCTTGTGACACGTCACACCACCATATATGGTCGTCAGTCCATCGCGCCTCGTGACACGCTCCATATATGGACATCTCCATATATGAAGATCACGACACTGACTGGATCATCACCTAGATTTGCATATATGGAGACGGCCAGCAACTCTACATCTGACCTCAAACCCTTAGATCTCCATATATGGAGCTGACCTGTTCTGACATTCCATATGTTGATCCTACCCCACCTTCCTCTTCAGTGTCTACCTTTTGACTGATACCTGTCCATTAAAACCCTAGACTGGCCCGCCCTCAAACTTATTCGTGCAGCCGCGCCCGGCAGTCGGCCCGAAAATTCAGTCCCGCCCCTACCTGAGCCCTCATAAAACCCTGTACACTCAAGACACGCTCCATATATGACCAGACCTCATCAAACCCTGTACACTCAAGACACGCTCCATATATGGCCAGTACAGAATTAATTCCATATGTTGATCTGTTTAGTCTGCGTCACCCAGGCGGATGCGTGCACGCGACCTCGCCCTCAGGGCGTCTTACTGGTTTATTTTATTTTTTGGGGCCTGAAAGATTTGGGAACCCTTGAACTACAGCAATGCAATCCTAGCCATGCCGTGTGCTCATTCCTTGCTGGCTCTCCAAGGACTAACTCATTTAGGAGCAGTGGGGAGAATTCAGTATGACCAATTGAGAGAATAATAATAGTATATTGAATCAGGTGGTTGAATGGGCTGCATGGGCGTCAGCGAGCTTGGGGAAGTGTGTGCTGTAGTGAACACTCAAATGCGCACACGTGTGCACGCCGTCTACACAGGTCTTTTTTTTAACACATTCACAGTTGAATTAAAGGACCTATAACATAAAATTCAACTTTTTCAATTTCTTTTGTGTTTTTGGGGCTCCCATATGTGTTTTCTATCCCCACAAATAACCAATTTTGAACAATCAGGCTTTCATATCATATTGGTGTTTTAATGGAAATTGCTCTCAGGAACAGCTCAACTGATTTTGGCCTCATCGTGATGTCATCAATGTCACCCTACTTTGTATAATTCCTCCTCTTCTTCAGTCTTCAGTTCCAAATTTGCATTTCCACTTTGTTTACAATGTCCACCATTGTTTATTTTCCAAGCTGGCATGGAATGGAAACAAGCCTGATTTTATCTAGCATCAGTATTATAATTACAATTTACAATTTAGGCATTTAGCAGACGCTCTTAATCCAGAGCGATTTACATTAAGCAAGAACAAAAAGCATGGGAATACATCACATATATAAACAGCATTTATCAAGAAACATGCGTAAGCTAAGAACGTAACTAGAACATATCTATATATAATGACACTATACATATAAGCTATACATATATATTATACTATGCTGTACTATTATTGTGCTGTCTACATGACATGCTATAAGTCTGTTTCAAATGCTATCTAAGTCTAAAAAAGTGCTGTCTAAGGGGTAGGGTAAGTGCTATGGGCCATGGTGGAGTCTGAAAAGGTGGGTTTTCAAAGTACGGCGGAAGATCGGGAGTGATGCTGCAGTTCTGATTGCAACGGGAAGTGCGTTCCACAGTTTTGGGGCCAGAAGGGAGAAGAGTTTGGGACGTAATGACTCAAATATTAAATAATCTGCATATCAGCACCCCCACCACCTCAGGACATTGGGGATACTGCAGCTAAAACTGCTTTCAAAGTCCAGAAAGAAATGACAAGGCCTGGTTATATCAGAGTGGTGATTGAGGTTCAAGCCATTAGAAATAAGTTTGAGGGACATAGACAATATGATATTAAATATTAAAAGCAGTTTTAAAATGCATGTTATTTGCGCTTTAACACTCCACAACATACCGTACTAATGGTCCGACCATAGCCTCGGCTAACATCATGTCTGTGGAAAGTGTGTTCATCCTCCCAGCAATTACAGTTGGAGGAGAAAAATAAAAGAGGAAAACGAGAGGAGATTGCTAGAGGTGAAGAAGAAGAAGAAGAAGAAGAAGAAGAAGAAGAAGAAGAAGAGTGCTAAGATTGAAAAAAACAACTCTCAGACTTGTTAAGTGGAGATGAGATGAGAGGGAAGGGAGAGTGCACAGTAAAGAAACCAAAAAACTGCAACAAGGGGAGTGATTGACGTGCCTAGTAATTCATTTTTCAATGTGTGACAAGCGGTTAGCAGGTAGGAGTGGCACAGGAAATCTTGACAGGCAAACTGTTGCATGTGTGCTGGTCTCTTATGCACACGCCTGACCAGTACCAGAGTTGAAATGGTAACCGCAAAACATGCTCCCCTGAAACATGATTTCAGTCATTTGAATTCGCAGTGTCACATTTTGAAAGCAGGATGGAGAGGAGAGGATGACTAGTATGGCCTGGACAGCCTTGACTGCAGTCAACGGTGTGCATGTCAAGATATGCATCGTCAACACGTTGCTAGTTTGACAACACTAGAGTTGGACAAGCTGATACAGACAGGAGAATACACAGTCACACACGTGCACACGCATGCACACACACACACGCACGCGCACACACAATGCATATTCACTGTCACAAACATGCAGTAAATTACACATACCGGTACACTAATTGATAGATAAATAATGCATACAGTACACACACACACGTATGCACACGCGCGCATGGACACGCACGCACGCACGCACGCACGCACGCACGCACGCACGCACGCACGCACGCACGCACGCACGCACGCACATTTATACACATATTATTTATACACAATTATCATAACTACATTGATAAATAATGCATTGATGTGAACGATTGGATACACACACACACACACACACACACACACACACACACACACACACACACACACACACACACACACACACACACACACACACACACACACACACAGTGAGACCCCTGGGAGCTGAGCTGCAGTACTAGTTCCTGACTCGGTGTAAATCACTGTACAGTCATCAGTCTGTGAAATAATCCACTGTGAAAACGACTAGATTAAGACAGATTAAAAGCAGTGATGAGGTGGCAGTAAAAGGGGGGCAATGAAGAAACCCTCTTTTTTTCCTGCCCACTTTCTTATTTTTTGCTTATACTCTTTGATTAACTCAAGATATTAGGCGCTAGCTTAACTTAAATGAACCCCAGAAGTTAAGTCAGGGAAACTCCTCGGCCTGCTGATTAATTGGTTCCTCCGTCCGCACGGTTATAAGCGCACGGTTATAAGCGCTCCAATCATCAATCACGCCAGTGGTTCTCAAAGTAGGGTCCGCGGACCCCCAGGGGTCCTCGGGTGGGTTCCAGGAGGTCCACAGCAAAATTAGTACATCCCATCCCATCATTGTAACCACGTTATCCAGGTTGAATAGGCATAGTAATGATTCACTCAACCCACGATACGAATCGTATCACGATATGAGGTACACGATACGATTTTTCACGATATTTTAAACAAAAAAATATTTTCCAGAAAAATTACCATTTTTTAAATGTTATATAATTCATCTCCCCCCCGAGCTTCCCCCGCGCTTTTTTCAATTTTTTTATTTAACTACATTGCAAAAGAAGTAGCATTATTTTTTATTTCAATAAATTGATTCATATCGTCGGAATTAATATCGATATATATTGATATACGATATATATGTTGAATATTAAAATAAATATATATGGCATATATACAAGCTTATACATCAATATTGGAAGTATTGGAACATTTTGAATAATGGATTTTTTTTTAACACACTGCGGCACAAAACGTTTTCAGATGGGGGTCCGCGTCCAAATATATAGCCTATCAATTTGGGGGTCCTTGAAACAAAAAGTTTGGGAAGCACTGGCCTAAATGTCAAACTTTATGACACATGTATGCTGTATAGTACAGTGAACAGTCAGTCACCCCGTTCACCTTGCTGCCAACCTGCCCAGCTGACATGGCTGACGGTGTGACAGGAGAGTGCTGCCTCCTGTCACCCTGTCAGTCACTCCACCCAGTGGCAGCTGCTAACTCTGCTCTGACCACAGATTAATGCTATAGGATCTACACAGTGATCTATGGCCATGCAAGTGCAACAGCAAAGTGACAAAAGCGTTGTGTGTGTGTCAATCGGCGTGTTCAGGTTTTGGTCTCTCTCGCTCTCTCGTTATCTCGCTCTCTCGCTCTCGCTCTCTCTAAAAATCACACCCGTGTGAAGTGAGGGGCGCTCTAATCAATTATTGACCTTATACCAACCTTGAAACATACCTTTGTTATGTCACCAAGAATGGTGGTCCCTTATTGGCCAAGGGTTTCCACCGACATACCGACAGCAGATTTGCTCAGACACATATGACGTCCTAAATTCTCCATTCATTGTCAGAATCTACACTACAGAATCTACACTATAGCTGTTTATAGGAGGGGATAGCGCCCCTCACAAAAATCTCTCTCTCTCTCTCTCTCTCTCTCTCTCTCTCTCTCTCCATAGCCCTGATGTTCTGGGACCTCATCTCAGACACACTCAGGGCAAGACCGTAATGCTTATTGTGGTATTGTGGTAGATATACTTAAGGGCCTTCGACAATCAGCACTTTAACTACCGGTATACAGTAACTACAGTATGTCAAGTGGGTGGTAGAGTCCATACCACAACTAATAACGACGACGTGGTGAACGATATAGCCTAGTTGTAGTCATACCGCTTGGTGTGCCTGGCCCTGAAGATGGCATGTTCGTGTGAGAGGGAGAGAAAGTGTCTCCCACATTTAACGTCATTATCAACACAGTACTCCCTCTGACACATTCCATATGTAGTCTAATCCATCAGTCAATCATCTCTCTCTCTCTCTCTCTCTCTCTCTCCATTAGACACTGTCCACACATTATTTCAGGGTCGACCCACCAAACCGTTCTATCCAATTCCTTTTCAACCAATGACAGGTTTCTCCTCCTATACCACCACTCTCCGTAGATTAAAACGGAACGCAGCGAGACACAGTCACAGACAGAAAGAAAGAGAGAGACTCCAATAATATAAATCTCCCATTTTACAATTGAAACCTTATTAAGTTAAATTATTCGTCCAGGGATGTGCTTTTTATTTTAATAAGGCTGGCAGCGGCCATGATTGTAATTGCATTGACCTGCCCCTCCTTGCTGTCTCTCTCTCTCTCTCTCTCTCTCTCTCTCTCTCTCTCTCTCTCTCTCTCTCGCTTTATATCTCTGTCTCTCACACTGCGCTCTCCAACTGGCTGTTATCGCAGCGGCACACCGATAATGTCCTCTGCTCCAAAGTTCGTTAAAGCTCTCATTCATATTAAACAGCCGATGCGTCCCTCTCCTCTATGCCAGAGGACAGCTGTCTCTATATGCTATACCAGGCGGACAGCCGTCACTTACACCACCACCACCACCACGCCTGGGAGACAAACCCTGTGCCATACAACCAACCCTCTTCTTTCCTGTTCTTTCCTTGGGTTTCTTTCCTAGAGATACCCATCCCCACCCACCCCCTACATCACTCTTCCCTGGTGTGATTTTCTCGTATTTTCTCCATTCTCCGTTGGGCATGGGCGAGGCTAGCTATAGTTGTGGGACATTATTAATGCAAGGCAGTGCCCGTTGATTTTAAAGGCATGCCTGAGAGACAGACAGGGCCAGGTGGTGCGGTACGAGGCTGGTCCAGCTGTGAGGGAGTTATCTGTGATGCATTCCCCTTGATGCCCACAGACTGCCATGAGGCATTGTGGGAAATTACCATTTACTATGTGGCACCATTGTTAGAGATGCCTGTCTATTGGGCTATGGGGAATCCATGCTGCTTTAAGCAGTTAGTTTGACTTGTGTAGGTATAAAGTTGTTTCACACTGCTTAGCCAGAAAATAGTGAACCCACCCATGTTGTTTACATTGAAGCACCACACAGTATATCATTTATTTGTGATTTGGGATGCCATGGGATCACAACCCTTGGACTGCCACTCCCAATAGCAGCTTTTCTGTGACATATATTCATATTTTTAATTCATAATTTGAATGCCAAAAGAAAAATCCGCGAGATACACACTATATCTCATTTTCACGGGGCAAGACTATAGTATTGGGACAATCAGTCCTGATGGTGGCGGTAATGTCACCATTATGCCGATTTGGACCAAATAGAGCGAGTGAGCGGTGACCACTTCCGGTTTCCGATCAAAATATCCGGTAGTATCTTTGCTACTGTGCAGCACTATCAGATGTCCGGAATGCTAAGCTATCATCGTATTTTTCATAACTAAGTCAAATTAAGCTCTAATCAAGCCCAAAATATCGCATTTTACGCAGCGATGCATGCGCGATCACGCGCGTGCGTGATCGACCGTGCACGCGCGGATTTCGGCCGGTTTTAGGAAGATTACATCGGCCGTTAGCCAAATTAGCCAAAAGATGCTACATTTTGTTATATTAAGCTCCCGATTATAGGGAATTAAACCAGCCCGTCAATTCAGTCAACGGAAGGTTTGGATTTATCAATTAAATCCGTCAAATCCGTCAACAGTAGTTCAAGGGTTAAGAGCTACGTAGACTCATTTTTTTTGCACTTCTGCATTTTATGTACAGGGTGTACAGTACAGTACAAGTGCACACATGTGCATATTGTCTCTGTCGGGTGGAAATCTCATATACCACAAGTATCAGATCGACAAGTTTGCAGATGCTGTTGTGTGACGCTGTAATATGATCAAGTAGGGCGTTAAAAAAACACAAAGTTAAAATACGGAGATAAGATGTTTCTGCCCGATGTGTATTATAGTTTATTGACCACCATACTGACTCTCCCTCTTCCTCCTCCTCCTCCCTCCCTCCCCTGGCTCTCCAGGAGGCCCCTGGCAGCCCGCCCGTGTTCGAGCAGTCGATGACGTCCCTGTCCTCGTCTGACGAACACGAGCGCCGGATCTCCCACTCCCTGTACGGGGACATCGAGGGCCTGGACGACATCCCAACGCCACGGGCTACTAACGTGATCGGACGCATGGGTGAGTTGAGTTTACCATGTCAACCCTGACTTCTTTGACTATGTCTCCGTAAAGTGTTGAGACTCCATCACTCCCAGTGCCTCCGTCCTCAGCATCATCACCATTCCATTCTGTAATATCTCCAGTCTCTAACACAAGGAGTCTTTTTTCAGGCCAAGTATACCCTTTAGCTGAGAGAGAGGTGTCTGTCTCGCACGCACGCACACACGCACGCACGTACGCACGCACGCACGCACGCACGCACGCACGCACGCACGCACACACACACATACACATACACATACACATACACATACACACTCAACACAGTATAAAATCCTGCTGCAGATTGAACTTTTCACAGATTTCGTAGATTGCTTGTGTACTTGTGTAGCGTCGTGCTGGTTTCATGTTCATGTGTCTTTTCAGACAGTCAACCACTTATAAGCCCCCTTATAGAAAACTTGTATTTGATCTGCCATTTTTTCCCCTCCCCTCTACACCAAACCTCTTTGCTGAAAATAGCCAATCTACAAGTTCACAGTGCCTCAGTGTGGTGCGTTATGAGCTTGAAGATCGGCTTTTTTCATGACTTTCGTGCAACACTCACAAAGTAGGTCATTGATTTATGATCCAAAAAAAATTATAAAACATTAACAATATGGAGATACAAGGTTTCTAGACCGACGACAACAACGATATTTGCCGGCGGATGCCTTCTCTCCCCCGGGGAGACCCGAGCAGCACTGACGAAACGAATTCCTTGAGTACCTAAAAGCAGATCCGATTCATCGCGAAACCAAAATATACAGTATTGCTCATTTTATATATTTTCCTATTCAATGAAACATATTTCATCCATCCATGAGTGTTGTCCGGACTGAAATACATACTTGCGCACCAAAAGTAACTGATCTACAAGCTCACGACACCTTGCAGCATGGCATTGTGTGAGCTTGTATGTCGAGCTATATTTCCGGTATAGCGTGAGACCCGGCGCGCTAAAACCAGGGTATGTAAGTCAGGCAATGTCGAGTCGTCTTTCCCTGACTCGCCTCGTCTGCGCCGGTGGAGAAAATATGTGGACCGTATTCCTTTCATTTGGTGTCAGGTTTGACTGATGCTCATTAACTTTGCATCCCACCCCGTCTGCACACATACTGTATACAGTACAGGTGCTCTGAAAGCACATTATTGTTCAGACCCTCTCTACAACATGAACTTGTGTCACAGCTCCTGTGTTTCCACCTGTCAGTGACATTTCGACATTTTGATTTTTTTGTTTTTGTTTTTTTCTATTTCATATGTCGTCGAGTCTCTGTCTGGTGGAAACCTCATTATGTCCAAAAGCTGTTACTAATGTTACTACTAGTAGTAATCAGCAGTAGCAGAGCCGCAAGCGCCAAACACGTTGCTTGGCACCACGTTTCGAGCTTCCGGATCTTCTCCTTTTGATGTTTGTTGTGTGACGCTGTGATCAAGTGATCAAGTTGATTTACGAAAAAGAAAGGAAAACAAAAGGTTGGAATATTGGAGATAAGAGAGTTTCTGCCCCGACAGCAACAGTATGGTTTGGCAGCGTTGCCTCACTTTAAGGCCGGGGGCCAGGCGGCCCCGCTGTACGCTATATCATATTTGTGACAGTTACGGACAGCTCCTTCTGCCTGGGTTTAGATGGACGGGCAGGGCCTCTCTCTCCCTGTCTATCTTCCCCGCTATGTGTTATTTTACACAGTGGAGCTCAGACTTATTGCCTGGCCTGTGGGGATGTGACAGTTGTGGTTATAGAGGACAGATGCTCTGATCTGCTCGAGCAAGGTCAGGGAAACGCAGAGGCCCGGCTGCAGGCCCTTTGACTGACAGCTTTTTTGCTGTGGAAAGTCTATCTTAGAGAGAGAGCCAGTCAATTACTGGAACATGAAGGCCAGATATATGGGGGGGGCGTGCATGTGTGTCGGGTGTGTGAAGCAAGACATAATAGACACTCACATGTGCACAGCACAGCACACACACACACACACACACACACACACACATACACACACACACACACACACACACACACACACACACACACACACACACACACACACACACACACACAATGTGCACTATAGCAACACAAAACCACCATGTACACACTCTAAATCAAGTTGTACCCAAAACCTCATGAGAGCATTACGTACATTTTCCCTCTACTAAGAGGAAACAGCGATTACTGACAAAAGCTTTGGGGTCATTGATTGTAGTACCCCTAAAAAACACAAGCTGAGAAAAAGGAAAAACAAATGAATCAAAGCTCCTCTCATGTTCTGTCGTGCCTGTTATGTATGGTCCTGAGCTGCTATAAATAGGCCCCGCCGACTCAGAGGTAAATGGCAGAGAATGGGCTTTGCTGCAGGAGAATTAAGACCCGCGACTTTGATTGTGACTTATTGCGGATGGCAGCAAGTCAATAGAGTGAAATCGTAAACTCCATATTTCTGCCAGGGCCCCTGATTGTTATTGCTCGGTCGCTGCTCGATTTTTTCTGAACAAGCAAATGGATGTCCCCATGCCCCGCTCTGCAAGATGCCTATCTCACCACCCACCGATCGCTCCCCTCTGAGCGCCGTGTACGAACATCTGACCCTCCTATAGGACCAATCCTAAAGGGCATGGGACAAATAGACCATCTACAAGACCCCTAGCCGAGAGAGACGTGTATACTAGAGGTGTCAACAAAAATCAATTCGAATTAGAATCGCGATTCCCGTTATGAACGATTCAAAATCGATTCATAATTTCCAAAAATCGATTTTATTTTTTGTTTTTATTTTTTTTATTTTTTTCTGGTTACAATTACAGGAGTTTTCACTACATGGTGTTTGTGATATGAAATGTAAGCTCCCCCTAATCACAGTAAACATGTCTTCAGTCATTTTCAAGTTACTGTAGTATTGAGTATAGTCACTTCAGTTGGCTGGAGTAGATTGTGATGAAATCCTATGTATTGAATCGATAATCATTTTGAATAGAGAATCGTTTTGAATCTGGAAAAAAAAATGCTTTTGAATTTTAAAAAAATCGTTTTTGGATTGAGAATCGAGTTGAATCGAATCGTGACCCCAAGAATCGGAATCGAATCGAATCGTGGGACACCCAAAGATTAACAGCCCTAGTGTTTTTTGTACAGATATATGTATTTGATGTATTACCATGTTGTTGTTGCTTGTAAATCACTTAGAGGATTAGAGCGTCTTCTAAATGCCTACATTGTAATTGTACAGAGACGAAGCAGGGACCCCCCCCCCCCCTGCATATTATTATGTACATCGTGTTGTGTTGTAGATTCAACATTTTCATAGACTTGCTTGACGGCACTATCAGTGTTGTTGGATTCATGTGTATATTCATTTAACCACTTGAACCGTCAATAATTTGTAAACTTGACCTTTCACTCTGTACTTGTTCTGGTCTTTTTTTCCCTCTACACCAATCCTCTTTGCCGAAAATATAGCCAATCAATCAAAAGTTCACAAGGAGAGTTGTGAGATCGGTTATCTTTGCATCTAAGGAACCAACCTCCACATCAGGAGCAATTAGGGGTCTCGCTCAAGGACACTTCAACACTAACTCTGGGGGGGCCCGGGATCGAACTGGGATTCGGTTCCCATCCGGCCACTCTACCGGACACTCTACCCCTGAGCCAATGCCGCCCCTATAATAATGATAAACTATTATTTATATGGCACCTTTAACGTGGGAATAAAACAAGATTAGGCCTATAGATATGCCACACACACACACACACACGCCCGCTCGCGCACGCGTCTGTGTCAAAAGTGAACGGTCGATGTGGAGATGACAGTGGCGGCTGCTTAGTGGATTGAATTGCCAATTCCAATCTAGTCTCAGAGAGCAGATCTAGGAGGTGGAATTAGACATTGACCCGTGTGAAGACTGAAGGCTGAGGCGATTGGGAGTGACACAAGCTGCTCTCTACAGTCAAGAGGGGTGCTGAGTGAAGGTGATGGCAGCATCTATATAGGATGCAAAGGTGCTCGACTGCATCATGTTGCACTGCGTTAAGGTTGGTGGGGTTATAGGGGTGGGGTCGGGTTGGGTGGGTGAGGCCAGTGGTGGAAAGTAACTACATTGATTTGTTTAAAGGACCACTTCACCACTTTTCAACCTATCTTCATATAATAGGTCCTCACTAATAATCGTGAAAAAATGGCGCAATTTTTTTCTACTCGCTCTGTGTCTCATAGGAGGGCTGTGGGCAGTTCAGAAACCGTCTTCCAGTGACATCATCGATGGGGAATACAAGCTAATAAAAACTGCAGGCTTTCTAGTCCTGAAAAGTTGCAATGCGAAAATGGAAGCCATCGTTCTCACGATAATGAAAATCTAAACATTTTTGTAAAAAAAATCTTTAATGATGATGTCACTGGAAGACGGTTTCTAAACTGCTCACAGCCCTCCTATGAGACACAGACTGAGTAGAAAAACATTGTGCCATTTTATCATGATTATTAGTGAGGACCTATTATATGAAGATTGTGGTCCTTTAAGTACTGTACTTCAAGTACAATACTTTTGTATTTTTACTCAAGCATACTATTTGAATTCCTGACTTTTACTAGTATTTCTAAATTGCAGTATTGATACCTACTTTTTATTCTTTACTAAGTAAAGAATATGAGAACTCTTTCTACTTGTCTATGCTTTGAGCAGAGTTTGTTTTATCAAACTATGCCTCTGTCTTTTATGTTGGCTAGACTATACTAGACAGACTAGACAGTATGTTGTCCCTATCGGGTGGAAACCGCATTTATACATAACATTTTTACTTTTTCAGGATTCAAAATGTGTGTGTGGGATTTGTGCATCCACCTGTTCGGCCTATTGTGGGAATCGACTGACCACAACAACTGTCTGACGTTGTAGGATATTGTCTGTCAGCTCCGTCACACATCGGTCAGTGTCCCACTTAGTGCGGCGTTGGTCGAGGGGCGCCAGTCCACCGCTATCAGGTGTAATAGGCCTGCCTGCCTGTCAGTGTCACCATGTGCCGGTGTTGCCAGTGTTGCTGCTTATTATAAGTGACTTTGGGCTTGTTTCTCTGTAAGACAACTTGTAAATATTGGTAATTGCGGGTTGCATTTTTTTATATATATATACAGTATATATATATATTTCGTGCCAGGGACTTGCATCACGACAACGTGTTGTGAGCTTGTTTCATTTTTCATCTCATTTCAACCTTTATTTAATTTTCGGAGAACACACAGAGCTGGGGCCCTCTTCTTCAGCTTGTAGTTTGGCTATTTTCAAAATAGCTTATGTAAATATTGCGATATTTGCGATATATCGATATATTGTATGACATTTCATCAACGATATATCACGATATCTGCCACTACAAAATACTTGGAACTGAAAAAATGCTATTTTCGTGCTCGGACACAAAAAGGGACACTCTGTCTATAGTGGTTGCACCACTCAAACACTAAATTAATACTCAATAAACTCCCCCTTTGCCTCATACCCTCATCATAATGCCTCACAAACACCACCAACTGACCATTATCACTGGTATCATCATAATACCTCACAAACACCACCAACTGACCATTATCACTGGTATCATCATAATGCCTCACAAACACCACCAACTGACCATTATCACTGGTATCATCATAATACCTCACAAACACCACCAACTGACCATTATCACTGGTGTCAGTGGACTTGTCCACTGCTGGGGAAATGCATTCTGCATTTTGTATTCCCACAAAGCTGTTTGGACAAATCACCATCCAGTAATTCAGTACTTCTGGTTGCTGTGGAATCTGAGAGTGGGATTTGCTTTATTTTAGCTGTCATTTTAGCTGCCTTTTCTAAACATGTTGTTCATCACTTCATTATGAACAACATTTAAAAATAATAATAATAATAATCGATATCGATTATTTATCGTGGGAGGACGTATCGATATATATCGCAATATCGATATTTCAGCACACCCCTAGTAAATATGTACATTTGAGCCGGTAACAAGTTATGTGCGCACACAATGGCCGTAGTTCAGTTTGGCAAGTCAAAGACCGTGACGCATGTTGAGCATGCAGAAGCGCCGCCTATACGCCGTGCTCTGCGGCCACGATACGTCACCGACACTACCACTAACCCTGACGTGACCGTCTCTGCAGCCCCGTTTGGAACACGTTGAGAGCTTGTAGATCTGTCTGTTTTTGCAGCGCTGGTGTTCGTTCACGTTGTCAATAACACAATACAGGCAGAGATGAAGTGAAGTTCAATCAGTGCGTTGAATCAGCAGCAACAAGCTAACACCAGCTTAGCTTAACTTGTTGCTAATGATTTGTCACTCCCGTCATTTTTTTTTTTTTTTTAACTAATGATTAGCCAGTTAGTTTCCACTTTCCACCCGGCAGCTGTTACGACTTTGCTGGCCCAAATTGATTCGCATTTTGCTCACACTTACATTATTTCGCTGTAGGTTAATATTATTTTGCAAAAAGAAAAGAATCGCCGCGAATAATAAAAATGAGGCGACCCCCCGAGTTCACTCCCACTTACACTCATCATCCTTTTGCCCTTGAGGGTGAAAGTTGGACAATCTCTCTCTCTCTCTCTCTCTCTCTCTCTCTCTCTCTCTCTCTCTCTGTCGCCCACCCTTATACGCTATACCCCTCCCTCTCCACCTGAGATAGAAGGAAGTGGAGAAACACATGGGAGTTGGCAGGCCTCCGTCCCGTCCCGGTGAGGATGGTCCAGGTGGGTTCGTGGCGCAGATGTTGTTAGCATAGCGCTGCAGCCTCCGGCTGCGCGTTCCGCTTCCCCTCTAATTGAAAAGTGCAGCCGGCAGCGAGGTCCTCACGCTGGGGCGAAAATTGGAGCCCGTAAGACCTTTCCGCTGTGGCCGTCGCAGACACTTTGGCAGAGTGCCCGCATGTGCCAAGAACTGGGACACCCGAGCGAGCAAGGAAGGTGGAGGTGGAGGGAGGCAAACAGGCCGCGTCGCACTGCTCCATAGCACTCAGTGAAGTCTTTTGGGTCAATGGGGTATATATTGTGAGTGCGGATATATTGTGAGTAGCTCCCTTGTTCGTTATAGCAACGTGTAAACCAAACTGATGTTCGTCCCCAGGGAAGAGTATACATGCACAGTGCACATACAGTATACAGGTAATAGCAAGTTTGCACACACATGCTCACACGTGTGCGCACACACACACACACACACACAGCCGATGACATTGACTGTATCGCCAATCACTGTACTGTGGCAGCTGTGATGCCCAGGTTAAATTGACTATTACACCCTCTCGTCAGGCTAATTTTGTGGGCTTCAGCCACGTACGTTGTTGCTAAGGGAGACACATGGCCGGTGCTTTAGAAAACCCTCGTGAATGTGCCCAGTTCTTTGCCGGTATTTATACGAGAATGTCCCAGAGATATATATATATATACATATCGTCTCTGCTGGGTGGAAACCTCATCCATAACTAATCATGGGACCCTGACGAAGGCTTGTATAGCCCAAATGCCTTGGTCTATTTTAATGATCTTTGCCAGGCCGTTACAATAAAGGCTTTTTTCACTTGACTGGAACCTCTGCGCCTTGGACCTCTTTTTATTTCCATAACTGTTGCTTCTCAAGATTCTAATTCACATGCACACGTGCGTGCGTGCGTGCAAAAAAAACCCAAAACACATCCATATCCATAGACAGGGCATTGTTGCCTAATGGTCTCTTTAGAGGGTGCGTCTATCCCAGGACTTGACCCCGTTTTCCCCACACCTATTACAGTGCTCTCACAGGCTGCAGACTCATCCTCTCATTATGCACTGTCATCAACGCAGGAAATGAGCCGGAGTGACCTCCCTTAACGCGCTGCGGAGGCTTCCTGAGAGTGCTATTAACCCATTCTGGGCGGGAACCCCTCTTGGTGTTTCAAGCATTATGTTATACTTTAGCTATTGAAAAATAGCAGATCTACAAGCTCATAGCGCGCCACCGAGTGGCGCGCTTACGAGCTTGTAGGTCTGCTATTTTTGAAAAGTCGTGAAAATGTGGCGTACATCTTTGAATATATATTTCAGAGCGAACATTTTTAACTAAAATATTGGCTTCTGGGGGGTCCCTGGAACTACATATTTTGAGATGGGGGTCCGTGGCCCAATAGAGAGAAATCTGGGGGTCTTTGACATGAAAAAGGTTGAGCACCGCTGACATAGAAACATGGGTTTTTCAGAAAAATTTTAGGATTTAGAAGCCTTTTTTTTTAATCGACCTCAAACCAAAATGGGTTAATATGGCAGAGAGAGAGAGAGAGAGAGAGAGCAAATGGCACGGTGTGCTTTCACTAGCACAACGTTTCTTTCTACCCTGTGTGATACCGTCATTTCACCAGCCTTATTACTTTTGAAAAGTAGGGGTTTAAAAAACATTTCCTGATGACTGATTCACTGCCAGCTCATAAATCATAAATTACCGCCCGCTGCCAGCTTTTTTCCACATTTCCTTACCTTTTAACCACCATTGACTCCAATCGGCCATTTTTGTGCTGCAGTTGGTCACCTTCTCTAGTGTTAGAAACGCTAATATGCTAACAAAAAAATTGAGCTCATAACATCATCCCTCACCTCAATCTGAGCCTCTAAAGCCGCTAAGGATCGCGTGTGCGCACAGAGTTTGGGGATTTCGATGACGTCACACCATGGAAGCCATATAGGCATTGCCTAGCGACGGGAAGCTAAAAGAAGCTAACATGGTAGATATAATAGTATTAATTCTGGATTAATAGAAATCAACAAAAGACAAGATTTCTCGTATTGGCACAGGCGGGTTTAAGCTCTATACGAGAAATGTCGAACCTGGCATTATATTGTGTTAAGTAGTCACAGAATATTTTTCTCCGCTATACGATCACACCCCTGACCATTGATGCTTATGGAGCCGTTGGCAAAACAATTGGTCCACGGCACAAACATGGGTCCCGACCCGCTGTTTGGGAATCAGTGACCTAGCACTCGTCAATGGCGTCGGCTGTACAATTCTTTCCCCGTGAAAAGGTTGAGTCGACACTCGCTGCGAAAGGCATGGCAATGCTAAACGAGGCTCTTCCTACAGCTCTGTTAATGAGGTGACCTTATATAAAAAAGCTTTTAGCTAATGTATCCCAGAGACTTTGTGGATTCTCTTTGAAGATGTGCCTAAGATCTGCTGAGTGTCAAATTAGCCCGGCGGCGATGTATATCCCATCTTGACCACATGAAGGAGTTCTATGAGCCATGTATTATTACTACCCTCTGTGTTTTCCTAGACTTGAAAAGCAAGACTTTCTCTTTTTTTTTGCAAGCATGTGTTTCATTTAAGCTGCCGGCCAAATAGGTTTTCCGAGCTACGCTAAAGGTTATGCTTCAACTGTCTTTTGCGTTTTTTTCCCTGTGTTGCAAGTGGCAACATCCTCAGGGCCTGGCGCCAGTGTTGCTATTTGAAAATAGCCGCTCTATAAGCAAACAACGTGACATTATTGTGAGTGAAAAATAGGAGGATTTTTTGGGAATATTTTCGAAACATCACACAAATCTGGTACGGGGGTCCCTGGCACAAAATATTTTTTGATGGGGTTTGTTCGTGAACAAATTCAGATTAATTTGGGAGTCCTTGGACATGACAATGTTTGAGAACCACATGTTTAAACAACTCGCTTATAATAAGCAGACATGGCAACACTGGATGAATGTGAGCCAATGAATAACGGCTCTTATGATTCCTAGCGTTTAGCGTCCCTATAACCAATATCCCAGGCATCCGAGACTGTAGCCCAGCAGGCCATATTCCCTTTCAAAAAACCCTAAGGGCAAACAGGAAATGAGACACTTGTCGTCGAGCTAATCAAGCAAATGCTGTGATCAATTCCATTGACGAGGGTGTCCCCCCCGCGTGGCGTGACAGCGGCAGAATGTCGCTAAGAGAGAGTGAATGGCAGTGGCAGAGCAGTGTCCCCTGGTGAACAGAAGGTGCTCCGGAACCCCACATGTGTACATACTTAGAGTGATTACCTGCTCTAATCCATGTATGGCTCTGATAGCCCTGGCAGTATGGATCAACTAACGATCCCTAGCTCCAGTCACATCAATAGGCCAAAGTGTCATAGAGGGAGGGATCCGGGGAGGGAGAGAGAGAGAGGCGGGAGAGAGAGAGGGGCGAGAGGCACAAGGAAAGTGAATGAGGAGGAGAGAGAGAGAGAGATGGGGAGAGAGATGGAGGGAAAGAGAGAGAGAGAGGTTGTGTGATGGACAAAGACGAATCAAAGTACTAAGGAGGGTAGAAGATGGAGTGGAGCTATTAGTGTGACCCCTCACCTCCCGGCTCATCGTGCTCAGCTCAGGCCCCGGCAGGGAGAGACGGAGGAGGAGAGACATGAGCAGAGTGAAGCTCCACACATCACACTCTGCTCAGACGAGACGGATGCAGCCAGGTGGCCTCCAGAGCCAGAGAGCTCATCCATCTCTGTCTGCCCAGAGGGCCCTGTACTGTTAGAGGCCGGCCACAGCGGGGCCTCCATCTCTGTCTGCCCAGAGGGCCCTGTACTGTTAGAGGCCGGCCACAGCGGGGCCTCCATCTCTGTCTGCCCAGAGGGCCCTGTACTGTTAGAGGCCGGCCACAGCGGGGCCTCCATCTCTGTCTGCCCAGAGGGCCCTGTACTGTTAGAGGCCGGCCACAGCGGGGCCTCCATCTCTGTCTGCCCAGAGGGCCCTGTACTGTTAGAGGCCGGCCACAGCGGGGCCTCCATCTCTGTCTGCCCAGAGGGCCCTGTACTGTTAGAGGCCGGCCACAGCGGGGCCTCCATCTCTGCACTAACTCGTCAGGACCTGTGGTTCCATTCTGCTTTTTCGCAATTCAAGAGTTAAGAAAAAATAAATAGCAGATGTTCAAGCTCACAAAGCTGCAAGCTTGTATACGTCTGTTTATTGAATAGCCAACGCAAAGATCTAAAAATGACACCAGATGCTGCCCCAGTTTTAATGGGCTAAAGACTCTCACACGTGACTAACCCCCCTTTGTCAGTGTGTGCTTAAACTTAACTTAAACTTAAACTCTTATATACTTCGTTAATCCCCGGGGTCTCCCAGGGGTCTGCACTTGGCCTCCTCCTTTTTCCCTGTACACCGAGGGGCCCTATCTTGCACCTACAGCTCTCCAATGTAGGGCTTTCAGACATGACATCATGTGGCAGCAAACTCTATGGACTTTTTATGAATATGGATGCTACAGGGTCAAACAATGTGGTTAAAGATTCTGCAGAGAGCTTGAACTTTGCCGTGTAGACAGAGACAGACAAGCGCTACTCTACTTTAAATACTGTTTTCTGTACTACAAATCCAAACAGGACGATATGCAGCAGTTATATATTTGTTATAGTTTTTTTCTCCCGAGTTGATGCTCCATTAGCTACCCTAAATGCTACATCACATTTTAGGGCCCTAAAGTGACATCAAATGGATGGTTGAAATCGAGGGCCATAAACTCCAGCACTACTTGAGTGGATCATCTAATGGTGCTACTGCAGTTGCCAGAACATTATCAGCTTCTCTGTTGGTTGGAAACTTCATATTCCCAATTCAAATTTAAAAATAGCAAAAGTAGCAGATCTACAAGCTCAAAACTAAGGATGTCCCGATCCGATTCCGATCATTTTGATTTTGAGTATCCGCCGATACCGATTTTTCCCGATTTGATATTTAAATTTTCAACAAAAATAAAGTTTGAAAATGGAGATAGGAGGTTCCCGTCCGACAGCGACAACATGGTGAATTAGTTCACCATGGACAGAAAGTCAACAGTTATCGCGAATATAACAAATAGCCCCCCAATTCCGTAAGACCTGCAACGTCTGTGAAGCATTATGAAATGAAAGGGGGTATTATCCCCGTGTGACCTCAATTACGTATCTCTGAGATTACGTGCATGACTGCTGATTCCTCTCTGACAGCATTGTGATATTCTTTCGAGACTTGTTTTTTCCCCCGAGTTGAGCGTGAATGAATGCGTCCTGTGTTAAGTTGGCTGGCCGAGGTCTCAGTCTGAATAACTGCAATTTCGATTTTTGGCCGAGATAAGCGGTTCTGGCGGTGGGTTAGAACAATAATTACATTCACAGCGTACAAGTTGGATGCTTGGAGCAGTATTTTCCACTTATATTTGCAATTTGCCTTATTACACACAATTTGTTTTGTGTTGCACCACGGGACTCCTTGCAGCCACGCAGGTGCTGATGTATTGGTCTGGTCGGTGGGGTAGCTTAAGGCGAGAGTGACTGAAAGGTTGCCACTTGAAAATCCCTGGGATTAGATGCAAAGTGAATGACCAGTGCTCTCCCCTCTCCCGCAATATTTGCCATTGAGCCTGGCATTTAAAACAAATCTCCTCCAGTGTCCAGTTGCCAGCGTTGCCCTGGGCATCTCCCAGTTGTAACATGTGCTCAAAGCACATGTTCTTCATGCTCATTGTAGTGGCTAGAAGCACCACCTTAAAACAGGGGGACTTCAATATGTTTCAGGCGAAGGCCCTTAGCTGAGAGACAGATGAAGCAGGGGCGTGCATGTGTTTGTTTCCGACGGTCTAAGAGTCCGACAGGCATTAGTCCAGACACCCCACCCTAATCCTAACCTCACAGGGAAGCCACAGGTGAGTTTTGACCGGCAACGCATGTCAGGAGCCACAGGTGAGTCTTAACCAGCCACGCATGTGTCGGTCTGGTGCATGTCAGACCAACATCTGCGCTCTGAAGCAGAGACGCCCATTTCTGTATTGTAAAACGTCTGTCTCATAGATTTTAGGATAGCTTCATAGACTTGTTTGACAGCACTATCATCGGCGTTGATTAAATTCATATTTTTTTCTATCTTTGCTATGAATTGAATATGTTGAAAATAGAAAATGTTCCTGTCACACAAAGATATGGCTCTCTTTGGATTCTCTCTCTCTCTCTCTCTCTCTTTCTCTCTCTCTCTCTCTCTCTCTCTCTATCCTAGTACTGCTTTTTACGAGAACACGCACCGCTGCCATCAACCCTCCCTTATCCACCGCCAGCCCCTTTCTTCCACCACCAACCGTTGCCATGTCTCTTTGTCACCCCAATTTAGTGAATCAAAAGACAATTTTGTACAAGCACATACAGAGCAGCTCCAACCCAACCATTTCCTTTTGTCTCAGGCCCTCTTTTCGCTCTGTCTCCTCATCATTGTCGCAGATGAGCTGTAATTATGTGAGTGGTCTTGGCGTGCGCTCCGACAGGTGGAGAGGGAGGGGTGGTTAGTGGGGGAGGGCAGCGATTCCCTTTCCACTCTAATTATGCCATCGGTCACAGAAAAGCTGCCGCTGTAGTTTCTCTAATTATTTCCACCTTTCAAAGCACCCACGTGGCCCATGGCTCTACCTGTCCACTGGCCGTTTAATGTATGTATGCGTGTGCGTGTGTGTGTGTGTGTGTGTGTGTGTGTGTGTGTGTGTGTGTGTGTGTGTGTGTGTGTGTGTGTGTGTGTGTGTGTGTGTGTGTGTGTGTGTGTGTGTGTGTGTGTGTGTGTGTGTGTGTGTGTGTGTGTGTGTGTGTGTGTGTGTGCGTGCGTGCATGCGTGTCCACTTAGTGTTGGGAAAACACAACGTCATTAACGACTCTTCATCCGGAGAGCCGGCCACTGGTGTCAAGAGGTGCTGGATGGAAATGTTTCATGAGGCTGGGGTGCAGGACGCCATGCCGCGTTCCTAATTAAAACCATGTTCTCTGTGAGGGACACTCACACCCCCCCCGCGGAGATGAGCCAATGTATGCAGGCTGATTACAGGAGGGGGATGCATTGTGCTCTGCCCTTAAGTATGCATATCATTGTTGTCGAGGCTTGAAGCTTGAACCACGCCGCGAAGCGACGCGTTTTGAGCTCGTCGATCTGCTACTTTTGAATTTGACTCCTGAAAAGTAACAGTTTTGGACAAATGAGGTTTCCAGCGACGATATATGAAATATTTCTGCGTCACAATCATGGCGCACCAAGCATAGCCGAAACCTGCCTGCAGCAGGCATGCGTTATAGTTCTGAACCGCTGGGTTCAGGTTCTTCCCAAAGGACACGCCACGTTGCCGTGCCAGGCGTGCCAATCCGTGTGTGTTGCTCTAGCCGGCGATAACGAAACCCTCCGTGAGCGCTGATGCAACCGAGAGGTAACTCCACCTTAACAAGTAGACTGAGCAGTGAAGGATCGGTGTGTATTGGAGGAACACTGGGCCCCCCATGGACACAGAATATAAAAGATACACGAGCAGGCCTCTCACACACTGACACGACGCAATGCTCTGCAATCGTGTGGAAGGAGTGAAGAACCTTTGGAAGTTGTCAGTTCTCTTTCATGGGTCTCAATCCCGTTGCAGACATCATATACAGTAGTGATGAGAGTGTCGTGAAGATGAAGCATAAGAATATGAAAGCCACAGCAAAGACAGAGAGACAGGTATAAGTGAATGCTGCAGGAAATTGGGTCAACTGCAAGTTCTTGTTGAATAAGTTTGATTCAAAATTAAAACTTTATACATCGCATGTAGAAATCTCAATATACTGTATGAAAACAGCTACTATCACAAATATGAATTCTATAGTTATACTCCCCCCCCCCCCCCCCCCCCCTTTTCAATTCCTCCCCACACACATGTCTGTGTTGTCACTGCTGTTGTATCCTACTGACTCACCTGCCAGTGAGGAGCCCCCACCGGGAGGACCTTCGTCCTACTCCTCCTGTCCAACACTCCCTGCTGATTGGTGCCGCCCCCAGCCCCCAGGATTAACGTACAGTGACAATTATCACCCTCCCCCGAACACGGGCCAATTGTGTCCGTGTTAGAAGACGCTCGACAAAGCCGTGAAAAGCATGACATTAGTGTGAAGTGTCCTGTTCCACCTAACTAACGTGCCGCAGTTCCTCTGAACACACCATTGCTTCTCCAGCCTCCTGCTAAATTACTGGACGTGTTCAATTAAGTGAGGCATTCGAACCACCTTCATGCCCAGAGAACGAAATGGCCCTCATTTGTCCTGTATGGACATGACAGCCACCTTAATTACTGTGAAAGAGTAAGGACTAAGCATGTGCCAACAAAGGGAGAAATACCTATTCTGATTTCACATTTCACTTTATTGCATATGTCTGGCCTTTGCCAGGGCTCTCTCTCTCTCTCTCTCTCTCTCTCTCTCTCTCTCTCTCTCTCTCTCTCTCTCTCTCTCTCTCTCTGTTGCGGTGCTGAGGGTAATCAGGGGAAGGGGAGACACCTGGCCACTGTCTCCCCCAGAGTATAAAAAACAGATAAATACGAAACCTGATTCCTCACTCGAAAGGTTTCCAGTCTCACAGGTCACTTCCTGCATGTCTTCACTCATTCTAAAAGAACACAGCTGTTTACAGGAATGCAATCTGTACATTTTTTATTATATTGTATATCGTGTACATGATTATGTGGACCTACCGAAGGGTTACCACCTTGCCCCTTACGTCTAACCTTGTGTACATACTGTACCAGAGAGAGAGAGAGAGAGAGAGAGGGGGAAAAACACCACAAGAGTGAATTGACGAGTGATCAGGTCAACGTATGTTCTCTCGTCAGAAGAGAACAAGTATGTCAGTAAATGAATAACAATAATGTTGTACGTAACAGGTACTTACTTGTATTCGTGTTCATGAGCTCCGGCACCTAATCATTTACAAATGAAGCACTGTTAGCGCGACACCGCAACAAAGTACATCCAGCCCAAATGACTCCCTGCCTTATGACAAATAGCCCGGATAATACAAGTCATCACCGTGGTGATTGGAGTTCTTATTCTCCGTCACAGAATGCATGTATATCACCGGGCCTCTGTGAAATGAAATGCTTCTCAGATTTGGCTTGGGAAGCTCGCCAGGGTAAATATTGTTGTCTGCTGCAAGTGATTACGCACAATTGCTCCTAAGCTGCTAAATTTGCGAAATGACTGTGATAATAGAAACAAATGTACTCTCGGCAAAGAAGTCGAAGGATTTCTGAGATTTATTTTTTCTTTATCTAATGGTAAGCATGTGTGTATGTTTGACTCGGCTGACTTTAGACATCATGGGTCTCCTTTGCGTGTGCACGTGTCTCTGCATGTGTATTTGTGTGTTGATATGTGTGCACATATTGGTTCTGGAGGACGTGTCCACGCTAAAAAGTGTTCCTGTTTGCGAACACCCTCTCCGCCTTAATCATCTCCATACCGTAGCATCAGTGTGCAAGATCTTGTGTAGTCGTTCCAATGTCATTGGTGTTCCCTCATTGACTCACCCCTCCACTAAATCTGTATACAATTGTGTTGCAGAGATTGCATATAGATACCTTCATAGACTTGTTTGACAGCACTTTCATGTTGGATTCATGTTATTGTGTATTTTCAGACATTTAATCACCTAAACTGTCAATACTTAGTAAACTTAACCTTTCACTGTCTGCTCTTGTTTTGAACCAAACCTTTTCCCCGAAAATAGCCGAGCTTGTAGATGATAGATCTGCGGTGCTGTAGCTTAAACAAGACCATGAACCCTATGCTACCCCCAACAGTAGACCAATTCAACATGTTGAGGCATATAGCATCGTTTATGTTGTAATCAAGTGCTGGGTTAACGGTGGTTAGCCAAATCATCTGTCATGGTTTTATGGAAGTTCAATGAAAATATTAAAACTACTCAGCGTTGGAAAGAAGGTTTTATGGTTCGCTTGAAGTGGAAAAGTTGTCGTCGTTAAAGGTCTTCGTACAGTGACAAACAGAAATGGAAACAGTTGGTGTACAATAAATAATGACATATGCCTACAGACAGTTATTTTCCCTTTCATGTTGCCACTTTATGTCACTCATCTGTATGTTACAAAGCAATGTGAAATGATTTGAAAGATAGACAGTAGGGGTGGCAGAGAGCTTGCTGTTTGACTACCAGTAAGACACCCTGAGGGCGAGAAGCGACCGAGGTCGCGTGCACGCATCCGCCTGGGTGACGGCAGACGGCAGACTGCTGGGCGAGTGCTGGCGCTTTGGCATGGGGGATCAGATCAACATATGGAATGAATTATGTACTGGCCATATATGGAGCGTGCCTTTAACATTGTTGTTTGAATTGTTAAATAGTTTTTTGCGCTCTTTCCTCGTCCTCTCCCTCAGGTAACTACCAGCTGTCTCCCACGGTGAACATGCCTCAGGACGACATCGTGATGATCGAGGACGACGGACCACCCGCGCTGCCCGCCCACCTCTCCTCCGACCAGTCGTCGTCCACCAGCTCCCACGACGACATGGGCTTTGTGGGAGGAGCAGAGCACGCGCCGGCGCCCTGGCTCCACGACCTGCCCAATCACAACGAATCGTGAGTGGATTCACTTTTTGTTCTACGCTCTGTGGCAGCAAGACCTGCTGAATGAATTATTCATCCTATGATGGACCTTGTGTGTGTGTGTGTGTGTGTGTGTGTGTGTGTGTGTGTGTGTGTGTGTGTGTGTGTGTGTGTGTGTGTGTGTGTGTGTGTGTGTGTGCAGAACCAGTGCACACCACTTCAGTCCTATTCGCGCCATTTGAAAATAGCCGATCTACAAGATCTATATACATTTTGAACTTGTGAATTGGGGCATTCTGCACAATGAGTGAGTGCTTTTAGTTTTGGTACTTTAAGTACATTTTGATGCCGACACTTTTGTACTGTTACTCAGGCACATTTTGAATATGGGACTTCTACTTGTAGCAGAGTACAGTATATTTACATTGCAGTATATTGATACTGCATGTGTGTGCATGCTGTATAACTGTGTTTAATAATGGATGCTTCAGTAGGAATGCAACCCAGACAGACAGTAGGGACAACAGGCTCCCCTCCAGTCGTTGGGAATTTCGGAGAGCCAACTGTCTAATTCTACAGTTGATTTAGTCGACTAAAATGTATTTTGGTGGGCCTTGGTGGCGGCGTGATGGCTGCTTTTACACTTGGGTGTGTAGCCTGACATTGGGAGGGTTTGTAATTGACAATTATGCAAGTTGAACCGAACAATGGAAGAGGACCAGATTCCCTCCCCCCAAGTACCGGTGTCGCTCTGAGCAAGTAAGATCAGAGAGACGCCCCAATGGTGAGGTGAAAAGGAGTAACATTCCTCCCTTACACTGGCTTGCTAAAAGTGCCAGATGCGCCCGTTTGTCTACAAACTGAATTAACAATCAACCACCCCTGGATTAACCTGACAGCAAAGGGGGGTTTTTGAGAGACCACAGACCGAATAAGAGAAAGAGAGAGGTGACTATCAGGACACGACCCAGGGTCAGACCCAGGTCTGACCGAGAGATGAACTCTCACAAGATGGGGTGTCCTACCTCGTTACATTACAACACACGCACGCACCACTGATACTCCAATCAGCAATACATGCTCCCTGTTTTTGTTCTCAATATAATCATTTTCTACCTGTTGACATATGGAAACTATGGAACATGTAAAATGAGTGAGCGAGGCTGAAGGGAGAGTGTGTGTGTGTGTGTGTGTGTGTGTGTGTGTGTGTGTGTGTGTGTGCGCGTGTGCGCACACATCTGTGTACTAACGCTTGAAAGAGGAGATGGCTCAGCGATAAGGAGAGAGTGATAGGTGCCGTAAACGCTGGATAAACAATTCTGTTGACTCCAACTAAAACTGGTTAAAACTGGATTTGGAGTTAGACAAAGAAAAACGCCTAATTTAGTTTGAGACCCCTTTTCAATATAACGTGTGTCACCCAAGACACGTTGCTCAGTTTGGTGCTTCTTCTCCCCGAGACGCCGGCTGCCTCAGCCGGTGGGCTCTTAGAACTGCACCGCCACGCGAAACTACATCAGGACTTAGAGCGGTCCCGTTTGCTAACTTGTGGTTTTCCATATGAAACGATTTGATCGACTTTTTATACTTTATACTTTAACTAAACAAGGACGAGTAAAGTTACACTCGCGTGCCGCGCTGGAAACTAATTTTGTCAACTTAACCCTGGTATCCAGTTTCCGAGCGCCGCTGAGGTCTCATCATCAGAAAGGTTGGTCAAGGATGTATTTGAGAACATTCAGGCTCCCAGAACGACATGATAACTAATGATAGGGTTAGCTACCCTTTTGACTTAGTTTTGTCATTTAGATCTGAAAGTGACGCCAACCAGAGCCTCTCCTCGCGCCTCTTCCCTCTTTCTTCTTCCTAAAACTATCTTTGCATTGTGCTTGTAAACTGAACGGACCTATAGTTGAAATTGTTATTTGAGTAAGACTGGACTTTATAACGTTTGCCCTTGGCTATTTTGCACAACTCATGTGCAGACTAGTCAGAAGCAACTATACCACAGTCTACCAAATAGTATATTTTCAATGCGCATGGTTAAACCTTTCTGGCTCATGCCCCGAATTGGATTAACCCTGACGCGCCCGTTCTTGCTATGTTTTTATTTGAGTATATGACAAGTATGTTGTAACAGTATTTCGATATAATAAATATCTCATTTTGCTGGTACAATCTAAACAAATCTCCGGACTATTCTTTGATTCCGTCTGTGTGTATTTGATTTGTTTTATATTGGGGGAACTGTAACACAGTATTTATTCATACCAGGTATTCGTAACTCACGTCTTCAGATAGACGTTTTTATGATAAGATACACAGTATGTACATAGTTTCAAATCGCTTCATTCCGAGTGGAAACTATGTGTATATTGACAGGCTAAGTGACTCACGTCTTCAATTGGACGTTAATGAGATGCAAGTAGATAGGAATTAAATGTGTATTCGATTCGCTGGCGAGTCGGGGTTGCATTTGATTTCTGGCTAATTGACATCATAATCTTGCCTAATAATCCCTACATAATGGTGCCCCGTTAACGGAACTGGTTTACTGTGTTATATAAGACCCTTCGATGTGAGAGAAATTAATGTACATGTAATTGGAATCGAGGTTGTTTTTTTTAGAGTTGTTTTTAGAGTAAATGGTTTGATCCGCGTCTCACGCTGTGACCGTGGCTGGAACCTAGAACATTACGTTTGAATATCCTCCGACATTTAGGTCCCAGGTTTCTGCAGAAACGGGATTACTATTTACTGGAGCGTAATTAATAAAAAGTGGGCTATCGTTTAACTCTTTGAGCGTTTCAAGGATTTCTATATAGTAGGTAGACTTCTCTATGGCCAGAATGGCGTTTTTGAATGATTTATTGAAAATTCTCTGTTGTGAATGTGTGACAACGAAAGACCTTCAGAGAAAGCTTGACTTGTCTGCTTCCAGGAAAAAAATGAACTGAGTTGATAAAATGTTTAGTTCTTGTGTTGGAAGCCATTTAAAAGAGCCTGCATTTACACTGTTTCTGTTTCTAGGACAACCAAAAAAAGTTATGCCCGGTTGAAGTTTTATTTTCTAAATAACTTTTTTTCTGCTGGGCATACATAGCCATGCAATATCTCATTTTAAAGGGTGAGTTGTCTAGTTCAATTAAAATAAAATAAAAAGTTTCTCACATGTACCACTGTAGATATTTTGCCATCTATAAATAGCATGGTCAGTCATGATCAATCTGACCTATCCAGCTAAAAGTCCCCATAGCTCTGAAATTGGAACATCATATAAACTCAATTCTTTTTTGGGGTAAAATTAGACATTCTAACGCACATTTTGATATATACCATGTTTACATAGTCTTACCAGTACCTTGTCTATTCATGCATGTATCTCAAAAACCTGTTATGAAGAAACACAGTTTTGATAAAAAACACATCCAAGGACATTGTTTTGATATGACTTGGTGCCCATGATATGTATCAAAATATAGACTTGAATGTATACTGTATTATAAAAAAGAAATTGAGTTATTACCATCTACCGTTACAGAGTAAATCACAGTTGAAACTTGCTTAGTCATATACAATAAACCTCACAATAGTGAACAAAATAGTCATGACAGGTCTAACTCATTGTAAAAGCGTCTTTTATTTTTTACGACTACTAACATAATAAAATGATAAATATTACAGAAAATAAATAGGCCTACATACAAAACAGTTACTCCTCCCCTAGCTCTGATCCATAGCTCTAAATGCGCATTTAGAGCTATGGATCAGAGCTACTCCTCCCAAATGTCCCCAAACCCAGTCCTTGACGGTGTGTGTGTGTGAGTTAACCTGACTCCGCCATATGGGGCAGCAGAGTGTACACTGTGTTCCCCCCTCCTGCTCCCATCTGGGAACTCTCAGGCAGACTTGATGCCCGGCCACAAAACGGCCTGGCCAATCAGCAGCAGCTTCTAGCAACTTCTAGCAGCAGCTTCTAGCTTCTACTAGCTGCTGCTGATTGGCCAGGCCGTTTTGTGAGCAACTTCGCTTCTAGCTGCTGCTGATTGGCCAGGCCGTTTTGTGGCCGGGCATCAAGTCTGCCTGAGAGTTCCCAGATGGGAGCAGGAGGGGGGAACCCAGTGTACTCTCTGCTGCCCCATCTGGCGGAGTCAGGTTATGTGTGAGTAGGCTAAATAAAAAAAACACCCAAAAACTGCCCCCCCTGAAATGAATGAATGAATGAATGAATCCGGTTCAGTGTCGGAGAACGCCATCGCAGTCTTGACTCTTCATCCTCCTCCTCCTCCTCCTCATCTGATGCCAGTTCTAAATATATAAAAAGAAATAAACATTTTAGCTGTAGTCAGTGCACGCTACTATTACATGGCGTTTTACCCGGCTGCTGGCGATCAATGATTTTATTGTGCAGTGTCTTTGTGGGCCGAGTCGTGGCATGACAAATACAAATAGATGCTTGTATAAGTAGTATCACGATAAAATAATATGGCAACGTTAGAATGAAACACCAATGAGTGATCGGTGGTAATGTAGCTAGCTGCCCAGGGTATATCCAGCACCATTGCGTCGCAATCATCCAGCAACATTGGTACTGGCTATTGCCCGGGCTTGTGGCCCGGCCAATAGCCAGTACCATTTGTGCAGTGTTTGTTAGCAACTACTACTAGCCAACAGCCAGTGGAATGTGGTGACGTGATGGTGCTGGATATACGCTGGGCAGCTACATTACACGCGATCACTCATTGGTGGTGTCATTCTAACGTCGCCATATTATTTTATCGTGATACTAATTATACAAACATCTATTTGTATGCCACGATTCGGCCCACAAAGACACAGTACAATACATTCATTTGATCAGATGTTTTTGTTAGCTACGTCGATCACCTATAGTACCGACCCTTGTTATATATTCTCCGACTATGCATGTCACGATGACTAAACCAGTTAGATCTATCCATATATGGTTCTACCACATCTATCTGATATCAGCACTAGGTCGGCTCGGGCCAAATATAGGGATCGTCTTACTAGACATGTCATATTAGGGCATTTTCGAATACAATAAAATTACCTTTTAGCGAAGGCATCAGCCTTGGTGGTAACTCCGGTGGGGAGAAGAAAAAACATTGCACACGTGTAATCCGCGAGGGTGGATGTTGCAGCCCGGCCAACGGTCTGGGACTGGAGAATGCCACTGGACACGGATGGATCATTTTTCAGATTGTTTTTTTTGCGGCGACTGCAAACCTGGCTGAAAAACTCTTCCTCCAGTGCCCACCTCGGAGGAGTCAACCAACCCCCCTGTTCACTGGGGGCTGGGCGTCAGTTTCCAATAGGAAAGCATACACGTGTGTCACGTGACACGGGAATTCTGGGAAATGTAGTTGATATTTATGCTCAATACTATATACAGAGGTGCGGACCGAATTAATATATTGGTATTAATAAAAAAAGAGAACTACGGAAAATCACGTACAGGGCAGAAAAGACTAATGCAAAACTCCACGTGTTTTCCAGTAGTAATCTGTCTAAGGGTTAAGAGATTCTGTTTCCTAACGCCCAGTTGCACTGTACCCATAATGTAAGCTATTCATGGGTCATTTCAGCAACAAATGTTTGCCACTTGACTAAGCGATTAGATTCGTATAGCGTGTATTTTGCGCTATTGTCAAGTGGAACCTGAGAATTCTCTCTTTACTATAAAACGGCTCACGGGATTACAGAAAGACCATTGGTTTAGTATGAATTTAGACTTAAATGTCTCCATTAGTGTGCCGCTTTTTGAGGTATCGAGTTTTTAAATCAGGAGAGTAAACAGATCTATACTGTCTGGTCGTTGGCTTGATTGCTTTTACGGGGCCCATACGGTTCAAGCAGCGTTATACTTGGTGTGACGTTGGTCAAAAGACAGTGTGAAACCATCTAATGTTCGGGGGACTCTGGCCATTGTGTTTTGCGACTTTGCGAGGTCGCCATTTTGGAAATTGGTGACGTGGGGCGTTTCCGCTGTACTTGTGGGACGCTGCTTCCAGCCAGATTGCAAAATCGCCATCTTGATTTCCCCCGTATGAACTCCGCCCTGAGAGGTGGGGGTCTCAGGCCGTGACACTTGGTGTCCAGCCTACTGACACGTTGTTGTGATACAAGTAAGGCGTGCCGCCCCATCTAGTGGCCGTCGCTGGTGTCACACGTGTCATAACATTAGCTTCACTATGTGAGCTGTAAAAGGGCACATGCATGGTCGTGTGTTTTGCTGCTTGACGAAGATTAACACCTCTTAATCTTTGCACTTGGTGGGGACTTATTTTGCGTGTCAAAGTACACTCATTAAGTTCGCATATACTGGTAGCTCATTAATTGCCTCACTGCTGTGGGGACATTTTGCGTTGTTTGCTTGTGTTTGTAAACATATAGCGTGGTGTTGTGGTAACTCACGTAAACCCTCTTTCACGCTCATTTCAGGCAAATTCGGTTGTGGATAATTGATTTTGTGGTACATAAAGTGAAACGTTTCTGCTATTTACGGCCTGTGCCTTGGACAGAATTGGAGCATTCTTTAAATTTGCATAGCCTTTGTTCTGTGCAAATTCAAGCTTGTTTTGTTTAAGGGATACAGGTCTTTTGTTATTCGTTTAATCACACCCCTGCCCTGGCTTATTTCAGGCATTATCATTTGAATTTAAATTTGTAAGGTGGACTTTGGTTGACTGATCGTTTTAAAATCTTTCAGGATTTCAGTCGATTCATTGGCCTGTTATGCTCAAATGGGTTTGTTTTGAAGATTACAGTTCCAATTTTGAGATGGGGATTGACTTAATTATTTTAATGATTCATTCCGATCTCTCGTTGGACGCTGGGATTTTTAAAATAAACTCTGTTTAAGTGTGTGGTTGAAGTTTTAATTGACCAGGCAATTAAATTGTTGAGTTTACTTAATTAATACCATTTTGTCATTAGGAGTGTGAATTTCAAGAGATTCAGTCATTCCTTGGTGGCATTTAAAATTTAAGGCTCGAAATAACCTTCTGGCTAAATGAGTGGTGGATCTAACAACCTTTGAGGTTTTGATCGACCAGGCAATTAGCTTGCTGGTTTAATTGGTTATTTCCGTTTGGTTGGATGTGTGGTTGATTAAACCTTTGAGGTTTGGTTGATCAGGCAATTGACTGATTGGGTTTAATTAATTATTTTAATTTTGGACATTTACAGTTTGAGATTTTTAATTCAATTTTTTTTTTGGTGTGTTTATTCCCTTTTTAATTTTTATTCACTCCCTTCCTTCCTTGCAAAAGGAACTAAGGGTGTTAATAAAAAGGGGGGTTAGGGGCAGGAATAATAACACAAACGATATAGCCTTTTCACTTGTGCACAATTGTCCTCAAACCAAATTGAGGACCACAGTGCTGTTTTTACCTGAGAGGCAGCGAGGGAGCGTGGTTGTTGCATTGTTTCCTACCGCTGTCTGTTGACAGAATTGTTGCGGCTTAGAAGCATACTGTGCTGTTAGCCAGCTACACGAACAGGGAGCATGGATTCTTGCGTAGCTATAAGAAAGATGCTTAGTCTGACAGACTCTGACATTCCTAACGTCGGTCAAATAGATGCAGACACGGTCCTTTCAAATCTCCAAACTTTAGCTAGTGCTCATGCTGAATCAAGACTTTACACTGAGGCAGAACGCGAGAAATTAGCTGGGCATGTATTGGCAAACTTTGTCCGGTTACATGAGCTTGATTGCTTAGCAGCCAAAGCTAATGTGGAGGCAATTGCCAGGTCTCGGCAGCAGATAAAAGACTTGACTGATGAACTTGAGTTACGAAAGACACAGGCTCGCTTGACTGATATTGTCACCAAGCTAGCCACCACAGATAGTAAGTTGAATAGGGCTAAACAAGAGATCGCCGACCTCAAGGCGCAGTTTACCCAGTTTCAACAGACCAACAGTGACCTCGTGGAGGCACAGCTGGAAATAACTTGCTTACAGGGCACTAATTCCCCACCGGGGACTCCTCCTTTAGGGGGGAGAGATGCCCAGTTACGGCAAAGTCTGACTTTCCAAGGCACACCCATTTTGGATGTGGAAGGAAGGTCTACAGACCCATTGGTGACCAACCGGCTGGATACCGACGTCACTTTGTGCGAAGGAACAGACTTGGGTTTGTTGATAAGCACTGACTTCTATGATTCCAGCCTGACCATTCCGGTCATTGGCAAAATCCCTGCGTTACTGCAGCGGGACCAACGGTCCCCTGATGGGACGACGGCCCCTGTGAAAAGAGACTTTGATCTAGTGTCATTACAGGCGGCTGACCCAGCCCTAGCCCACATGATGGCGCTCCTTGCTGGGGACACACCAACACCTATCCCTGACACAGACAGGGACTCAACAGAGTACCTAACACAACTACTGTTGTCAAGCGACTACATGTCACTGAGCAATGGTCTGTTGGTGTATGCTGTTGATTCATATACTTCTCCGCGTCTAGTTATACCCCAGCACCACAGGGGGGTACTATTAAGCTTCGGCCACAACTCCCCAACTGCTGTACACCGAGGTGTCGAGGCAACCTGCGATGAGTTGTGCCAGATGGCCTATTGGCCCAAAATGTACCAAGACGTGGTTCATTATGTGAAAGGTTGTTTGACGTGCTGTCAGTTCCAACCTTCAAGTCCAACCCCGAGAACACCCTTACAAGAGAGGGGAATTATGTTCCCATGGGCAGATCTGCAGATAGATTGGATTGGACCATTTGCCAGATCTTCTCAGAAGAACTTGGCAAAGAGCATGGAGGTCAAGAAAGCCCACTATGGCAAAAGGCCCTCGCAGGACCAGCTCCAAGTAAGGGATTTGGTTCGGTGTTCCACTTTTGCTCACCAAGAGGGGATGAACAATAGGTCCCTCCCCAAATGGAAAGGCCTGTACCATATAGTGGACAAGTTTTCCCCGATAGCCTATAAGATACAAATCGGGAAAGGCCAAGGCAAGCCAGTGACAAAATGGGTACACCGAAACCAAATCAAATTACACACGCCCCAGACAATCACCGAACTGACAGACTCTGAGACCAAAACCAAGGCGAGAGAACTCACCGGCAGGCACAGGTCCCCTGTGCCTTGTTGGCTGCTCTACATTGTAGAACTCTTAGCTGTGTTGTGCCTAGCCTATTGAGTTTCTCGCCTAAATAGTTTAAGCAACATAGGACCCTGTTTCCCGTGAAACAGTAAGAAACCTCCTCCCCTACCGAAACGGGATGATCACTTGGTATGTGTAACACACACACCATTAGTAATTTTTGTTTACATTTTCTTGTTTTATTATTATAAAAACGACCTCAAAGTGCCTGTGCAGAATAATGCTTCCTAAGATAGAGGGTTGACCTTTTGTTCCGTTTCCTGACTCGGTGTGAGACATGATCAAACATCAACCTCGCTAGCGGAATGAATTCAAACCTGTAGGTGCACTAGCCTGCTAAACCACCTGTGGTCACAAAATGTAGTTACTGTTTTGTTTTCTACCATTAGAGTGTGAGCCATTGCTCCTTAGTTTTTTCGTTTGTTTGTTTTTACCAGACAAAATAATTATTTCCACTAGACGTTGAGCCATTTGCTCCTTATAGTCTGTTATCGTTTGAATTTTATTTTAACAAACGAAAGTATTATTTCCTCTCTTCTACTCTGGCCCTTGTTCCACTTTTCTCTTCTCTATCACCTTGGTTAGACCAGTACAACTTTATCAATAGGAGTAGAGAGCTCAGTGTAAAATGACTTAGGAGAAACCATGTCGTTTTGGGTGCATGATGTGGTCAATAACACTTTGACCTGCCAGCAATGACATGTTTTGACATTGTTGTGTTTCCCCTGGGAGCGTATGGTCGTGCTCGGGGAAGCCTTACACCCACCTGAATGACATTACAGACACTGCCTCCTGCCTCTCTCTCCCTCACATGGATGTTACCCCGCGCCTAGCGGAACCTTGCATCCGCCTGGATGACACTACAGACACTGTCTCCTGTCCGCTCTTTCTTCCCCACATGAATGCTACGCCATGCCTGGAGGGCATTACACCCAGCTGAATGACAGTGTTTTGAATGAATTGACATTGTTTTGTTTCCCCTGGGAGCGTATGTCGTGCTCGGGGAAGCCTGAATGACCTTCAGACACTGTCTCCTGTTTCTCTCTCTCATGGATGCTGCTCCGTGACTAGCGGAACCTGGCATCCACCTGAATGACAGTGTTTTGAATGAATTGACATTGTGTTGTTTCCCCTGGGAGCGTATGTCGTGCTCGGGGAAGCCTGAATGACATTCAGACACTGTCGCCTGTGCACTCTCTCATGGAATCTACTCTGCACCCAGCAGAACTCTACACCTACCTGAAACGACCGTACAGACACTGCCTTTCCTACCTTTCCCCTGTGTCACAGGTGCTATCCTGGGCATCCAAGGGAGTGCTACGAACATTGACACCACTACAGGGGAACGCGACCCCACTGTCGAAAAAGGGGCCCTATGGGCAAGACAGACACCCCATTGGCCTCAACTTGACATCTTGTCCCGAATGGAGGTCAGGATATGTAACTAGGCCAAACGAAGGTCCACGAACGTTGTCTCTTCATTTATCCTAGAGAGGGGATATGTAGCCTGACATTGGGAGGGTTTGTAATTGACAATTATGCAAGTTGAACCGAACAATGGAAGAGGACCAGATTCCCTCCCCCCAAGTACCGGTGTCGCTCTGAGCAAGTAAGATCAGAGAGACGCCCCAATGGTGAGGTGAAAAGGAGTAACATTCCTCCCTTACACTGGCTTGCTAAAAGTGCCAGATGCGCCCGTTTGTCTACAAACTGAATTAACAATCAACCACCCCTGGATTAACCTGACAGCAAAGGGGGGTTTTTGAGAGACCACAGACCGAATAAGAGAAAGAGAGAGGTGACTATCAGGACACGACCCAGGGTCAGACCCAGGTCTGACCGAGAGATGAACTCTCACAAGATGGGGTGTCCTACCTCGTTACATTACAACACACGCACGCACCACTGATACTCCAATCAGCAATACATGCTCCCTGTTTTTGTTCTCAATATAATCATTTTCTACCTGTTGACATATGGAAACTATGGAACATGTAAAATGAGTGAGCGAGGCTGAAGGGAGAGTGTGTGTGTGTGTGTGTGTGTGTGTGTGTGTGTGTGTGTGTGTGTGTGTGTGTGTGTGTGTGTGTGTGTGTGTGTGCGCGTGTGCGCACACATCTGTGTACTAACGCTTGAAAGAGGAGATGGC
Organism: Electrona antarctica; assembly: GCF_951216825.1. Classification (NCBI taxonomy): domain Eukaryota; kingdom Metazoa; phylum Chordata; class Actinopteri; order Myctophiformes; family Myctophidae; genus Electrona; species Electrona antarctica. Next base: position 17,404,188 of record NC_136801.1, on the reverse strand, counting down.
TCAGCGATAAGGAGAGAGTGATAGGTGCCGTAAACGCTGGATAAACAATTCTGTTGACTCCAACTAAAACTGGTTAAAACTGGATTTGGAGTTAGACAAAGGAAAACGCCTAATTTAGTTTGAGACCCCTTTTCAATATAACGTGTGTCACCCAAGACACGTTGCTCAGTTTGGTGCTTCTTCTCCCCGAGACGCCGGCTGCCTCAGCCGGTGGGCTCTTAGAACTGCACCGCCACGCGAAACTACATCAGGACTTAGAGCGGTCCCGTTTGCTAACTTGTGGTTTTCCATATGAAACGATTTGATCGACTTTTTATACTTTATACTTTAACTAAACAAGGACGAGTAAAGTTACACTCGCGTGCCGCGCTGGAAACTAATTTTGTCAACTTAACCCTGGTATCCAGTTTCCGAGCGCCGCTGAGGTCTCATCATCAGAAAGGTTGGTCAAGGATGTATTTGAGAACATTCAGGCTCCCAGAACGACATGATAACTAATGATAGGGTTAGCTACCCTTTTGACTTAGTTTTGTCATTTAGATCTGAAAGTGACGCCAACCAGAGCCTCTCCTCGCGCCTCTTCCCTCTTTCTTCTTCCTAAAACTATCTTTGCATTGTGCTTGTAAACTGAACGGACCTATAGTTGAAATTGTTATTTGAGTAAGACTGGACTTTATAACGTTTGCCCTTGGCTATTTTGCACAACTCATGTGCAGACTAGTCAGAAGCAACTATACCACAGTCTACCAAATAGTATATTTTCAATGCGCATGGTTAAACCTTTCTGGCTCATGCCCCGAATTGGATTAACCCTGACGCGCCCGTTCTTGCTATGTTTTTATTTGAGTATATGACAAGTATGTTGTAACAGTATTTCGATATAATAAATATCTCATTTTGCTGGTACAATCTAAACAAATCTCCGGACTATTCTTTGATTCCGTCTGTGTGTATTTGATTTGTTTTATATTGGGGGAACTGTAACACAGTATTTATTCATACCAGGTATTCGTAACTCACGTCTTCAGATAGACGTTTTTATGATAAGATACACAGTATGTACATAGTTTCAAATCGCTTCATTCCGAGTGGAAACTATGTGTATATTGACAGGCTAAGTGACTCACGTCTTCAATTGGACGTTAATGAGATGCAAGTAGATAGGAATTAAATGTGTATTCGATTCGCTGGCGAGTCGGGGTTGCATTTGATTTCTGGCTAATTGACATCATAATCTTGCCTAATAATCCCTACAGGTGCATGCTGACAATAGCAGATCTATTGTCAGCATTTTTTGTTTTGTTTATTGGGTTTTTCTTCAACATAACATAACACAACATAACACGGTGAGAGAGGGGAAAAAGAAACGCCTGGTAACAAACAAAACAAAAAACAAACACACACACACACACACACACACACACACAACGCCATTTTGTGTTCTGCCCACTTTTAACTCTAATCCTAAAACCTTAGATAGATAGTTAGATTTACTGTACGGTTGTGCGCCGATGTTGAGAATAGGCGAATAGAGGGTATGCGCGTGACATCATCATCAAACCCGGAAGTTATGCAGGAATGCCTACGGAGTGGCAAAAAACTACTTTCTGGCCTTGATAGCCCATACATCCAAACAGAAAAGTCCTATCTGATTGCATTAAACAACGTTAAACAATGTTAAACTCACTTTGCATGTCGCTTTGCCACTCGATTTGCCACTCGATGTGCCATTCACATTAAGCATGTGCATACCCTCTATAGGCGAAATAGGCGATGTACAAGCTCTGACGTGGTGTGAGCTGTACAAGCTCTGACGTGGTGTGAGCTGTACAAGCTCTGACGTGGTGTGAGCTTGTACAGCTGCTATTTTTGGTACGCGTACGCAGTGTGTAACAAGTCTGGCACAGCTCCCTAAACCTAACATCTAAATGCATAACCCTTACCCCGAAGCCAATCTTTTCCTAAACTCTAAAAACCTTTTCTTAGCCATAAAAACACTTGAAATTGCCCTTACAATTTTGATTAATCAAATTCTACTATTGTGGGGACAATTGATCCTTAAAAAAGCAGAAAGAGTAATTCCACGCACGCACGCACGCACGCACGCACGCACGCACGCACGCACGCACGCGCACACACACACACACACATCTTTCTTTTGTTCCAAGAACCAGAGGAGGAAAAGGCCTCTTATGTTATTTTCTACATGATTGCAGTGATCATGTTCAAGGACCGAGACATCCGGTCCAATCATGTCCTCACACGTCTCCACACGTCAATGTGGATGACAGCGGTTTCAACGACGTGGGCCGGGAGGGTCCGAGCAGTCCGTCAATGTTCCCCATTCTTTCTTTCCTATATGATCTGCTGGATGGACAGATAGACGGAAAGATAATTGATTTGTCCCTTGTGCGGGAAATTGGTTTGCAGCAAAATCATAAAGTATGTCATCATAAAAGTCACCACTAGAAGAAAAAAAATGAGACCAGGCAGCAAGCATGTCGTTTTTAAAATAAATCCATCATGAGTGTCCAGGGGGTCCCCAGCAAAATGTGTTAATTGTGACTAAGGGGTCGCATTTACTATGAAAACCTGCATCTCCCGTCCGTCCGTGACATCACGTCTCCACGTCTCAGGTCTCCATAATATGGTCACGCCTCGTGACATCACGTGACATCATGGATACTCTTAGATCTCCACGACATCACGCCTTGTGACACGTCACGCCACCATATATGGCCATCTCCAGATATGACACTGACCTCATCTAACCCTGGATAACCCTGTAGTGTGAGATGCTCAATGATCTGATGACTCGCCGACAACTTTAAAACTCCTACAGTGTGTAGGGGCCTTTAAAACTCCTACAGTGTGTAGGGGCCATTAGTCTTTTTTTCTGTGCCTCAGTAGCAGCATTGCCAAACCAGCAGAGGATGAAACGCTCTCAATAAAAGCACAATAGTAGAACATTCTGAGTGTTTTGTTGTGGACATTAAAAGATAGCAGGTTCTTTAGAAAGTGCATTCTTGTGTCTTTTAGTGCTTATCGAGTTAGTCCCATTTAAGCTTACAGTATATGACTGAGCACAATGTCAAGGTAGTTTGGCTCCCCATTCATAGTGTTGGAGAACTACAGCTTTCTAAAAAGAAAAATCAATGGACATTTCCTTTGTTTAGAGGCGTTTAGGAGAAGGCTTGGCTTCAGTGGAGATCCATGGCCCACGATCACCCGCATCACATACAGTAGGATCGTAGTATCACCGAGACAGTAAGTGCTGCATAGACAGACGGATGAACTTACAATAAGTATAAGATGATAAAATGCATCCCAAGAGAGGGAGGGGGGTATACTGTACCTACTCTGACCTGCATTGCAACGCACTTTAGAACAGCTTTTTGTTTTACTTTTCTTTTCTTTCTTTTTTTAAAGAAAGAAAATAAATATTACCAAAAAATAATAATTAAGTCATCTAAAATAATATATATACTGTACATTCACATATTGTGACATACGGTAGCCAGAATAGGTTGAAATTGGTTGAAATTAGGTTAAAACACACCATAACCATAACTACCATAACTTTTCGTATAGTTGTATACTTAATATTACAATAATAGTGTGTGGTTATCTCAAAATCCCAAGGCACATCTGGATTTGTCTGAATTTGGCCAAACTCATTCAGCACACCATTTGAAAACCACATACTTGAGGTAAAATTGACTTGAGAGGTAAATTGCAAGACTCTGTGTTTGTAATAAAATGCAGTAGACGTTCAAAGCTCTTCAGGACAAAATGATGTCACTGCTATTGGAACAAAAGTCACATGGATATATTATTGCAGCTGTTTTCTATCGAGTGGGGGATATTGTGAAAATCAAAACGAGGACATAAAAATGTCAATAAACACTGGCGCTATCTGTTGAGCACGGTGCTTTTTGTTACCGCTCTCCAAGCGACAAAGGAAGATGCCGAGTTGGTTTTGCACTTTCCCCTAGAATTTCCCCTGCCCTTGTGTTGGACACTGGCCATGGTTTTAATTGTGTTTGTAGCATGTACAGTACTTGCATTTCCTTTTGTCTCCGTGTGTCCCTATAGCCGTTTAATCCTGCATGGTTTTTAATTATAAAAGTTTAATTCCACGTTTATTTACCCTTGACGGGATTCCAGGGAGTACCCAACCGAAAGCTAACTTGCTTTCCAAAGGCTTTCCAGGTATGGGACTCCATATGCTTAATATTTTAATCGAAATGACCACATGAACCGTAGCATCCCTTTCCTGGGCATGTCATAACAGGCGAACATTTGGAGAGAAAAGAATAGCAGCTCTGCAAGCTGGGATGGGATGTGTTGTCAACAAGTAACAGGGCGAGATTTGACTCAATTGACTGTACATGGAAAATAGAACGGGACCAAGTATAGACCTCTAGGGCAGGGGTTCTCAACCCGTGGGTCGCGACCCCTCGGGGGGTCGCCAAATTATTTTAGGGGGTCCCCAAAACATTTAAAAAAATAAAAAAAAATAAAAAAAAAATATTTTCACGATTTTTCAAAAATAGCAGACCTACAAGCTCGTAGCGCGCCACTCGGTGGCGCGCTATGAGCTTGTAGATCTGCTATTTTTCAATAGCTAAATTATAACATAATGCTTAAAACACCAAAAGGGGTTCCCGCCCAAAATGGTTTAAGGTTATTGTAGCAGTCAATTTATATTGGGGGTCGGGAGGGGGCGGGGCGGGGGTCCCGAGACATTGCCAAAGCATTTCCGGGGGTCCCCGGCCAAAAACGTTGAGAACCCCTGCTCTAGGGGACACTGGTCAATGAAGTATAATAGGGGTTTACTTGATAAACGTTGAGTGCTCTTAGAACAGTAGGACAGGTATCACGTCTACACATAAATGGATGTAATCAGACACCGCTACAACCTGATCACTTCTATCAGGATCATTAACGTGCAGTGGAAACATTATTGTCATATCATGCTGACACACAGTCTGACTGACAGTCTTTTTTCTGAGGCCTTCTTCTTTGCTGCATGCTCGGACAGCCGCTATTGGACGGAAAGGATGGCGCACATACTGACGCACTGCACTGGAGGGGCTTTTTATTCTTAGGAGGGCAGACGGTCGGCCCTGCCGCCAATGGAAACATTATTCTGCCCTTTTATTCTTTCAGTCTCCTTGAAGCCAACACTCCCCCCCCCCCTCTCTCTCTCTCTCTTGATGTATTTCTCTATCTCTCTCTCTATCTCTCTCCCTTGCGACTTGTTTATTATGAATTAGTGGATTTTCCCAAATTCCCGGCATGCCATGTTGTTGTCCATGTGATGTCAGAGGTTTTGTCATACTGGATTAGGTCCAGACTCAGAGCACATGACGTTCCTTCACTCACATAACACCCACTCACTGAACATGAGCGCAGACGCACACGCACGCACGCACGCACGCACGCACGCACGCACGCACGCACGCACGCACGCACGCACGCACGCACGCACAATTGTGTTTTGTGTATCACTGCCTAGGGTTACTGTGCATTATTCATATCCTAAGCAAGGCAGCATGCATGCACACGCAACCCTGAGTGTTAATTTAACTATACTAACTTAAATGAAGAGTGTGTGTGTGTGTGTGTGTGTGTGTGTGTGTGTGTGTGTGTGTGTGTGTGTGTGTGTGTGTGTGTGTGTGTGTGTGTGTGTGTGTGTGTGTGTGTGTGTGTGTGTGTGTGTGTGTGTGTGTGTGTGTGTGTCGCGTGCGACACACACACACAACAAATCAAGCAGACGTCTCTTACTCGGACCCTCACAGCTTGCGGCACTACTTTGTCGTATGACTTAATGGTGAAAATAGCAGATCTACAAGCTTGAGCTTGCTGAGATCTGTAATTGTTTTACTGCAATAGCAGTAAAAAAAATTGTTGAACAGTACATGCCCGTAATTAGGGATCTAGTGTTTTGTCCCTATCTACTGTACTCCCATGGCCAACTTTGTTTGGACTGGCATGTTGTTTTTTGTCTCCACCAGGCCGAAGGCATGGGGAGAGTATGTTTTGCACTCCGTCCGTGTGTGTGTCCGTCCGTCCTTCCGTCCTTCCGTCCTTCCGTCCGTCTGTGAACAGCTAATCTCCGGCACCGTTAACCTGGTCGATGCCAAACTTTGCACACACACTCCCTGGATGCCAACGATGAACCTCTGCCCCACATTTTCCAGAACGGCCTGTTATAGCGCCACCATGAGGCAGCTTTTCACATTTTTTACCTAAAACTGCACCGATCTGCGTGAAACGTTCCATGCACACTCCCTAGAGGCCAAGGATAAACCTTTGACCTGCATTTTCCGCATCTGCCTTTTATAGCGCCACCAGGAGGCCGACTTTTGTAAAACATATTTTTTGATATTACTCCTCCAGATTCTGTCCAAAAATCTCACAAATCGTTACACAGTATCTCTATGGTCATGTGCTCAAGTCGGATCTGTCCGATATTTCATATTCCATCCTAATTGGCTATAATTGGCTTTCACAGTTTGCAAGATTGCCCCGTTTTGAACAAAAGCCTCAAATCATGAACGCAGCATGCAATTTACGTGAAATCTTTCACACATTTTCTTACTAGGCTGAGGAATATATCCCACCCTTTTCACATTGGCCTGTTATAGCGCCACCAACAGGTTGATTTTTGCAACACACATTTTTGGAACAAAATGCCTCAAATCATCCAATTGCCATCAAAGGCGTATGAAGAAATGGCACCCTTTTCACATTGGCCTATTATAGCGCCACCAGGAGGCCACAACCTGACCTGCCCTGGTGGAGACCTGTGCCCCGAGGGGCACTTTTTCTAGTTATTGTTGTTTTTGTTTTTTGTCACAAGGCAATGTTGCGACAACTTGTGAGCAGACACGTCTGGTAGGATGCCATAGCTTGAGAGGACATTGACACAATGTCTGTCTCTCAAATCACTATACTTGTGAGTTTAACTATAAACACACACAAACAAACAAACAAACAAACAAACAAACAAACACACACACACACACACAGAGCGCGAGATAAGTAAAACAGGCATACAAGGATGGTTATGGAGATATGTCTCTTCCGGGAGAACTGGGAACTGTGCCTCTTTAATGCAGCTCTGGGCGCAGTGCAGCTGTGGGGGGTCCTGTACTTACTGAATATGGATTGTGTGGAGCCATGGATGTTCTCACCTCTGCCCCCCCCCCCCAGCCCCTCCCCCAGCCTCGCTCATGGGAGGCTGGGATACATACTGTATGCACGAACGCATGCACGCGCACACACACACAGCGACTGCATACTGAATCCTCAGTCAGCATGGTCGACTTGCTTGTAAAGATAAAGAATCCTTTTCAATTCGGCTCACAGCTCTCCTGCCTGTCCTCGTCACTGTTTTACTTTTCTCCCTGTTTCTCTCTTTTATTGTTTTGTACAAGTTCAGGTTCCCCCTCCTTTATTCCTATATCATTCCTCAAGTTAACCCATTTTGGACCTGGAAAGTCTGTTTCATGATTTTAGATATCATCGCTGTCAGAAACCTAATTTCCATATTTTAGTAAATGTTTGTGTTTTTTTTCTCCGTACATTTTTTCAGGAAAAAGGCGCTTTTAAAATTGCCCTCAGGTCTAAATAGGTTAAATCATTTCCTTTTCATGTGTTCCAAACAGTGTTCTGATGGATGTGACCCACACCATGGTGTGTATAAGGGGTGTCTGTGTGGCCACAAGATGAATGGTTTGTTTGGGAGGCAGGACGCTCTCCCTCAATTGTACATTGCACACGCCGAGGGAAGGGCATCTTGCCCGAATGTGGTCTGTGTGGCAATAAATAAGCAATTTGGAGCACTGTCCTGGCCTTCTTTATTATTATTAACTACTAAGGATCCAGAACTGCAGTTTTCAAGTTTAGAATCATGAGTTTTTTTGTTTGGAGAGGCAGAGAAATCCCATCTCACACGAGACAGCATTAATACAACGGCCTACTTTTAAAAAAAAACTTTTATTAAAGAATTATGTGTATGTGCGTGCATGTGTGTGTGCGTGCATGCGCGTACCGTGTGTGGTAGTGTTTGCGTGCTCTGGTGTGTCCTGTAGGAGCTGTTTCGTCTCTGTTGCGAGTGCTAAGTGTGATTATGAATTCATGGAGTATCTTCCAGTGTAGGCTTATTAGATCTTGTGATGCATGAACAGAGTACACAACTTTGCCAATAAATATTAAACTCCCTGCAATTAACCTACAAATGTACAATGTACTACAAATTAATATTGCAATTAACCCCCTGCTGAAATGCAAAGATTTTTTTTCCCGTTTGTCTTCCTAAACGTAGCATATACTGTAGGCCTACTGAATATTGAATGAATATGTCTACTTTTATCCATACATTGAATCGAAGAATTGTTGTCGTATGTCCGAAGGTAAGGACATACGACAGAACAAACTGTTCTTCTGGACTCTGACCCGTGACATCACTTCCTTTCTCGGTGCCTCGCTCCTCAGTCGGAGTCTCAAATCTAAAGCTAAACAGGAAGGCCCATGTCGGAATGATTTACAATAAAACAGATAAGACTCGGTGGGAATTTCCAACGAGATGTGCGCTTTGCGAAATTAATCTATATGAATTACTCAGGACTGCAGAAACCGTGGAACCCACCATGTCAGGAGCGAGACGGAGCGTGGAATCATGGGAGCTCATTAAAGACGCAGCCTCTGGTTATCAGTGCTGGAAAAGGTACTCACATTTTGTACTTGCGTAAAAGTAGCAATACTGCAATATATACATACAAAATGTAGGCCTATACTACTCGAGTAAAAGAACCAAAGTATTGGTATCAAAATGTACTTAAATTATCAAAAGTAGAAAGTAATCTTCATGCAAAATGTCCCATTTCACACGTTTTAAAATGTATACAAATCTTTTGAAAATAGCAGATCACAATGTGTCGCATCTTGAACTTGTAGCTCGGCTATTTTCAAATGGCCGAAATGTATATAGGGCTGAAGTGAGTAATCATGTATGTTAGGTAATAATAATCAAAATCTACAAAATAACTAGTAACTAAAGCCATGTCAAATAAATGTAGTGGAGTAAAAAGTACAATATTTGCCTCTGAGATGTAGCGGAGTAGAACTAAACGCACTGAAAATGTTAAATACTCCAGTAATGTACACACTTAAGTACAGTACTTGAGCAAATGTACTTATTACTTTCCGCCACTGCTTCTAGTTATCTGAGATCTCTCTGAGTGATGTATAAGGAATGCCTGCCTGTCTGCAGTCTCCACCTGGCGTTTTGGCCACGGTGAATGATGTAGTGCAGAGGCTGTACAGGGGTTAGGGGTACAGCCCAACTCACTCTACCGTTCCATTCCAGACCTGAGCCAATTGTCAACAAAGATGGATGCTTGTTATTTGAATCTCTCGCGGCCGCGGCGCACCACGGTACAGGTGCACCGCAAAGATGACAAGCTTAACAAGTGATTATTTCTTGCATTCAGACTTTTTCAGGTTCTGCTTCCAAGATATTCAAGTCACATCATTTCACAACATTGGCAGGTGATTTTGCTGGTTTTCTGAATTTTCTCATTGCCATAACAATGTGACTTGTTTTTCATATGAAGTAATCATGAAATGAGGAAAAAAGTTATGTTAGTGTCTTGAAACTAGTCCTGACATTAAACAAGTGAAAATTATAAAACATAAACGGCAAATGATATACCAGTGCAATGAGATAACTAAGCCTGAAGATAACTAAGTTTCAACGCTAACTTCTTCATTTGCTATAACTTTTAGTTTCACTGCCTCAGTGATCTCGCCCACATGAATATTTCCCTTTAATGGCTTCCCTATCTAATCCTTGACGAGGCGCCGTCAACTTTTTCTGAACCCCCCCCAACCCCCCTCCCCTCCCCAAACTCGAAAACATTTTTTTTTTCAAAGTAGCATTTGTTTGGCAGCATCCAGTAACGAGACAAAACACAGAGCAGCCACTCTTATGACGCTGTGCCAGCATAGCCAGAGGAGTTGAGACGACCTAGAACGAAGTGACGAAAGCTTTTGAAGAAGCCAGACAGAGATCTGTGTGACGGCTTCTCTCGCTATACAGTACCTCTCTGATTGTTTTCCTCATCAAATAGTAACATTGTTTTGTCACACTCCCATGTTCACACGCGGGAACAGTGGCAGTGCTACGGAGGCACTTCAAGAGATGTGCACTTGCTTGTTTTTTTTTCGACTGTAGCTCATTTGACAAGTTAAGGCCCTTATACACAAATCATTCTGTTTTTCAAAAGACTTTCAGAACAAAATACAAAATAAAAAGAATCCACAAATGTATAGTACCAAAAAACAGCCTTTTAAGAAATGGCGAGAAATAGCTAGAAGCTCCCGTCGTGAGATTTGTAGATAGAAAATTAAAAATTAAATTCTAAAATTAACACCACCATGATTTACAAAAAATGCCTATGGCAATTGAAAGAAGACTTTAAACTACAGCGACTGAAAGCTTAAAGTATTTATAACAATGATACAGTAATACAATCAAGTGTAAAGTCTGGTCAAATCCCCATCGTAATTGTTCTGCAACCAGCAACACCTGCTACGACATTAATGAGAACTGCAGGGAATTTGGCACTTCCGTGTTGGCTTGATTTAACCCATTTTGACCTGAGATCAGATTCGTTCAGTCGTTCTTCGATTTTTCAAAAATAGCAGACCTACAAGCTCGTAGCGCGCCACTCGGTGAGCTTGTAGATCTGCTATTTTTCAATAGCTAAAGCATAACATAATGCTAACACCAAAAGGGGTTCCCGCCCCCAAAATGAGTTAAAAAACTTGATGCTTATCGCCTGGTTTCGAGAGAACAAGTTTGGGAAGCCCTGGCATATGAACCATACCCCACCACCTGAATCACAATGCAAATACTGAGCAGAGAAGGAGATAGAAGTAAGAAAGTGTGTGTTTCTATGCTCTACTCTGTGTGTCTCTGCACACTCCATATAACGTTTCTTTTTAAGTATATTTTTCAGCTCATTAGCTTTCTCCACCATATGTTATGTTTAGCATTCATGACACATTTCGCTGTGTGAGACTCCTCAGACTTACGTCAGAGGCGAGACAGGATGAGGTTAGGTGTGTGTGTGGGGGGGGGGGGGGGGGGGGGGGGGGGGATCCTGCGTTGACATCTATTGCCTGCTGCAGATCCATCCGCATGTGCAGCTCTTTTGATCTGTCTCTTCCCTTTGAACCCAGCCAGGAGACAGACAGACAGACAGACAGACCGACAGACAGACAGACAGACAGACAGACAGACTCTGGTTTCAATTTCCTTCCATATCCTTTCTTTTTTTTATGTTGTCAAAATAATGAATCCCTTTTGGTGGAGAGGAGGATGTCTGAAGCCCAATGCATACGACACCAGGCAAAGGCTGTTTCGGTTGCCTATATTGTGTTCTTGCTATCTGACTATGTCTTCTGCCACGGGAACACGATGCCATGCATTGAAATGTTAGTCTTTAATGGCACTAGAGGTTCGGGCCACTATACGCATATAGAATAACTTGGTTGCCTTGTATTCGTGTTCTTAGTGTTTTACTCTGGACTAAAATCCTGAAGTTTCTCTGCCAATTTAGTTTTTAGTTAAAACAGTGGTTCCCACTAGTGCACTGCAGACCCATGAATACAAACATCTTGTGTGTGTGTGGGGGGGGGGGCTCTACAAGCTCACAATGGGAACCACTGGTCAACAACACTTACCACATTGACAGAAGAAATGCCCGTCTACGACTGCCACTCCATCAACTTCTTGATTCATATTTTAGAGATTGTCATTTAACCCATTAACACCTGAGGTGTTAACATACGTTTTCTGAAAAACCTATGTTGCTATGGCAGTGGTGATCAAACCGTTGCATGTCAAAATTATCTGTATTTTGGACGCGGACCCCCATCTCAAAATATGTTGTTCCAGGGACCCCCCAGCAAACATTTGAGTTAAAAATGTTCGCTTTAAAAAGTGTAGGCCTATATATATTAAAAAATGTTCGCACATTAAAAAAATAAAAATCAAACAGCAGATCTACAAGATCGTATAGCTTGTATATCTGATATTTTTTGAATGGCCAAATTATAAAATATGGCCAAAATCTAAAATGACACCCATGTTTTCCCGGTTTGAATGCGTTAAAAAAGAAGAATTTATCTTCCACTCTACTGGGAGTGGCCCTCGCTGCCCTGCCACAGTGTGACTGTACAGGCTTGACTGTCGTCATAAGACTGGATGCTGCTGACAGCACGCCAGCTCTCATTAAACTGGCACATACAGAGAAAGACACAGCTAGACAGAGGTGGAAAGAGAGAGGGATATGGGTGGAAAGAGAGAGAGAGAGAGATATAGAGAGAGACCCTTCTCGTCATTGTCACAGGTGGGTACATCATTTTCTCAGGAGGCTCTGACACTTTCTGTCAAACTGCAAAGATGACAGAGGACACGCACATGCAAGTGCACGCGCACACACGCGTGCACGCATGCACACATCCCGTAATCTGCTCGTAACCCCCTCAATCTCACGAGTGTTCGGATACACACTGGCTGGTAAACAATTTCTGCAAATTAACATATAAAGTGGAAAAAAGGGCCCATGTGGACTCGAACAAACAAACTCTTCCTTCCAAAAAATAGAGAGGGAGAGAAAGAGAAAGAGGGAGAGAGAGAGAGAGAGAGAAAGAGGGAGAGAGATAAAAACGAGGCCTATCCGCTGTGTAGATTTTAAGGTAACATTCCCGACAGCCACTTTAGTTGATTCCCTAATAGTCTCACAAGTAGTATCACAAGTGCTCTATTAACTGTGTGTGTGTGTGTGTGTGTGTGTGTGTGTGTGTGTGTGTGTGTGTGTGTGTGTGTGTGTGTGTGTGTGTGTGTGTGTGTGTGTGTGTGTGTGTGTGTGTGTGTGTGTGTGTGTGTGTGTGTGTGTGTGTGTGTGTGTGTGTGTGTGTGTGTCGCCCCATCCAGCTATTAGCATAACTACCCGCAATTTATGTAAAACATCCCGCGGCTCTTCCTGTGGTTCACGCACATGATAAACACGCACCACGCACGCACGCGCAGGCCCACACACACACACACCCATAGTGTACTTATCCATTGAGGTCGTAGGTTGAATCGGCGATGCTGACCAATGCCATTTCACAAAACACACACACATTTAACATCCAACACCCTCGGTGCACACACAAATACACACACACATACGACACACACATGCGCACACACACACTCATTAGGGTCTTAAATCTGCCTTAGATGCTAATTGTCTCCCCTTCGCTTGATGAATATTAAAACTAGCATCTCAGTGATAAGGCGCTGCATAGCCAGCGTGTCACACATGCTAACATTTGCATGCTCATCACGTCTGTGTATGATGATGATGACCATCTCATGTGGTGTTTGCTCTCGTCTTGACCCGAGTCCTTAACCCACAGTGAATCAGAGCAGACCCCCACCGGGCGTCACTGTGACAGGGAGTATAATAGAAGAAACAGCAGGAGTGATGCTAAAATAAACAGCTGCACGCACACCACGCACGCACGCACGCACGCACGCACGCACGCACACACAGCCAGTGTATCCCCAATGCGCATGTACCTGGCCCATGGACCTTATTCAAATGGCATCCATTTTGCTCTTACATTACTATCTGCCTCGTTCCCAGCTTTTACTCATCTCTGAGGAGAAACATGCACCAGTCACTCTGCACTCACCAGAAGCGAGGTGAGTCTCTGTGCACCTAAACTCCATTAAAGCGCCCCAAAACACAGCACCGGCGGAGAAAATGAACCCTGACACATAGGACCCGCCAGACAAAGACGTCTTTATTGATCTCCTGACTCTCTATCTCGGAAATACAGTTGAGGGCAAGCCCTCATTTTCAATGTAGCCGAGGTTACAATTCACAAATACAGTCAAAACAATACATCAACACAACATTATAAATCAGGATACAATTACAAAGGAACTTAAATGCAGAACAACCAGTAAAATAAATCAATTGAAGCAGGAGCTTTCTCTCTCTCTCTTTCTGCGCCGTCGACTTCCAAAATTGATGCGAGTCGTGGTGGCTGCAGAGCTGCTCCTGTGCTGTCCGAGGGTGGCCGAGGCATTTTTGTGCTTATGCTTTCCATCCACTTATGGTCATTCTGTCCAACTCCGGTTGGGGCTAGTTGACATGTTGGAAGGATTTTGGTAGCACACAGATTTCAGGTTACAGTGGTTAAAGCCACCCATGCAGCCACATTGAGATGGCCTGAGGGTGTAAGTTTCTCCAGCCGGGCTAATGGCTCCACACAGTTTGTCCAGCGCCGCTGTGACATTAGCTTGCGGCGGTAGCTAGGTATGCAGCCGGCTGTTAGCGACGTGCAGGGGCATTCTCCTGGGAGATAGAATGGTATGGTATGCACCTTATTGTTAGTCCAACGCCGGTGAACAGGACCGAGAGTCTGAAGGCCCTCATTATACACATTTTTGTGTATAAGCTTTACAAAGATGGAATGGGAATGCTGCCTTTGAACTGGCAGAGAGATGGACAAATTGCATCGTGGACATCGTGCTGGGTGGCTGTGTGTGTGCAGTCTACAGCCAGCAATGGTACAGGGGTGTGAAATCTAGGGTCCCCCCTGCCACTGTCTGCAACATATTTGTTTCTCTTTTTTGTTTTCTTCATAAAAAACAAATATGCTTTTACCCTTTTCCCTACCCAATTTGGTCATTGTCAATGTGTGTGTGTGTGTGTGTGGGGGGGGGGTCACTGCTGTTGTATTGTACCACCTGACCTGCCATTTAGTGAGAAGCCCCCACCGGGAGGACATACAGCCTCCCCGCCCAGCTTCCCTACCCCGAACGCGAGCCAATTGTGTTCGTGTCTCTGAAAGACGTGTATACGCTATATACAGTAGCTGTAAACGTATAGAAACTACCGATCACTGCTTTCAAAAGCTGTGTTGTAACATGTCACACCGCTGGTTCCACAACGCCAGCACGCAGGTTGGCTTCTATGGCAAAGCCAGGATTAATGGGAGCTCTCTTTGTGGCTGGAGACTAATGTTGAAGGCTGGACAGACAGCACTCGTCAGGGCCCAGCAAAGCATTAATAGACCATATTCATACGGCGGTCATATTGCCATTAAGTTAATGAAATGCCACCCTGATTTTTCAATGCAAAATGCCAACATGGCCGCCATCTGAATATGGTCTATGCCGGCATAGACCATATTCAAACACATTCAGCAGACTATGCAGTCTGCTGAACGTGTTTAGAGGCTGAGTCCACCTCTGCTCAAACCTCAGAAGGGCCCTGCATGTGCTGTATGTGTATGCCAGGATGCTTCAATGTTTTAGTTGAGAGAGAGATGACGCAGGGACTCCCACTACATATTTGATTCATGGTTTCCAGACATTTAACCACCTAAACTCTCAAGACTTGGTAAACTTGACCTTTGACACAGTATTTGGTCTGATCACGACGCATTGTGACCTTGTAGATCTGCTATTTTCGGCTAATGTTGGTGGTGGTTGAAAAAATGAAATTAAAAATCAAGTCCCTATCACAAAAGGATTTGGCATCCCCCCTACAGTATCTCTGAGGATCCCCTAGGATTCCCCTGTTGAAGACCCCTGGCATACATCCTATTACTATGCCGTAAGAGCAAAATGGCCACCGTGTGAAATGGTCAATCGTAGGAGCACCTTGCCAGCCATCAATCCCTTCTTAATGCACAGAAAGACTGTTGCTCAAAATTGAGCTGCACTTTTGAGACACCTCTGTTGTCATGGTTGGTGAGGGAGAGGGGAGTAGAGGAAGACGCTTTAGAGGGGAATGGAAATATATCGAATGGGGGGGGGGGGGGGGGTAGAGGAGCCTAAGCCATTGTGTGCATGGAGAGCTTTTAGCATGCATCACTTAGCAACACCTCCAATGAGCAGTTTCACACATTTAACTTCCCGTTAAGGAGACGGAGAGAGAGAGAGGGAGAGAGAGACATGTGGAAAGTTGAGACTGTGCATTTGCCTCTGAGCAATCCTCAACTCCAGTTAATTTTGAATGAGGGGAAGACCGTGAACGCCGGGGAAAAGCATCTGCTCAGAATAGTGGAAATCACTTTTAAACGCTGCTTAAAGAATGAGCGATGAGGTGACGTTATATCCAAATGGATTCTGAAAAAGAAGGCCACAGGCACACGGTGCAAGAAAAATACTTTAAGACTCTTTGACACTTGTATGAAAATTACACCTTCTCATTCCCTATTTAGCATGACAAACGACCCAGTTATAATATATACATCTTTATACCGGAGTTGCCGGTTCATTGGAAAATGAACGACGGGTAAAGGGTGCAAAGCATGACATTGACTGTATCGCCAATTACTGTACTGTGGTAGCTGTGATGCCCAGGTTAAATTGACCTGAAGATTACACCCTGTCGTCAGGCTAATTATGTGGGCTTCAGCCTCGTTGTTGCTAAGGGAGACACATGGCCGCTACTCAGGGCTTTAGAAAACTCTCCTGAATGTGGCCAGTTCTTTGGCAGGTATTTTTTTTTTTACAAGAATGTCCCAGAGATGTATTATTATGACACACGCTAGAGTGTGGTTTCTATGACTCACACACACACACACACACACACACACACACACACACACACACACACACACACACACACACACACACACACACACACACACACACACACACACACACACACGCACGTACACATGTATGCACGCACGCACACACTCATCACTTGTCATTCACATCCAATTCACTCCATACGAGTGTGACAGGAGTCTTTTCCAACCGAACCGTTGGCCTGTCTGTCTGTCTGTCTGTCTGTCTGTCTGTCTGTTTTTTGTGCCAAGGACCCCCAAATTGATGTACAGTATATTCCGCGGACCTCCATGTTTTATGCCAGGGACCCCTAGAAGAGAACATTCTGTTAAAAAATGATTCAACATATTGCAAACATTTTTGGCAAACAAAAGTAGCAGATGTACAAGCACGCTGCGCGGCACAAAGTGACACGCTGTGAGCTTGCATATCCGATATTGAATGAATAGCCAATGTATAAAACATGGATAAAGCGTTTAACATGATTGTGATGCTGTATGGTCTCCGGACCCCACTTTGGGAACCACTGCTGTATGGTCTCCGGACCCCACTTTGAGGACCCCTCTCCTCTCCCATCATGTCCCCTCCTCCCCTCACCTCTCCACTCCCACAGATGACAGGTGTGTGTGTGTGTGTGTGTGTGTGTGTGTGTGTGTGTGTGTGTGTGTGTGCGTGTGCGTGTGCGTGTGCACGCGTGCGTTTCTCTTTTTTCTTTCATGCTCTTCCACGATGAGAGCAGAAAAGCGAGGGGTGATGAATGAATGAATAATACATGTGCTCTGTCATCTCTCTCTCTCTCTCCCTCCTGCCCCCTCCTCCCATGTCGGGCGGAGTCCGTCCGTCTCTCGGCACATATTCTGATCATAGTCGGGAGAGTCAGATGCTGTCAACAGGCGAGCGACAGCATGCCAGTGACAGACAGAATTGAGTATTTTTAAATTATTTATATTTATATTATTATTATTTTATTTTTTTGGGGGGGTGCTTTTATTTGGTATTGGGCCAAATAAGTGCAGGTTACGCCTGGATAAATGCCAGGGAATCAGGAGCTGACGCTCATGCTACACGTGTACTGTAGTTACAGTATATATAGCCTACTTACACCATGCGCACATGTACAGGCACGCGTGCATCAAACAAGCGCACCTCGCCACACTGTGCTGTACATGTGTGTGTGTGCTCTCCTGTACATCATAATGTGTGTATACCGTTTCGTTGCCGTCGGGCAGAAACCTCGTATCTCTATATTCTGACTTTTCCGTTGTTTTCATAGATTAACGGCAACGCCCTACTTGATCACACTATTATTGTCACACATGTAAAAGCATACAAAGTAGCAGATGTGGATCTGCACTAGGGGCTGATGGAGAATGTGCGTCCGCATTTATCAGAGTTCATAATCAGAACCTCAACTCTACCACCCTTCTGTCTTTGCCGGAAGATTTTTCTTCTCCTTAATTGCAAACGGTTCGTCATTATGCAAATAGAGGTGGTCACCTCTCACAGCCCCCCGCTCTGTCCACCTCCTCCAATACTTTCAATTAAGATCCAGACAGCGATAGACGCTGCTGAGGTGGGCCTCATGCTTCGGACATACGGAGGGGGATATTGAGTGGGCCGTGACCCTGGCACACACTCAGCACCCTCCACACCCCCCTCCCCCCCTTATTCTTACCCTCTCCTGATCCCTGTGAAGGAGGGAGTGGAGATGTCCTTGATTTGATTACAATATTCACTACTGATTGAATGTGTGTATGTGGAACTTTATGTGCGTGCGTGCGTGCGTGCTTGCGTGCATATGTGTGCTTGCGCATGTGCGTTTGTGTTCATGTTTAAGGTGGGCAGGTGGTGTGTATTACATACGATTATAACACAATGTACTTAAGCTGATGTAGGTTAATAGTGTGTCTCACATTGAGAGACACATTGTCTCATTTTGTTTATGTAACAAATGTATTGTGAGGCTGACTACTGAATTGTTATTCGCTATTCTCTCGCTGTCATTCTTCCATACATGACCAATTAAATGCCCCATTGCCCCCTTGTGTCGCATATTGTATATATATTTATTGTATGTCCTAACTCTCTCTCTCTCTCTCTCTCTCTCTCTCTCTCTCCTCTCTAGTTCCCTCAGTCCGGACATGGACCCAGACGGGTCGTTCCAACGCGAGGGCTTCGGCCGCCAGAGCATGTCAGAGAAACGCACCAAGCAGTTCGCAGACGCCGCTCAACTAGACATCATCAAGACGCGCAAGTCCAAGAGCATGGACCTAGGTAGGTGTTAGCACAATGCAAGTCCAAGAGCATGGACCTAGGTAGGTGTTAGCACAATGCAAGTCCAACAGCATGGACCTATAGGTAGGTGTTAGCACAATGCAAGTCCAAGAGCATGGACCTAGGTAGGTGTTAGCACAATGCAAGTCCAAGAGCATGGACCTAGGTAGGTGTTAGCACAATGCACGTCCAACAGCATGGACCTAGGTAGGTGTTAGCACAATGCACGTCCAACAGCATGGACCTAGGTAGGTGTTAGCACAATGCAAGTCCAAGAGCATGGACCTAGGTAGGTGTTAGCACAATGCAAGTCCAAGAGCATGGACCTAGGTAGGTGTTAGCACAATGCACGTCCAACAGCATGGACCTAGGTAGGTGTTAGCACAATGCAAGTCCAACAACATGGACCTAGGTAGGTGTCAGCACAATGCAAGTCCAAGAGCATGGACCTAGGTAGGTGTTAGCACAATGCACGTCCAACAGCATGGACCTAGGTAGGTGTTAGCACAATGCACGTCCAACAGCATGGACCTAGGTAGGTGTTAGCACAATGCACGTCCAACAGCATGGACCTAGGTAGGTGTTAGCACAATGCACGTCCAACAGCATGGACCTAGGTAGTGTTAGCACAATGCACGTACAACAGCATGGACCTACAGTTGGAGGCCATCGATATTGTCCTTTTCTTTTTGCTGAGGTTTGCGTGATCTGCGCAAAAGGACAGTTAACCCATTTTGGGCGGGAACCCCTTTTGGTGTTTTAAACATTATGTTATAATTTAGCTATTGAAAAATAGCAGATCTACAAGCTCATAGCGCGCCACCGAGTGGCGCGCTACGAGCTTGTAGGTCTGCTATTTTTGAAAAATCGTGAAAATATTTATTTCAGAAAACTGGAGGATTTAGAAGGATTTTTTTTAAATTTTGAGGTCAGGCCTAAATGGGTCAAATGATAAGGGACAATATCGGTGGCACCCAACTGTAGGTAGGTGTTAGCACAATGCAAGTCCAACAGCATGGGCCTAGGTAGGTGTTAGCACAATTGCAAGTCCAACAGCATGGACCTAAGTAGACCTGTGTTAGCACAATGCTAGTCCAAGAGCATGGACCTAGGTAGGTGATAACAGTATGAAAGAGCGGTCACATACTGCGTGTTCCTGCAAAGTACTGGACTGCTCAGACATAGGCTATTTGTAAAAACCCATTTGTAAAAACAAAAAATATTATCACTTAAGCCTCAAATATTTCGGCAAGCAGCAACCGATCTACAAGCTCACAACATGTTGTGATGCGTGCGACACATTGTGAGCTTGTAGATCGGCTATGCATTTATGTTTATTTGTTGTTTTGCTTTTCCCACAATTGGGACACCATAGGGTTGATGCAGTTAACATACATTTTTAATTCATGTTAACTTGTGACATTATCAAACGTAGCCTAAATATCAGACGTTCTTCATTTCTGAAAAGGAAATCCATGTATTTAATTTAGTGTGACCAGAAGCAGGGATTAAAACATATATAAGCCACCATGACAATGACAATGAATGACCAGAGAGAGGGGATGAAAAGCAGAGCCATGGATCCCCTCCATTCCCCCCAGGACATCGAACACTAGCTGCCCACGCCACATACTGTTTCACTGTGAATAATGAGCTTGATCTCACTAGAAGACAGGCCATGCTTTAATGCACGGGCGAAGGGTGAAGACAAAAAAAAGACTGGAGTTTTGCAAGTAAGGGGGCACCGAAACGGGTCGTATAGCCCCGGGCACCACAAAGGCCCATGCTTAGAAGACAAAGGACACAGAGAAATGTGATCCACTGTAACACAGACATCAGGTTGACTGTCCTTCACACAGTTACTTTGGCAAAATAGGGCACTTCAGCGGTGGTAATTTTAACGTGCCGGTCCGGGGATACGAACTGGCGACCTTCCGGTATCAAGACCGCTCCGCAAACCGTTCGGCCACCGCTGCCACCAAAGGTCCGACATTCATTAAACCGACAACCTACGCCTAACCAGACCCTAACCGCAAGCACGATACAACGCATGTCGGACCAACGCATGTCGGGAACGACGGTTGATTTCCGCATGTCGGACCTTTGGTGTGTCAGATAAACGTGCGCACCCCATCAGCACAGCAAGCTGGGTGCCACCCTCGTAGTGGATAACAAGCCACAGCCACACTGTCACATTGACCCATGTTTAAGCACAGAGCTCAACTTTGACACCCTGTCTGCAACACATTGAGAGCTTGTAGTTATAGGCAATTTTTGGCTATTATTTTAAGATTAGAGCATTTGAAGGCGTCAAACTAGCAATAGGTTCATCTTCGATAACATTTTAATAGTCTCGGATATCTCATATAAAAGCAAAGGTTAAAGCATCAATCTGAGATTTTATTTTGCTTTAATCCATACACGACCATACACCCCATCTTCTCACACGTGCATACCCACACACACAGGCCTGCATGCATCCAGGGTAGAGAGGATGGCGAGGAGAGCCCAGAGCTCTGTTTCAGCGGGGGGTGGGTGGTAGGAGCAGACGCTACTGCTGCTTGCGGATCACTGGCTAATCATAACGGATCACAGCCACCTCTAATCCTCCAGGAGCCCAGAGCTCGCTCTCCTCGTACACACACACACACACACACCGCTGGCCATGCCCTCTACCAAGCAACACACAAACTTTACAAAGTCACAACGAGTGCCACCATAACTTTTCCAGCGGTCACTGCCAAAGTGCTGCTAAAGAGGCGAAAGCCGATAGTTGGATTAGGTTAGGTTTCGTTCCAGTTACCAGTTAGCTCAATAGAATCTTAGCCGCTATCTGGCAATTAAAACTAAATGCATATTATTGCATGCAGGAAGTGAGCAGAATATGAGAGGATATGGTAAGAGCCCTGTGATTGAGTTGTCGTCGTTGTGTAATGCACACTTTATCAAGGCATTCAATCAGAAAGGCTTCTTAATTGTGCCAAAGTGGCGTCAGCCTATCCTCCTAAATGTGATTAGTTAGGGGGAAAACACTGCTGTTTACAAAAAGCGAATGTATTTTTTAGTTTATGACGGCAATGTTTCACTATGCGATAACCATGTCCTAATGTTACAGCTAGGAAAATGGTGGTTTCATTGATGTTGTCACTTATCTCATTGTGCTACATCAGGGGTGGGCAACTGGCGGCCCGGGGGCCACATGCGGCCCCCACCTTCACTTAATGTGGCCCTCAGGTTAATGTCAGGATACTGAAATAATATTGGTTTCAGCTGTTTACAATTCCACAACATGCAAACATGACCCGCTTTAATTACTTCAGTCTAAATTAGTAGCTCATTGCTTCAACACAAGTATAATTAAAAGGCATTTGAAATTACAGGATTCCAATTCAAAAATAGTAAAAAATAATTCAACATTTCAATTCGAATATAGCAAAAATAGCCGATCTACAAGCTCAAAACGTGTCGCAGCGCGACGCGTTTTGAGCTTGTAGATCGGCTATTTTTGCGACGACAGTAATATATGGCCCTAGGGAGTGAGTGTGGAAATATAGTGGCCCTCTCCATCGTCAAAGTTGCCCACCCCTGTGCTACATGATAGTCATCTGTGGAATTGTTCAGCACATTAGTTTTGTTTCCCTCCTTCCCTCCAACTTGCTCTTTGAGTTTGAAACACATTTGTTACTGGCAGATATCCGTGTTAATACACAATACCTTTCAATCTTTGAAAGAACAGAAAAATGACTTCCTTGTTGATATTGTTTTACCTAGTACTAACTTTGATAGCTGTCACTTGCATGCATGCTTCACATTTGCAAACCATGATAGAGTTCACAAAAAGATGGCAGCAAATACCACAATCTAGTGTTGAAATCAAGTGATGGTGAACACCCAGTATTTCGGCTTGAGTTGTGTGATTGATTAGCAGACTATTATACATTCAGGTCCATCTGGCAGTCAGTTGTGTTAAGACTCCACGGTCTAGCACAGTAAGGACTGGTGACCGTGCCTTTGCTGTGTTGGCACCGAAGTTGCCAACAAACTCCCTTTGAGGATCAGAGCTGTCCCCAACCTAGTAAGCCTTGCCGAGCCATGAGGCCCATAGGGCAGGAGCCTATCTCCTGTTTCTGTAGCGTGAGGCAGCTTGATGTACAAGTACACCCCCTGGACATGATGTACTAAGTAAACAACCTGGACATGACGCTAGTATGTTGCAGGGACTTACCCCCAATCCGACCCTTGATGCTGAGTGCCAAGCAGGGAGGCACTGGGTCCCATTTTTCAGAGTCTTTGGAAAAAGACCCCACCCTAGGGACTTTTAAAAAAATGCTTAAGACCCACCTTTTCACTGTAGAGGACTCCTATGCTATGTTCACGTGTTGTTTTGTGTTTTTTGGGTTGTCTATGTGTGTGTTTATAGTTTCTATGCCCTCCCTTTGTGATTAACTTCTTGTTGTGCTATACAGTCTAGTCTTCTTTGTCTTGTCTTATTTAGGATTTCTCTTTCTTGGGACTGTGCCACAGGCCAGCATAATAACTGGATCGGGGGAGGGGGAGAGGGGGGCTGGGCGGCGCACCACATATACCCAATCTATGACGCTACCTTCCCAGCTTGTTGAGCTAGCAGCCAGAGCATATCTTTATTTCATCTACAGTAGTCTTTCAAGCTCTTTGATCATCAACTCTTTGCATGTTGAACCAGTCGTGTTTTACCAAATGGAATCGGCAGTTTCATTCTTTCCCTCAACACTTTTCTCCGTCCTTTTAATCTCATTTCAGGTGCTCAGTCTCCCCCAAATCAGATCAGCATATTGGGTTTCATGACTCTGAATCCCATCGCTGTTGAAATATGCTAAACTGCCCCAGACACCCCCACGGTTCAATTCCATTTAGATTGGGAGCTAGATTGAGTGTAGGGATGAAAGGGGAGAGGTAGAATGGGACATGCAGCAACATGGCTGGGACTAATATAGTGTATAGTAACACATTGTAGCTGTTTCCCCTTGAGAGAGCTGAGAGACGTGGCCATGGGGTCTAATATCGCTACCATTTAGGCCACTATCCTAAAGCTCTTTAACATATGTCCGTCTCTCTTTCTTTCCATTGTGGTCCTGTGCATTAAATGAATCAAGAACAAATGGTCACACATCTTTGCAAATAAGTTCAGAAACAACCACTTAAAGGGGAATTCCATTCATTTTCAACATTTTACTATGTCATTAATATACCTTAGAGCTGTTGTGTGGAAATAATAAAAACAAGTCCCCCATTCTGTGTTTCCTAGAACTGGAGGTCTGAAAAAAACCATTAACATGGTGAAACACATCTTGATGACATCATCAATGACATCAATTGAAAATTAAAATGAAAATGAGTCATTTTAATTCAAAGCTTTGGTTGTTACAGTCTCCTCCTACAGTAGACCTCTTCCCATGTTCCTTCTCCCTGCTTTTACAGTTGCACACACGCACGCACACACACACTGCCTGTCCCTTTATCTCTTTTTCTCTCTTTCAATTTCGCAACTTTGCAATTTCTAAGTTATGACAGGGGTATGCGGGCTGCTCAATTGTGTCTCGCAGGCTGCAATCGCATATGGCTTATAGAGGGAGAGCCAGGGTGTTGTATGGCCACTTGGCAGCTGATCTGAGAACCCGTGTCACTGTGCTTGTTCCACAGTCAATGTGGATGGAAGAAAGCATTCGTTATTCTGGCTAGAGTGCTATTTCCCAAGTCTCTCAGCCTGTTGAGCTATTATTATTATTTAAATATCCTGCTAGGGCAAACATGGCCAACGGTGCAGCTTAGAACACATAAACAAGCCATGTCATATGTGCACAACAACCACTGCATTAGATTAATGTGTAGGAACAATGTGTGCGTGTCACGGGTCCCAGTAGCTCCAACAGAAAAGGGAGAAACAAGAACAGATGTCCTTGGATTGATCCAGTGTAAAATGAGAGCATGCAGGCTCACAGCGTATCCACGTTTTCAACTTGATAATTCAGATAATCTGAAGCAGTCTGAAAGAATGCAATCCATAGAAGCGCTACATAATCGTCTCTGTCGGGTGAAAACCTCATATGTCCAAAAACGATACTTTTCAGGATTCAAATTCCAAAGTATCCAAAGTAGCAGATCCGCAAGTCTGAAATGTGTCATTTCGTGCCGCGCTTTTCGATCTTGCCCGGATACGTTTGTGTGACGCTGTAGTGTGATCAATCATTAAATTACGAAAATAACACAAAAAGTAAAAATATGGAGATAAGAGGTTTCTGCCCAGCAGCAACGAAATCTATGAGCTTGTATGAAAAAAATCACACCTGTGTGAACTGAGTGGTGCAAATCCCCCCCCCCCCCCCCCCCCCCCCTCTCTCTCATTAGCAGGCAACAGTGCAGCACTATCTCTCTCTCTCTGTTTCTGGCACAACAGCGCCCCTTTTGGTACTCATTGGTACTGGTGCTCATAGTCACACACAAACACACACACAAACATGAACACACGGTTGACACGGACATTGCTGTTCCTTGGAGTGGTTGCACCACTCAAAAATGAAATGAATAAATGAAAAGGGTATTTGAAATAACATGGCCCCCACTAGCCCCAGTATGTTCCCTCAGCACTACGCTCATTCTGTATAGCTCCGAGATGAGGTCACACCCACGGCACCTCCCACCGCGGTTCGGAAACGGTGCATGTTTCCACAAGGAACGCTTCTTACCCTTTTCTGCACAATGAATCCAAAAAGTGAAGGGCTACTAGCGTGCTAAACTAATTTTAACTTAGGAATGGCCAAGAAAATCTAAGTTTAAACGGTTAAACGAGCGTTTAAATCGGTTGTTTAGCATGTTTTTCGAGGAAGTTGAAAAGCTTTAGCCTGGTAGAATATGGAATTACATTTTCCAACTGACTTCAGTTCACTCAACATGCATGCGCACACGCACGACTTCCTTGATAAACATGGAAGTGGCTGACTAAACAACCGATTTAAACGCTCGTTTAACCGTTTAAACTTGGATTTTCTTGGCATCTCCTAAGTTTGAATTAGTGTAAAACTTTCATGGCACTTTTTGGATTCATTGTGCAGAAAAGGGTAAGAAGCCGTTTCTGAACCGCAGTGGAAGGTGCCGTGGGTGTGACCTCATCTCGAAGCTACAGAATGAGTGTAGTGCTGAGGGAACATACTGGGGCTATAGGCCCCCTCATGCATTAGAAGGACAATGTCAGTCACCAGAACCCAGGACGGGTGTTTTCGATGAATCTATCATGAAATAAAATGGTGTTTTAATAAGTTACAATGGGTTTGTATAGAAAGGGGGCGTGTCTGATAAAATTAATATAAATATAGTAATATACTGAATCATCCAAGTTAAAGACTTTCCGCCAAAACAAAGTGAAAAATCCCCTTTAATGATGACACCGTCACACGTTCGCCAATAAGCCTGCATTGGGCTTGGCGCCGATTCCTCAGCGAACACGGAGGACGTCCTCTGTCGGGCTAATGATCCAGGCCTTGGCATAGACAGACAGACTATAGGAGCCCGGGCCGACCCTCACCTCCGCCTGGGGACACCTGGACGTGGCCTTCCCCTCCCGGCCACCTCGGGGAGGAGACTATTTTTAGCTTAATTACCCTTTTAACGCCCTGCTTAAGGCACCCGGCCGCTCTGAATAAATGATGTGTAATGGAAGCCCTGTCGGTACACAGATCTTTACATGCTAAAGGGCCCAGTGGTGAATAATGGCTGAGGGAGCGCGGTTTCAGCGGCTCTAATTATACTATGGGCTTCCTGGACCTGTAATAACCATCGCTGATTTATTCATGGAGTTTGCCATACCTTCCCCCTTTTAACGTTTAATGGCAATCGCTCTTCTCCAATTAGCTGTCCCGGGTTGCCTTTTTGGCCTCCGTCTTATGTGAGGAAACACATTGGGGGCTTTTTTCCCCCTCCTTTTTCTTTTTTTGTATTGTTCATGTTTTTCCAGCCCTAATAACATTCCTGTTGCATTCGCAAACTCTCCCTCCCTCCCTCCCCCCATCCCCTTGTCTTGTCCAATTTATGCGTTTAATTTTTAGCGTGTATGATTTTCATT
The DNA here is from genome assembly GCF_951216825.1 of Electrona antarctica. Classification (NCBI taxonomy): domain Eukaryota; kingdom Metazoa; phylum Chordata; class Actinopteri; order Myctophiformes; family Myctophidae; genus Electrona; species Electrona antarctica. Next base: position 17,377,156 of record NC_136801.1, on the reverse strand, counting down.
TCTCCTCCAGACGTGTGAGGAGTGACAAAGCTGCGCCCTGTTTGCAATGGGGGAGGAGAAATATGTATTTTCATCCATTTGGATAACTGTGTGTGTGTGTGTGTGTGTGTGTGTGTGTGTGTGTGTGTGTGTGTGTGTGTGTGTGTGTGTGTGTGTGTGTGTGTGTGTGTGTGTGTGTGTGTGTGTGTGTGTCGGGGTGGGGGGGGTTGGTCTGGTGGTGAGGACCTGGCTTCTGCTGTGTGATAGGAATCACATAATAGACTGGCATACTGAAAACTGTCCGTCAAAAATCTCCCAGGAGAAACCGCGGTTGGTTCAGGTGGAAAATATAAGATGGGCAGCCATCTCTCTCTCTCTCTCTCTCTCTCTCTCTCTCTTCGTTCTCTCAGACATTCCAACCAGAGACAATGATGGGGCTGAGGCGGGGGGTGGGGGTGGAGATCGGGGGGTGTTGCGTTGCAGAATACTGAGCGGAGCCGAAAGGAGGAGAGGATAATGCCTTGCCTCCGAAGTGTGGCAGATGTCATTTGTGTTCGCCTTGAACTGTTGCATGGTGCAGCAGCTTCTATCTTGGCAATCCCCCTTTGTGTCAAACATAGCACCCTGGCTTCGGTGTCTCTCTCTCTCTCTCTCTCTCTCTCTCTCTCTCTCTCTCTCTCTCTCTCTCTCTCTCTCTCTCTCTCTGTCTCTCTCTCTCTTCTGTTGGCAGGCTTTACACGTGCTGCTTCCCAAAGCCCCAAATTTGCATGGCATTTGGACATGTTTGATTGAGTCTCATCCACATCCGCGTACTGAAATATTCTAGTTCTAAACCCCCTGACGACGTCGTGTCTGTGCCTGTTTTCTTTTTCTTTCTTTTTTTGTCAGAATGTTTTTTTGGGGGGTTTTCTTTCATTAATTTATTGTCCGTCCGCCCGTCCTTTCCGCGTCCTTCGTGTAACAAGATGGCTCCTTGAATAAATGTCCCGCTCGGGACACAGTTGTTCTAATAAGGCAGTATAACCTTCATTGACAAATAAAAGAGGTGTGGTAATCCACATCCCGACGTCTCTCCCCCGAGCGTTAGATTTGATGCTCTATCCCTGCAACCAGAGAGCTCTTGACCCCCTGTGACATTTCCAGCACACAGTAAAGTTTCATTTTACTGTCCTGACGGCACACATTAAAAGAAAAACCGCCTTTCTCTATCGGATATGTTGCGGTATAGGATTGGTGTTGGTTTTTTATCACGAGTGGTATCTTGGGTGGGCGCCGGGGGTGGCCTTTTCCCCCCTCGAGACCCCCCGCAGTTTTTCATTAACATTGACGGAACGAGGGCAGAGTGGCGTGTAAAAAAGGGCAGTGGAAACCCAGCACCAACTTGCTAACTGTTGACCTCTCGGTCCTATACCATGACCTCCGTTGCCCCAGGCTGCCGTGGATTATATAGAGAAGCGGTCACCCGTCCAATAGCGCTGCTGCGCCGGACGCCAACTCGGATATCCTCTCCGACATGTCGAGGTCCATACACACCTGCAGGGATTTTAGTATGTGATTCATTTGCCTGAAAATATTTTTCAGGCACAACTGTTTGTTGAGTACATTTATAATGAATTGCATTTTTATAGTGCTTTTCCAAGTGCTCAAAGCGCTTTACAATGGTTCATTCATTCATACATTGATAAAGTGAAATTATCTTTATCATGAACCAGGTTGATTCTTCTGAGCTTCCACAACGGTAGATGAATACAGTTGTTTAATTCAGCTCAGAGAGTAGGGTGATATACAGTGAAATATACAGTACATAATGCATATGAGTATGTTCGATGCAACATATGCCGGGTATTACATTGCTATGGTTTATTCATCATTGTGCATGTGTAAAAGGCCTTAAGGTCAGGGCGCTACATGCTACATAGTGGTGCACCGCTTGGCATGGGTTTGCGTATGAAATCCTCCTTTCCTTTGTTCTACAAAAAGGGAATACTAGTCTATACTATATTACCTAGTTCTATTCCTCTGTCCATTTCTGTCATTACATGTCCTCTGCGATTATAGCCACTTTAGATGGGCGTGTCTTTGTTTGATCTTTGCGGCTCAGATTGCTGGCTAATCGCTAGCGGAGCTGGTGCCGGTTTTGCTTGTCTAAAGGATCAGGGAGAGATTAGCCGAGCGGCTGAGCCAGAGGGTGGAGATGAACTGCCAACCAGTAGCACTATGATAACAGTGGCAGCATATGAGGATTACTGTAAGGTGCTGGAACGTTGTCCCCCCTTTGTCTTCTTACAGTTTCTACTGTGTCCTATACCAGTGGTTCTCAAAGTGGGGTCCTTGAGGTGGTTCCAGGGGGTCCCCCAGCCATATGCTTGATAGGAACCAAATATACCCTTGTGTGTCTGTAACTCTGAGAGCGTACAAATGGAAGCAAATGGACCCTAACAGGTCCATTTAGTTCTATTTGTACACTCTCAGAGATCACAGAGATCTGGTGTCAGATTCGGGACATGCATATCACATGCTGGACATGCTTGAAATTAAAATAGTTGAGAATTACTGCTATAGCTGTTAAAAAACCTATGTCCTACCAAGGGTTCCCAAACTTTTAAGGCTGCGACCCCCCAAAATAATAATATCTTAACCGAGGACCCCTCCACCCTGACAAGCACTTGGAATCAGGGCCAGATCTACTATATGGGCACTTTGGGCACGTGCCCAGGGGCCCTTGGGCACCAGGGGCCACAAAAAAAAAAAAAAGCTCCACAGAAAATGTCCCTGCTAATCCGAATTAAATAAATGGTGTCTAAAAAGATTAGTGTTTTATTGTTGGTGAGAAGGGCAGCTGAAAAGTGCAATTGTGCAACAAGCAGCAACAATGCACTAGATTGGCTGTCACTCTGGGGGGGATAGGCGACCGGAAATAGGCCAATATAACGGCATAAAACTGCCCCAAAACGGCTCTGAAACAGCAAAAATGTTGCGCGCACGTGAAGGGGGGCCCTTCGAGCTTCAGTGTCCAGGGGCCCTCAGAGGTGTTAATCCGGCCCTGCTTGGAATTGTATACGGGCATTACATTTAGTTTGACTCGGTTCCAAACTGCAAGCTCAGTCACAAGTACGTCTAAGCTGATTGCCTCTTTCTTACGTAATGACCCCAGTCTGGGAACCACTGTTCTATACAGTAGCTCTCTGTCTGTCTCTTTTATGGAAACTACACGTTTGTTTGAAGAGGGAGTTATTCAATGAAAAAAGGCCAACAGATTTGGTAATTGTTTTCTTCCAGTGATGGGGGTTTATTTTCTCAGCCTAATCTGTGTTTGGACGACGTGTGGTCCTTCCACCAAGAGATCTGCTGCCTGCGTGAACCCAGCAGCCAAGGTTCCACGCTCCATTTAGAGCCCTTCAAACAAGTCAGGGGGCCTTATTGATGACGGTTGACACCAGCACGGTGTGTGTGTGTGTGTGCGCGCGTGAGTGCGCGCGTGCGCCTGAAATGGATATTGTGAGGACTGTTTTCCTGGTCCTCTTTTTAGGCTTACGGTTAATAATTGTAAAAGATTTGGGGAAATGGCATGAATAAAATCGTAGTCCTAAAATGCTGGTGCGTGCGTGCGTGCGTGCGTGCGTGCGTGCGTGCGTGCGTGCGTGCGTGCGTGCGTGCGTAAAATAGAGACGAGACCACATTCAACAACATTCTCGGGACAACCAATAAGAAGTGGTGTGGGAGGTGCGGCTGCTGCTTACACCAAGTGCAGTCACACATGTAAAAAACAGCAGCCCACACGCATGCACGCATGTGGATGGGGTTCTGCGGGGGTGGACTCATAGAAGAAGAGACAATGGAGCTCTGTCTGTCTGTCTGTCTGTCTGTCTGTCTGTCTGTCTGTCTGTCTGTCTGTCTGTCTGTCTGTCTGTCTGTCTGTCTGTCTGTCTGTCTGTCTGTCTGTCTGTCTGTCTGTCTGTCTGTCTCTCTCAACACCTGCATAGTCCTCAGAGAGCCACAGAGCACTGCTAAAAGCGAATAGATCTGTACTATCAACTCTCACCCATGGTTTCCTCTGCCAAAGTTTACAATTGAAAGCTTTCGCTTGCCTTCAAAATCAAGCAGCTGGCTTGGTCCCCACCAGAACCTGTACCTGAGTCCATTCCACTTTACGTAGGCTGTAGCCTAAACAGTAACTAGTAACACCCACAAACCCCAGCCTCCAGCAACTATTGAGAAAATCAGGAAGTTGACTCTTCAACATTCGGCCATCTTATAAATAATATACAGCACGGACGGCCCTATGCCCTATTCATTTCAATGAAGTTGCTCACCAGCGCATGAAGCACCCGGAAATACTTCCTGGTTTGGTTCCAGCGTTGGAGTCAATAGAGCAGAGCGCACTAGCATTTCAGACGATAGAAGCTTGCGCAGTAGTGCTCTACACGCGGAAGTCTTGCAATACTAGATTTGGCCACCAGGCTTCTATGCCTCCAATAATCCCCTGCGGTCCTGGGGGCTTGATCTACACAGCCTGTCTCATCCCCTATAGCTCCAGGACCCCCCATTTCTTATAAGGGAGTGTACATTGTCTTACATGGGTGATGAACAAACACGGGTGGCTCTAATTGCCCAAAGCACAAGAGAGCCATTTGAGTTGTGACAGCCTGTCATTTGTGTTATGTTTATTTATAATTTGCATGTTAATTGCATTTATACTTTGCATAATTGATACACATTGCGTGGCGTGTACCTCTACTGAAATGAATGGGTGTCACCCATTTTGTGTCGCTGTCGCTTTTTTGGTCCATGAGCAACGGTATGTCGTCTAACTCCATGGGTGGTCTTTGTTCTCACTGAGTAAAGAGACCATTACCGTGCACGCGTGATATTCCTGAGAGTTCATAACTGTGAGAATGTAGAAATGGGCCTGTAAGGGGGCAGTTGACCAATAGAAATTGACCTGTAAGGGGGCAGTTGACCAATAGAATTTTTGATTTGTGTAATTTAGCTATTGAAAAATAGCAGATATACAAGCTCGTAGCGCGCCACCGAGTGGCACGCTACGAGCTTGTAGGTCTGCTATTTTTGAAAAATCGTGAAAATATTTATTTCAGAAAACTGGAGGATTTAGAACATTTTTTTAAATTTTGAGGTCAGGCCTAAATGGATTAATTTGTTAACGTGCAGACAAAGGCTGAATTATCTTCTCCGCCAAGCAAATATATAATACTCCTCACACCTCATTGACTATGGAGTGGCATCATTTGTTTTCTAAAGTTAATTGTGGTACGTCCACCTCTTTGCTTCTGTCTTAGGCAAGCATGCGCCATGTTACATCACTCGTATAGGAAACTAGCCAAACGTGAATGATGCATTGACGCATAATCTGTGCGATCTTGAACTTGATACAGTGTGTTTACAGGGGTGGAAAGTAACTATCTACATATTTACCATCTCAGCCGCAGATATGGTACTTTTATTGTACAATTATTTTAAAATGATTAATTACTATAGTTACTTTGTAGATTTACATTATTACAAAACATACACTAGCCAGTAACCATTTCCGCCTCCTAGATATTTTGGCGATTTGAAAATAGCAGATCTACAAGCTCACAACGCGTAGCGATGTGATGCTTTCTGAGCTTGTAGTTCTACTATTTCCAAAGGTTTTTATACATTCGGAAACTTGCAAAATGAGTGCTCTTGTACTTTTAATCAAGCACATTTTGAACAGACTGTTTTTACAACAGAGGGTATGCGCATGCATAAAGTGAGTGGCAAAGTGAGTATAATGTCATTTAATGCAATCCGATCCGGAGAAAACCGGAGAAATATTTTGTTAGCTTACCTTGGTCTCGAGTCTATTATATCGCTAGAAGCTCCAAAGCATTCATATTTTGAACGAGAGGCATGTTGAAGTCAGAAATGAAGCGCGTAGTACATATATCCATCAGATCAAAACCACGGAGAGCGCCCTGGATTAGGAGAGACGAGGCATTCGTTCTGCCTCGCTAACAGCTAATCGAACGGTAAGCTAATATGAAGGCAGAGCGAAGCTACGGGTGCTTTAGAGTCTCAGTCAAAAATTTAAAAAAAGGAAGAAATTCAGAATATTCTTCTCTCGCCTGATATCATTGAGGATGCGCTAGGACGTGTACACACATCCTATGAACGCGTCGATTGGGTTCCCTAGGACCTGTGGAGCCGTCCTACAGACGGAAACGGTTAATGATGATGTCACTTGCACGCCCTCTATAGAGTATTGATACTTTTACTTAAATAAAACATGCAAGCACGTTTTTCCACCACAGTGTGTTTCACGTGTGGTCCGTCACACTGTCTCCTCCTGGGGTGCACACGCAGATCCGACACACCAAAGGTCCGAAGCGCGGGGACATGCGATGCGAAAATGCGCTGCTCCGACATGCGCTGCTCCCGTGCTTGCGGTTATGGTTAGGTTAGGGATTGAGGTTTCAGATCAATAGTATGTCGGAACTAAAGCCTGTACCCCTCCTCCTCTCATAGGTAACACGCCGCAGGACGTTGGGCCGTCGTTGGGCCTCAAAAAGTCCAGTTCCCTGGAGAGCCTCCAGACGGCGCTCGCCGAGGCCACGTTCAACGGCGACGGCAACCGCCCGCGGCCCCACATCGTGCGGGGCCGCGGCTGCAACGAGAGCTTCCGGGCCGCCATCGATAAGTCGTACGACAAGTGTGGCATGATCGCCGCCGCCGGAGCCGAGGACAACAGCATGGAGACATGTGAGTGGCCAGCCAGCCAGCCAGCCAGCCGCCTGCTCTAGATCACTGTTTTATTCAAGAAGTCGTGAAAATAACACATCTACAAGCTCAGAACACATATACAGTGTGCATCACGACGTGTTGGGAGCTTGTAGCTATTTTCACTAGTTTGGGTCCTGGGGAAACATCACATTTCACTTTTGAGTATCAAGCTAAAATGTTTGGGTACAAATGCACTAGTTTATACTTACAGTATGTAGTTAATGCAATTAGGGGCCTTGTCCACAGAGAACGCAGTTTGAGCTGAGGAGCGCTTTGGATAGAAGGTCCATAGGTATAATGTCCCCACGTCTAAAATAGCGAAAAGAGTAAAAGTTTGAAATTCTTCGCCTATAATGATATTCCCAAACTAGGGATGCCACGTTGAAAGTAGTTAATAAATGAATGGTTGCATACAACGCTTATCTAAAACACGTGTGACATGTCGATGGACTGGCATCCATTGCGATGAAAACAGATTAACCCATTTTGGGCGGGAACCCCTTTTCGTGTTAGCATTATGTTATGCTTTAGCTATTGAAAAATAGCAGATCTACAAGCTCATAGCACGCCACCGAGTGGCGCGCTACGAGCTTGTAGGTCTGCTATTTTTGAAAAACCGAAGAACGACTGACATAGAAACATAGCTTGTTCAGAGAACTGTCAGGATGTAGAAGACATTTTTAGAATCTGATCTCAGGTCAGAGTTGGGGACAATATGCACAATAGGTTAAATGTGAATACTATGGGGTGGCATTTGCCAGCCCCATATGCCCCAAATGACGCCCCTGCGTATGGTTGTGATTCAATGTCGGGTCGTACATTACTGGGTTGTCAGCCTCTCCGCGCCCAAAGAATGCAGGGCATTTCGGGAGCGCGTTGCTCGGCGCTGAGAAGAGTAGCGCACCATAGAAATACCATTGAAATGCATAGCAGACTGACGCTGCCAACTCAAAAGGCTCTCTCTGAGGACGCGGCCCCTTTCAGTTGCATTATCAATAATGAGCCTGATGGCTATAATAACATGCAATGAAAGATTTACATGCCATGAAGAATGCCGGTTCCGTTTTTAATGACGTACATTATAGTAGTGCTTCATGTATATTTCAGGCAGCTTAATATAGGCCAACTATGCTTCCCTTTGAGGCCTCTCAATTATGAAAAGATTCACCCCAACTAAAGTAGGTTAGGGACTCCCACTTACTGGAGAGAGGCTCGCCTTGTTGTTGTATGAGATCACATCGACAATAAGCATCTAGATTACAGTCTCATTAATATTCAAAGAGTTAACGTTGAGTAGAATTGTTCGAGACAGAGACAACGTGTTCTCCCTGGGGTTTGTAGCCACTTTAAAGTGCACGGCCATGAATTCCAACTGACTGCACCCAACCAACGGGAAAACGTACACTTGACTTACGGTATGTTTACCAACATAAGCCAACATAAGGCTCTTTATCTTAACCCTGGGTGTCTGGTGTTGCAGCTCGATTGTCACAATGTGCAAAAACATGCCATGCCAGGTTCAATGCAAATGCTATGCAGCGTGTGAGGAATAGCGTTTATAAAGACTTAAAGCATAAAGGAAACAAACAGACAGTCCGCTCTTGTATCCGTGCCACAGCATGTTGGCACCCGGCGCAGGTAATCTTTTCTTCTGGGTTCGTGTATCGGGATGCAACAGAGGCCAGAAATATAGCTTAGTCTGTTTTAACCCATCAACACCGGGAAAGCATCTGTGTCATTTTTAGTAGTTAATATACTCGTGTCACAATTATTTTAAACACTTCAACCATATTTTATACTTTGGCTATTCAAAAATTTCCAATATACAAGTTCATAGTGCGTCACTTTGTGCCGTGCTATGAGCTAGTAGGTCTGCTATTTTTGTGCAAATCTTTGAATCTTTTAAAGCGGACATTTCTAACTCAAAACTTTGCTTCAGGAGGTTCCTGGCACAAAATGGGGGGGGGGGGGGGGGGGGGTGCTTGACATGAAAAAGGTTTGAGCACCACCGACATACCTTTCAGAAACTTGTTAGGATTCGGTAGAGATTTTGTAGAATCGGCCTCAGGTCTTACTGAATTAACATTGTGAGGAGAGCCATCTGAAAAGAACACGTTCCTTCCTTCCTCTTTGAGGGAGTGGTAGTGCATATCTGTCTCTGCGAGGCGCTTGGTGACCAAAAAAAAAAAAAGAAAGACATACCGCGGGTCTGGAGAGACAGGTGTCTTACGTCTGGTGACAGGTAATAACACAGCAACACCACAGGCCTAATCGCCAGATATATATTTCCATCTTCCATTAACCCATTTTGGGCGGGAACCCCTTTTGGTGTTAGCATTATGTTATGCTTTAGCTATTGAAAAATAGCAGATCTACAAGCTCATAGCGCGCCACCGAGTGGCGCGCTACGAGCTTGTAGGTCTGCTATTTTTTAAAAGAATACTGACTGACATAGAAACATAGCTTTTTCAGAAAACTGTCAGGATGTAGAAGACATTTTTAGAATCTGATCTCAGGTCAAAATGGGTTAAAGGATTCCATTAAAACGGGGGACAAGGGGGTGGGGGGGGTGGCGGGGGGCATTTGAAAAAGAGGGAATTATTCGCCCGAAACACTTTGTTCTCATAAGCTCTGTCGGCAAGCTGCTAAACGCGGCCTTATCTCGGCAAAAAAAATGGGGAAAGCAGCCGTTTTTCTCTCTCCCCCTTGCTGAGGTATATCGCCCTCCCCCTCCCCACCCGCCATGATATTCAAATAACTCTGTTTTTCAATTTAGATAAAAGCAGCCGGTCGGCGCTCGTCACTGAGGTTAATAGTCAAAGTTGACAGATAAGCTACTCCCGTCCTTTGCTCCAGGGACTTTTATTTACATAAAATAAGAATGCTTTGCCTCGCTGGAGGAAAATGTGTCCCCGCAAGATATCCCGCCCGACAGAATGTATTTCACCACCCACCCACTGTACACCCCCCCCCCCCCCCACAACCCCGTTGTGTTACGAACTGTTCTGTTTGTCTTCTTCTTTCTTTTTTTTTTTGGTGGGCGGGGGGAGACAATTTGAACTGTGGGACAGAATCTCTTCTTTCATTTGTTGGAATGAGACTGGTAATTTTGCACTTGTCTGTCACAAGCTTCATTGGTGCTGGCAGCTGATATGTGGGTCTTTATAATTGAATGGACTTTATAATTTAACATTTATATTTGATTCATTCACTAGAGGTTCGGCCCTCGTGTCTGCAGCCCTCACATCTACTGTATATCCATACGGAGATATGTATCTGTCTAGTCCCTTTGTATGCCTTTATTGCACCATACTGTATATGGAGATCTCTGTCATCTATGCCCATATACTCTATAGGCATGCCCCAAGTGTGCCCATATTATTATATGGAGCAGCTGAGTGATTTGACACATTGAGGTTAGACAACACACTCCATACATTGGGATCTCCTTATATGGTTATGACATGAGCATGATGCCAGAGTGTGAAAAGTCTGCAGGTGCAAGTTAACCCATTCTGACCTGAGATCAGATTCTAAAAATGTCTTCTATATCCTGACAGTTTTCAGAAAAAGCTATGTTTCTGTCAGTCGTTCTTAGATTTTTCAAAAATAGCAGACCTACAAGCTCATAGCGCGCCACTCGGTGGCGCGCTATGAGTTTGTAGATCTGCTATTTTTCAATAGCTAAAGCATAACATAATGCTAACACCAAAAGGGGTTCCCGTCCAGAATGAGTTAAAAGGAGAGGCTCCACAAGATGAAGTTGAGGGTTTGAATCTGGTTCAGGGTGGATGGATTCGTTTTTTACGTCCGGATACCCCGTCCAGGACAGGCTTCACACGCAGCTTCCTGATTAGATTCATATTCCTTGAGTAACTTGGGTCAAACGGTGAATGAACTTGCGATCGTATAATCCCTCATATCAGGTCTGTTCTAGTGGAGCGAATGAAAAACCATCAGGTATATGCATGCATACATACTGTACGCACACAGAAATCCTTTGAGAGACCCAGGATTACAATGTTTGGCGTGTTATCTGCAGCTTGGCAACATTAACCCATTTTGGGCGGTAACCCCTTTTGGTGTTAGCATTATGTTATGCTTTAGCTATTGAAAAATAGCAGATCTACAAGCTCATAGCGCGCCACCGAGTGGCGCGCTACGAGCTTGTAGGTCTGCTATTTTTGAAAAATCGAAGAACGACTGACATAGAAACATAGCTTTTTCAGAAAACTGTCAGGATGTAGAAGACATTTTTAGAATCTGATCTCAGGTCAAAATGGGTTAAGGATTCGGAATAGCTAAATTAGCACCACTGCGTGCTAATCTCTGTGAGTGTAATAGCCAGATGTGGCTCACATCTGCGTTATGCCGCCTTTGCACTTAACCCATTTAGACCTGAGTTAAAAACGTTCGCTCTGAAATAATATATATTCAAAGATTTGCGCCACATTTTTACGATTTTTCAAAAATAGCAGACCTACAAGCTCGTAGCGCGCCACTCGGTGGCGCGCTATGAGCTTGTAGATCTGCTATTTTTCAATAGCTAAATTATAACATAATGTTTAAAACACCAAAAGGGGTTCCCGCCCAGAATGGGTTAAGTGGTTGATAAGCAGGCAAACCTGAAATCGTGATTAAACCGATCCCCAATCCAAGACCTTAAGATGGCGACTCACTCATTATTCCTCTCAAACACACACCGCTCTGCGGACGAGAGTCCTCTTCAGTAATGTTTTCAGAGAGGGAGGCTGAAAGGGAAGATAGGGCGAGATAACTCCACGGATTGTGAAAGAAAGCAAAACGTCCGTTGATCCATGAAATGTGAATGCAGCCTCTCCCCACTCATGATGGCTCTTATTATTTTTCTTCTGATAAACACATTTGTTTTGCGGCAGTATGTAGTAGTATGGTCCTACTTCATGCTGCAGAGAGAGCAGACAAGGGCGGCGGTGATTGCAAACGCGTGGCACATTTGCAATTAAGTCTCCCCCTTCCCCCCATCTCACCCCCCGAGGCCTTTTTCGAAGATTATTTAAATGTATAATTAGTGACAGATTAATTACATTTCACACATCGGCCCTGATTAGATGCGATGGAAACTTTTGGTATAATCAACCCTGGCATCACCCAAGGAGTTTGGTTTCAATTTGAAAGTCTGGGTCGGCATGAGTTCAAACTGAAATTATGATCCTTGATTGATAGGAGTATCATCATTATCGCCATCCAAATTTGGATCTCGTGGTTGTTCTACGAATTTGGAGGAAAAAATAGAAACGCCTCCGATGATCCAAGCGTGTTTTCCTTTGTGACCTGCCTGAAAAGCGATGGTTTGAAACACATCGTCGGGCTTGTGAACATACTGCATGTTCAAGAGAACGGTAACCTCCAAGTTCTCCGACTCTGAGACGAGCTTCAAAGTAAATGTATTCAGCTTTAATGAAGCGCATGGATTCAGTGTGCTTGTGTTCAAAGACTCTGTGCCATGTGGGACACAGCTATTCCATTGATAGCTCTTGTTTTTTCTTTACTACTTCATAGACAGAAGTGTTACTTAGGAACTCAGTAAAATAATCATGCGTGTGCCGCTTCCGACGGTCTCTCTCCCAGGGGTTGATGAAAGTTTGTTTGTTTTGCCTGCCTGCTTGTTCAGCTTTCCTATTAGTAACTGTTATGTTTATCTTATTTGTCTGTGTATATCCCCCCCCCCTCCCCCCTCCCAGTGGACGAGGACACGGAGGGAAGCACCCGCTCGACGTCCAACAGCGCCGACCTCATCCTGCCCGACCCGCCCAGGGATGACACGAAGAAAGACCGGGACAAAGGCGTCAGGGAGAAGAAGCCGGAGAAGGACCGAGACAGGGAAAAGAGCAAGTCCAAGAAGGGCGTGCTGAAGGGCCTCGGTGACATGTTCAGGTGAGGTCACTGTGGTTGAGTCTCATGGGGTGACATGTTCAGGTGAGGTCACTGTGGTTGAGTCTCATGGGGTGAGATGTTCAGGACGGGTTGAGGACACTGTGGTTGAGGATCCTGGGGTGCAGTGTTGTTTTTGACAGCATATTTAGTTTTAGTTTTAGTCACATTTTAGTCACCTGGAATGTTTTAGTGTTAGTCTAGTTTTAGTTGTCTAAATATCATAAGATTTTAGTCAACTAAATCTACAGATGATTTAGTCGGCTAAAATGTATTTTGGCGGGCCTTGATGGTGGCGTAATGGCTGATTGTACACTTGCTGAAAATAGCAGGTGTACAAGCTCACAACGCGTTGTGCTAATGCGACTCCAGTGATCCCTTTTGGACAAACATTATGGAATATAAATGCGTTGGCAGGATGTTGTCAGCGCTAATCAGGGGTTACGCCGGCACTTGTTGAACCCTGTGAGAGGGGTTCGAGGAGGGGGGTTATCGACCTCTGGGCTCCCCAAGGCATAGTCGAGGCAGACAATGTCAGACAATGTTTTATTCATAGTCGTGCGCATGGCATTCTCCCCACCCAAACACGTTCAGCATTTGTTAACCAGCGTTAATTTCTTTTTCACAGCCATATACAGTACTGTTATTCAGATATAAATCCCTTGCAGTGGATTAAATATTTGATGTTGGATAGTGTGCAGAAAGTGTTTATTGGGAATTTGCTGTATTTCATATCGGGATTGGTATTGAGTGGTTGAGAAAGCCTAGGTTTTTCGTACATTTTTATATGTTGTGATATTTTTATTGATCAGACATATCTTTAAGGACAGAAACAGACACGAGTGCCTTAATGGGTCCCCACCCACTTGCTTGTATCTTGTGTAGTACAAGGAATCAATCCCTCTGAAGATCAACGTTTCAAGGAAAAAGTACATTCCTGCAAGACTAAGAGGTTTGGTGTACAGGGTGAAAAAACAGCAGACCAAGTACAGAGCCAAAGCTCAGGTTTATACACTATTGAGGGATTAAGTATAGGCCTACCGGTAGTTAAATCAAACACATAACATGAATCAAATATGTAGATGAAACATGGAGCCCCTGCTTCCCCTCTGTCTCAGCTACAGTAAGGGGTCCTTGGCCTGAAAAACGTTGAAGACCCCTGGCTGCCTTATGCAAACTCAGATGGTTGCCACTATTCTGTATAGCTTATGAGAATTCTCTTATTGATTTAACACTCATATTGCACCTATCCACAGTGCTTACCTTGTGTCATATAATATGCAGAGGAGAACCAAGCAAGATGAAAATAAACAACCTGGGGGTTTAAATTAAGGGCTGACAAGGGAGCACATTGCTGAACCTGTTCTCGCCAGGGGGGGGGGGGGAATTAACAAGGGGAGCCACATTAATTATTTTGGACTCTGTGCTCATTTTAATATGGCATATATTAAAGGTTTGGAGGCGGTGCGGTCCGTTATCATCATCCCCGTAAGTTGTTTTTGCGCGGATAAGCTTAATGGGATTAGCTTGCGTATCGCGGCACACGCCCTCAGTAATGAACAATAAAGACAACAACTTGTGTTGTGAGGGTCATGATTGAAGGGAAGTCGGAGAGCTCGCTTATCTGTCGCTGTTGGCGCGTTAGCCTTTTTTCCCCGATTGTAGTTGCATCCCACAGCGTGATAAAAACCCACTAATTACCCCCCCCCCCCCCTCCCACCCACCCACACACACACACACACACACACACACACACACACACACACACACACACACACACACACACACACATACATAACCACGTGTGCACATGCACAGGCACACGTGTACTCATATTCATACTTAACATGAAGTGGACATGTTCATTAACACGTACACACAGGCACACACACACACACACACACACACACACACGGACATGCACACACACGCACGCACGCACGCACGCACGCACGCATGCGCGCGGACACAAGTGTGCTTGATTAGCAAATGTAAGGTGTAAATTCTAGCTGCGGGGTTGGGCACCCGGGATGACATGCAATCAGCTCTATTGGCAGCAGGGTGGCTGAATGGGGCATGGCGGTGTGGTGCGTCCTCCGCGGTCCAGGTGTCAGGCTCGTCCTGCCTTCCCTCGGCCCTCGCCGTGCCCTCGCTCCCTCCCTCCTCCGCCCCGTCATCGCTCTTCATTATCTCTGAGTGCCAGCCGCACTTAGGAGTTGGCACGCAGAGTATCCCCTCCCTGACGCCCCTCGCTCGCTCGCCCATTGCGTTGAGCTCCAGGCCCGTTTCGTAAGGAGGCAGCCTCCCCCAACCAACCAGCACGCAGCTCAGTCTTCTCTATCTCTCTCTCTCTATCTCTCTCTCTATCTCTCTCTCTCTCTCTCTCTCCCTGCTCCTCTCATGATGATATCTGGCACACTTTCTCCACGTTGCAACAAATGTATTCATCTCCTCGAGATGTCCCTGAGAGAGCTCTCTCACGTTTCATCACCAACAAATGCATGCTTCACAAATACTGTAGAAGTCCCCCTACGTATCTTTCTATTCTCTTCATTCTTTCTCTCTCTCTCTCTCTCTCTCTCTCTCTCTCTCTCTCTCTCTCTCTCTCTCTCTCTCTCTCTGTGTGTGTCTGTGTCACTCTCATAGTGCATGCATTTTCTGCCCTCGGGCCTCACATGAGAGGTGATTCTGAAGAAGTCTAGAAAGTTTTGAGATCGAAACGGATGTCAGGTGCGCGGAGTTGCCATGCGAATGTGTCTCGACGGAGATAATATAAAAGCAAACTTTTTTTGTTCAGTCGAAAAGGCAAGAAATGGAGTAATACTGAACGAACGCCTCGGCAGTGGAGAAAGAGCCCACTTGGAGAGTATTAGTCGGTTCACTCTTTATGTGCGCGTGACGGGCCCGGAAGGAGATAATGGGAGATACCGAGAGATGTCTCACTTTAAATGAATCTTTTCCCTTTTGACAGTTAGTTTGACAGTAATTCACAAATGGAAACTTTCTTGCAGAGACGTGTGCGTGTGTGTGTGTGCGTGCGTGAGTGTGTGTGTGTCTGTCTAGGGAGATGGTCTTTGAAGCTGTTGAAGCTCGTATACGAAGCGTGTACTTTGCATGAGTGAGTTTGAATGCACCGATGTATCACAGTGCATCCACCCCCTCCCCCCACGATTAGATTAACGCCTCTCTTATGCGCTCATCTCCGTGATCTCATTTGCATGAAGTGGACATTTCCACGCAACAAGAGTTTCGGCTCACACACGCTCACACTCTTGTTTAATTTATACTCCCCGCACTAAAGATACACAATCTACAAGTTCACGACACGAGTGCAGAGTGACGCGTTGTAAACTTGTAGATCATTTCGGGTTGCGCGACACCGGCACGCGACCCAAGTATAAATCAGGCTTCTCTTTTTCTTTTTACATTCCTCACATATTAAAATGTATCTCACGTGTATCCCCCTCTGAGGAGATGTGAAGGAGTCTGCAATCCGCCTGCAATGTGAGCTCATCTGCATGGGTGCGTGACTTTCGGACGGTGCTGATGAATGCGCATGGCTTGGCGTGCGACGCCTAATGGACAGCCTGATTGGGAGTGCATTAACATCGGAGCCAGGGGAGACGGGCGAGAGATGGCGTGATGAATCTCATGTAAGGGTAGGATGAAAGAGAGGGAAAGAAAGAAAGGGTGGGGGGAAGGGGGGAGGGGCACAGAACTGAGGCAGGAGACACCGAGTTAAATAGACCATGGGCCTTCAGCAGGGGGTCCGGGACCCCTAGGGGTAGTCCTCAGAGGTACTAGGGTACCAGTCGGTACTATGGGACCCCTAGGGGTAGTCCTCAGAGGTACTACGGTACCAGTCGGTACTATGGTCCATAGACCATGGGCCTTCAGCAGGGGGTCCGGGACCCCTAGGGGTAGTCCTCAGAGGTACTACGGTACCAGTCGGTACTATGGTCCATAGACCATGGGCCTTCAGCAGGGGGTCCGGGACCCCTAGGGGTAGTCCTCAGAGGTACTACGGTACCTGTCGGTACTATGGTCCAGTCACACAAAAA